>NC_139998.1:61185693-61250234 GCF_964263955.1 Coregonus lavaretus | reverse complement strand
GCAATTCTACCCATTTTGCCATGGGTGATTTAGCAATTTTATTACACATTTCATGCAATTCTACTCCTTTTGCCATGGGGCGGAGAGAAGATTTAGGAATTTATTACACATTTCATGCAATTCTTCTCATTTTGCCATGGGGCGGAGAGAAGTTTACCAATTTTATAAAAATGTCATACAATTGTAGTCATTTTGCGATGGGGTGGGAGAGGTTTAGGAATTTTACAACACATTTCATGTAATTCTACTCATATTGCCATGGGGTGGAGAGAATATTTAAAACATGTATAACAAATTTAATCGCAATTCTACTAATTTTGCCATGGGGTAAAGAGAAGATGTAGCAATTTTATAACTAATTTCATGCAATTTACTCATTTTGCGATGGGGCAAAGAGAAGATTTAGCAAATGTCTAACTAATTTAATAAAAATTCTACTCATTTTGAAATGAGGCAGAGAGAAGATTTAGGAAATGTATAACTCATTTCATGCAATTCTACTCATTTTGCCATGGGGCGGAGAGAAGATTTAGCAATTTCACAAGAAATGTCATTACATTTTAATCATTTTTCCATGGGGCGGGAGAGAAGATTTAAAACATGAATAACAAATTTAATCGCAATTCTACTAATTTTGCCATGAGGCAAAGAGAAGATGTAGCAATTTTATAACTAATTTCATGCAATTTACTCATTTTGCGATGGGGCAAAGAGAAGATTTAGCAAATGTCTAACTAATTTAATAAAAATTCTACTCATTTTGAAATGAGGCAGAGAGAAGATTTAGGAAATGTATAACTAATTTCATGCAATTCTACTCATTTTGCCATGGGGCGGAGAGAAGTTTACCAATTTCATAACACATTTCATGGAATTGTAGTCATTTTGCGATGGGGTGGGAGAGGTTTAGAAATTTTACAACAAAATTCATGTAATTTTACTAATTTTACAATGGGACAGTGAGAAGATTTATCAATTTTATGACTAATTACGTGCAATTCTACTCATTTTGCCATGGGGCGGAGAGAAGATTTAGGAATTTCACAAGAAATGTCATTACATTTTAATCATTTTTCCATGGGGCGGGAGAGAAGATTTAAAACATGAATAACAAATTTAATCGCAATTCTACTAATTTTGCCATGAGGCAAAGAGAAGATGTAGCAATTTTATAACTAATTTCATGCAATTTATTCATTTTGCCATGGGGTGGAGAGAAGATTTAGCAATTCTATAGATAATTTCATGCAATTCTACTCATTTTACAATGGGATGTAGAGAAGATTTAGCAAATGTTTAACTAATTTCATGCAATTCTACCCATTTTGCCATGGGTGATTTAGCAATTTTATTACACATTTCATGCATTTCTACTCCTTTTGCCATGGGGCCGAGAGAAGATTTAGCAATTTATTACACATTTGAAGCAATTCTACTCATTTTGCGATGGGGTGGAGAGAAATGTTTGCAGTTTTTAATATGATATTTGACTGAGATTGACTAACAAAATCAATGGGGCCCCCGGACAGTAATTTGACCATGATCACTAAGTTTAGATAGCTGACCGCTAGACTAACTTACCAATCTAGCTGACTTTCAGTTTAGTGACTTTCAGTGACTTACATAACAAGATAAAACTGCTGATGCACAACCAAATTTCGAAATTGCACCTTGTGTAATAACCTAACCCTAACCCTAACCCTTGTGTATTCTACTATTCTAACTCACAACAGTAAAATGAGTCCCCCCCCCCCCTCCAAAACAAGTCTGCTAGTTGCCCATCCCTGATATAGGGAATAGGGTGCCATTTGTAATGAAGCCTCCCAGTGCCTCACCAGGGGTCGAAGGCCGGCTGGCGTTTGGGATGGTTGGTCAAGGTGCTTCCATCCACTGCCACCCTACTGCCCTGACCTCCGTTATCTGGCCGCGGGGAAGGCACTGTGGAGCAACAAACACCACAACACATTAGAGACACATAAAGAAGAAAACACTACAGGTTATAGATACATATTAGAGGTCTTCATGGGTCCAAAAAGTTGTTAAATACGTGTTAAAAATATAGAGACCCGTTCCAAATGGATCCGAGGATAACTAGAGCCGTTCCGTATAGACCTGGTTGGATCCAGACCCGATCCAAGTGAGGGAAGCAGCAGAAAATCAATTTTTAAAGCTACTTTATTAACCGGAGCTGATAAAAAGTGAGAGGAGGGAGAGAGAGAGAGGGAGAGTAGGGGAGAGTAGGAGGAGGGAGAGAGAGAGAGGGAGAGTAGGGGAGAGTAGGAGGAGGGAGAGAGAGGGAGAGTAGGGGAGAGAGAGGGAGAGTAGGGGAGAGAGAGGGAGAGTAGGGGAGAGAGAGGGAGAGTAGGGGAGAGAGAGGGAGAGTAGGGGAGAGGGAGAGAGAGGGAGAGAGAGGGAGAGAGAGGGGAGAGAGAGGGAGAGTAGGGGAGAGTAAGAGGAAGGAGAGAGAGAGGGAGAGTAGGGGGAGGGGGAAAGGAGGGAGAGAGAGAGGGAGAGTAGGGGAGAGTAGGGGGAGGGAGAGAGAGAGGGAGAGTAGGGGAGAGTAGGGGGGGAGAGAGAGGGAGAGTAGGGGAGAGGGAGAGAGAGAGAGAGAGAGGGGAGAGAGAGGGAGAGTAGGGGAGAGTAGGAGGACGGAGAGAGAGAGGGAGAGTAGGGGGAGGGGGAAAGGAGGGAGAGTAGGGGAGAGTAGGGGGAGGGAGAGAGAGAGGGAGAGTAGGGGAGAGTAGGGGGGGAGAGAGAGGGAGAGTAGGGGAGAGGGAGAGAGAGGGAGAGAGAGGGGAGAGAGAGGGAGAGTAGGGGAGAGTAGGAGGACGGAGAGAGAGAGGGAGAGTAGGGGGAGGGGGAAAGGAGGGAGAGAGAGAGGGAGAGTAGGGGAGAGTAGGGGAGAGTGGGGGGGGGAGAGAGAGGGAGAGTAGGGGAGAGTAGGGGGAGGGAGAGAGAGAGGGAGAGTAGGGGAGAGTAGGGGGAGGAGAGAGGAGGGAGAGAGAGGGAGTAGGGGGGAGAGGAGGGAGTAGGGGAGAGTAGGGAGAGGAGGGAGAGGAGGGAGAGAGAGGGAGTAGGGGGAGAGAGAGGGAGTAGGGGGGAGAGGAGGGAGTAGGGGAGAGTAGGGAGAGGAGGGAGAGTAGGGGGAGGGGGGAGGAGGGAGAGAGAGAGAGGGAGTAGGGGGAGAGAGAGGGAGTAGGGGGGAGAGGAGGGAGTAGGGGAGAGTAGGGAGAGTAGGGAGAGTAGGGGGAGGGGGGAGGAGGGAGAGAGAGAGAGGGAGTAGGGGGAGAGTAGGGGTAGGGAGAGAGAGGGAGAGGAGGGGGAGGGAGAGAGAGGGAGAGTAGGGGGAGGGGGGAGGAGGGAGAGAGAGAGGGAGAGAGAGGTGCCGCTCTAGCAGGCGGGGAGGGGCCGTACTGTGAGCGAGTGACACAGGGAGCAGGGAGGGAGAGACGGCAACCAACCAACAAGCCGACTCACACTACAGTAGACTAATAGCTGCCATAGCTAGGTGATTTATCATCCAATATGATTAAATAGTACCTGTCTTGACTGCATCAAACTGGGAGAAGCTAGTTAAGTTAGCTAGTTAGGCTAACTGAGGCTGCATGCGCTTTCTCATCCTACATTACAAACAACAACAACTCCATTCAGAATATAAAGTAGCAGCCTACCTGTTGGCTCTTGGTCAGTGATTAGATATCTCCCTACATTTTGCCACACGGATGTTCTATGACTGTAGCCTGTTGCCGCTTGATTGGCCAACAACAACAACAACAAGCTAACGCGCCACGCTCCACTCTGGTGAAAAGCAAGAGAAGCAACATAAATGCTAACATTTCTCTGTTAGGATCTGTAACATTTCTCTCTCTACTGCAGCAGTCTGTTAGGATCTGTACAGGCCCTTCCGGACAAGTCAGTTAAAATTACACATACCCGAGACCCGTGACAATGATATCATATCAGATCCGACCCAGACCCGTAACATTATTTAGAATTCTGGGTCCCGGATCGGGTCTAGAGTATTCGGGTACAGGTGGATCTGTGAAGACGTCTAATACATAGTAACGTAGCCCTGCATGTGCCCTAACCCTAACCCTAACCCTAACCCTAACCCTAACCCTAACCCACTGTCAGAATAGAGATACACTATCATACTGTGTTCTGTTCACTAACCCTAACCCTAACCCTAACCCTAACCCTAACCCTAACCCTAACCCACTGTCAGAATAGAGATACACTATCAGGGTTAGGGTTAGTTAGTGTTCTGTTTAATCCAGTGAGTCATACTAGACTAACGTACCTCTATAGAAGCTGTAGCCCTGTACTGATAGAGTACTGTATATCACACGTACCTCTATAGAAGCTGTAGCCCTGTACTGATAGAGTACTGTATATCACACGTACCTCTATAGAAGCTGTAGCCCTGTACTGATAGAGTACTGTATATCACACGTACCTCTATAGAAGCTGTAGCCCTGTACTGATAGAGTACTGTATATCACACGTACCTCTATAGAAGCTGTAGCCCTGTACTGATAGAGTACTGTATATCACACGTACCTCTATAGAAGCTGTAGCCCTGTACTGATAGAGTACTGTATATCACACGTACCTCTATAGAAGCTGTAGCCCTGTACTGATAGAGTACTGTATATCACACGTACCTCTATAGAAGCTGTAGCCCTGTACTGATAGAGTACTGTATATCACACGTACCTCTATAGAAGCTGTAGCCCTGTACTGATAGAGTACTGTATATCACACGTACCTCTATAGAAGCTGTAGCCCTGTACTGATAGAGTACTGTATATCACACGTACCTCTATAGAAGCTGTAGCCCTGTACTGATAGAGTACTGTATATCACACGTACCTCTATAGAAGCTGTAGCCCTGTACTGATAGAGTACTGTATATCACACGTACCTCTATAGAAGCTGTAGCCCTGTACTGATAGAGTACTGTATATCACACGTACCTCTATAGAAGCTGTAGCCCTGTACTGATAGAGTACTGTATATCACACGTACCTCTATAGAAGCTGTAGCCCTGTACTGATAGAGTACTGTATATCACACGTACCTCTATAGAAGCTGTAGCCCTGTACTGATAGAGTACTGTATATCACACGTACCTCTATAGAAGCTGCAGCCCTGTACTGATAGAGTACTGTATATCACACGTACCTCTATAGAAGCTGTAGCCCTGTACTGATAGAGTACTGTATATCACACGTACCTCTATAGAAGCTGTAGCCCTGTACTGATAGAGTACTGTATATCACACGTACCTCTATAGAAGCTGTAGCCCTGTACTGATAGAGTACTGTATATCACACGTACCTCTATAGAAGCTGTAGCCCTGTACTGATAGAGTACTGTATATCACACGTACCTCTATAGAAGCTGTAGCCCTGTACTGATAGAGTACTGTATATCACACGTACCTCTATAGAAGCTGTAGCCCTGTACTGATAGAGTACTGTATATCACACGTACCTCTATAGAAGCTGTAGCCCTGTACTGATAGAGTACTGTATATCACACGTACCTCTATAGAAGCTGTAGCCCTGTACTGATAGAGTACTGTATATCACACGTACCTCTATAGAAGCTGTAGCCCTGTACTGATAGAGTACTGTATATCACACGTACCTCTATAGAAGCTGTAGCCCTGTACTGATAGAGTACTGTATATCACACGTACCTCTATAGAAGCTGTAGCCCTGTACTGATAGAGTACTGTATATCACACGTACCTCTATAGAAGCTGTAGCCCTGTACTGATAGAGTACTGTATATCACACGTACCTCTATAGAAGCTGTAGCCCTGTACTGATAGAGTACTGTATATCACACGTACCTCTATAGAAGCTGTAGCCCTGTACTGATAGAGTACTGTATATCACACGTACCTCTATAGAAGCTGTAGCCCTGTACTGATAGAGTACTGTATATCACACGTACCTCTATAGAAGCTGTAGCCCTGTACTGATAGAGTACTGTATATCACACGTACCTCTATAGAAGCTGTAGCCCTGTACTGATAGAGTACTGTATATCACACGTACCTCTATAGAAGCTGCAGCCCTGTACTGATAGAGTACTGTATATCACACGTACCTCTATAGAAGCTGCAGCCCTGTACTGATAGAGTACTGTATATCACACGTACCTCTATAGAAGCTGTAGCCCTGTACTGATAGAGTACTGTATATCACACGTACCTCTATAGAAGCTGTAGCCCTGTACTGATAGAGTACTGTATATCACACGTACCTCTATAGAAGCTGTAGCCCTGTACTGATAGAGTACTGTATATCACACGTACCTCTATAGAAGCTGTAGCCCTGTACTGATAGAGTACTGTATATCACACGTACCTCTATAGAAGCTGTAGCCCTGTACTGATAGAGTACTGTATATCACACGTACCTCTATAGAAGCTGTAGCCCTGTACTGATAGAGTACTGTATATCACACGTACCTCTATAGAAGCTGTAGCCCTGTACTGATAGAGTACTGTATATCACACGTACCTCTATAGAAGCTGTAGCCCTGTACTGATAGAGTACTGTATATCACACGTACCTCTATAGAAGCTGCAGCCCTGTACTGATAGAGTACTGTATATCACACGTACCTCTATAGAAGCTGTAGCCCTGTACTGATAGAGTACTGTATATCACACGTACCTCTATAGAAGCTGTAGCCCTGTACTGATAGAGTACTGTATATCACATGTACCTCTATAGAAGCTGTAGCCCTGTACTGATAGAGTACTGTATATCACACGTACCTCTATAGAAGCTGTAGCCCTGTACTGATAGAGTACTGTATATCACACGTACCTCTATAGAAGCTGTAGCCCTGTACTGATAGAGTACTGTATATCACACGTACCTCTATAGAAGCTGTAGCCCTGTACTGATAGAGTACTGTATATCACACGTACCTCTATAGAAGCTGTAGCCCTGTACTGATAGAGTACTGTATATCACACGTACCTCTATAGAAGCTGTAGCCCTGTACTGATAGAGTACTGTATATCACACGTACCTCTATAGAAGCTGTAGCCCTGTACTGATAGAGTACTGTATATCACATGTACCTCTATAGAAGCTGTAGCCCTGTACTGATAGAGTACTGTATATCACACGTACCTCTATAGAAGCTGTGTCCTGTACTGATAGAGTACTGTATATCACACGTACCTCTATAGAAGCTGTAGCCCTGTACTGATAGAGTACTGTATATCACAGGTACCTCTATAGAAGCTGTAGCCCTGTACTGATAGAGTACTGTATATCACACGTACCTCTATAGAAGCTGTGTCCTGTACTGATAGAGTACTGTATATCACACGTACCTCTATAGAAGCTGTAGCCCTGTACTGATAGAGTACTGTATATCACACGTACCTCTATAGAAGCTGTGTCCTGTACTGATAGAGTACTGTATATCACACGTACCTCTATAGAAGCTGTAGCCCTGTACTGATAGAGTACTGTATATCACACGTACCTCTATAGAAGCTGTAGCCCTGTACTGATAGAGTACTGTATATCACACGTACCTCTATAGAAGCTGTAGCCCTGTACTGATAGAGTACTGTATATCACACGTACCTCTATAGAAGCTGTAGCCCTGTACTGATAGAGTACTGTATATCACACGTACCTCTATAGAAGCTGTAGCCCTGTACTGATAGAGTACTGTATATCACACGTACCTCTATAGAAGCTGTAGCCCTGTACTGATAGAGTACTGTATATCACACGTACCTCTATAGAAGCTGTAGCCCTGTACTGATAGAGTACTGTATATCACACGTACCTCTATAGAAGCTGTAGCCCTGTACTGATAGAGTACTGTATATCACACGTACCTCTATAGAAGCTGTAGCCCTGTACTGATAGAGTACTGTATATCACACGTACCTCTATAGAAGCTGTAGCCCTGTACTGATAGAGTACTGTATATCACACGTACCTCTATAGAAGCTGTAGCCCTGTACTGATAGAGTACTGTATATCACACGTACCTCTATAGAAGCTGTAGCCCTGTACTGATAGAGTACTGTATATCACACGTACCTCTATAGAAGCTGTAGCCCTGTACTGATAGAGTACTGTATATCACACGTACCTCTATAGAAGCTGCAGCCCTGTACTGATAGAGTACTGTATATCACACATACCTCTATAGAAGCTGTAGCCCTGTACTGATAGAGTACTGTATATCACACGTACCTCTATAGAAGCTGTAGCCCTGTACTGATAGAGTACTGTATATCACACGTACCTCTATAGAAGCTGTAGCCCTGTACTGATA
Organism: Coregonus lavaretus; assembly: GCF_964263955.1. Lineage (NCBI taxonomy): Eukaryota > Metazoa > Chordata > Actinopteri > Salmoniformes > Salmonidae > Coregonus > Coregonus lavaretus. The sequence goes on along the minus strand of NC_139998.1, from coordinate 61,241,903 downwards.
GAGTACTGTATATCACACGTACCTCTATAGAAGCTGTAGCCCTGTACTGATAGAGTACTGTATATCACATGTACCTCTATAGAAGCTGTAGCCCTGTACTGATAGAGTACTGTATATCACACGTACCTCTATAGAAGCTGTAGCCCTGTACTGATAGAGTACTGTATATCACACGTACCTCTATAGAAGCTGTAGCCCTGTACTGATAGAGTACTGTATATCACACGTACCTCTATAGAAGCTGTAGCCCTGTACTGATAGAGTACTGTATATCACACGTACCTCTATAGAAGCTGTAGCCCTGTACTGATAGAGTACTGTATATCACACGTACCTCTATAGAAGCTGTAGCCCTGTACTGATAGAGTACTGTATATCACACGTACCTCTATAGAAGCTGTAGCCCTGTACTGATAGAGTACTGTATATCACATGTACCTCTATAGAAGCTGTAGCCCTGTACTGATAGAGTACTGTATATCACACGTACCTCTATAGAAGCTGTGTCCTGTACTGATAGAGTACTGTATATCACACGTACCTCTATAGAAGCTGTAGCCCTGTACTGATAGAGTACTGTATATCACACGTACCTCTATAGAAGCTGTAGCCCTGTACTGATAGAGTACTGTATATCACACGTACCTCTATAGAAGCTGTGTCCTGTACTGATAGAGTACTGTATATCACACGTACCTCTATAGAAGCTGTAGCCCTGTACTGATAGAGTACTGTATATCACACGTACCTCTATAGAAGCTGTGTCCTGTACTGATAGAGTACTGTATATCACACGTACCTCTATAGAAGCTGTAGCCCTGTACTGATAGAGTACTGTATATCACACGTACCTCTATAGAAGCTGTAGCCCTGTACTGATAGAGTACTGTATATCACACGTACCTCTATAGAAGCTGTAGCCCTGTACTGATAGAGTACTGTATATCACACGTACCTCTATAGAAGCTGTAGCCCTGTACTGATAGAGTACTGTATATCACACGTACCTCTATAGAAGCTGTAGCCCTGTACTGATAGAGTACTGTATATCACACGTACCTCTATAGAAGCTGTAGCCCTGTACTGATAGAGTACTGTATATCACACGTACCTCTATAGAAGCTGTAGCCCTGTACTGATAGAGTACTGTATATCACACGTACCTCTATAGAAGCTGTAGCCCTGTACTGATAGAGTACTGTATATCACACGTACCTCTATAGAAGCTGTAGCCCTGTACTGATAGAGTACTGTATATCACACGTACCTCTATAGAAGCTGTAGCCCTGTACTGATAGAGTACTGTATATCACACGTACCTCTATAGAAGCTGCAGCCCTGTACTGATAGAGTACTGTATATCACACGTACCTCTATAGAAGCTGTAGCCCTGTACTGATAGAGTACTGTATATCACACGTACCTCTATAGAAGCTGTAGCCCTGTACTGATAGAGTACTGTATATCACATGTACCTCTATAGAAGCTGTAGCCCTGTACTGATAGAGTACTGTATATCACACGTACCTCTATAGAAGCTGTAGCCCTGTACTGATAGAGTACTGTATATCACACGTACCTCTATAGAAGCTGTAGCCCTGTACTGATAGAGTACTGTATATCACACGTACCTCTATAGAAGCTGTAGCCCTGTACTGATAGAGTACTGTATATCACACGTACCTCTATAGAAGCTGTAGCCCTGTACTGATAGAGTACTGTATATCACACGTACCTCTATAGAAGCTGTGTCCTGTACTGATAGAGTACTGTATATCACACGTACCTCTATAGAAGCTGTAGCCCTGTACTGATAGAGTACTGTATATCACACGTACCTCTATAGAAGCTGCCGACCCTCCTGGGCATGGACTCACTGTAGATGATGCGGTTTTCTTTAGACGAGACTCCGTCCTCTGGGTGCTGGTCATGGAACATCCCCACCTGGACAGGGTTAGGGATAGGACAGAGAAAGGGTTAGGGTTAGGGTTAGGGTTAGGGTTAGGGTTAGGGTTAGGGTTAGGGTTAGGGTTAGGGTTAGGGTTAGGGATAGGACAGAGAAAGGGTTAGGGTTAGGGTTAGGGTTAGGGTTAGGGATAGGACAGAGAAAGGAGGACAGAGTCAGACAGACCGCTTGACAGACTGACCGGAAAAGTATGAAAACCTCTAATTAGTATCATGTTGATAAAACTAAATTATATCTGGTATCATGATGGTAACATTATACTAGAAACGTGTTGATAACATTCTACCAGGCAGAGACGTGGTACAGTATCTACCATTATCTAATTAGAGGTATCTACCATGATCTAATTAGAGGTATCTACCATGATCTAATTAGAGGTATCTACCATGATCTAATTAGAGGTACAGTATCTACCATGATCTAATTAGAGGTATCTACCATGATCTAATTAGAGGTACAGTATCTACCATTATCTAATTAGAGGTATCTACCATGATCTAATTAGAGGTACAGTATCTACCATTATCTAATTAGAGGTATCTACCATGATCTAATTAGAGGTATCTACCATGATCTAATTAGAGGTACAGTATCTACCATGATCTAATTAGAGGTACAGTATCTACCATGATCTAATTAGAGTTACAGTATCTACCATGATCTAATTAGAGGTACAGTATCTACCATGATCTAATTAGAGGTACAGTATCTACCATTATCTAATTAGAGGTATCTACCATGATCTAATTAGAGGTACAGTATCTACCATGATCTAATTAGAGGTATCTACCATGATCTAATTAGAGGTACAGTATCTACCATGATCTAATTAGAGGTATCTACCATTATCTAATTAGAGGTACAGTATCTACCATGATCTAATTAGAGGTACAGTATCTACCATGATCTAATTAGAGGTACAGAATCTACCATTATCTAATTAGAGGTATCTACCATGATCTAATTAGAGGTATCTACCATGATCTAATTAGAGGTACAGTATCTACCGTGATCTAATTAGAGGTACAGTATCTACCATGATCTAATTAGAGGTACAGTATCTACCATGATCTAATTAGAGGTATCTACCATGATCTAATTAGAGGTACATTATCTACCATGATCTAATTAGAGGTACAGTATCTACCATGATCTAATTAGAGGTACAGTATCTACCATGATCTAATTAGAGGTATCTACCATGATCTAATTAGAGGTACAGTATCTACCGTGATCTAATTAGAGGTACAGTATCTACCATGATCTAATTAGAGGTACAGTATCTACCATGATCTAATTAGAGGTATCTACCATGATCTAATTAGAGGTACATTATCTACCATGATCTAATTAGAGGTACAGTATCTACCATGATCTAATTAGAGGTACAGTATCTACCATGATCTAATTAGAGGTATCTACCATGATCTAATTAGAGGTGCATTATACTATGATCTAATTAGAGGTACAGTATCTACCATGATCTAATTAGAGGTACAGTATCTACCATGATCTAATTAGAGGTACAATATCTACCATGATCTAATTAGAGGTACATTATACTATGATCTAATTAGAGGTACAGTATCTACCATGATCTAATTAGAGGTATCTACCATGATCTAATTAGAGGTACAGTATCTGCCATTATCTAATTAGAGGTATCTACCATGATCTAATTAGAGGTACAGAATCTACCATGATCTAATTAGAGGTACAGTATATATACAAAAGTATGTGGACACCCCTTCAAATTAGTGGATTCTGCTATTTCAGCCACACCAAGCCATGCAATCTCCATAGACAAACATTGGCAGTAGGATGGCCTTACTGAAGAGCTCAGTGACTTTCAACGGGGCACTCTCACAGGATGCCACCTTTCCAACAAGTCCGTTTCTGCCCTGCTAGAGCTGCCCCAGTCAACTGTAAGTGCTGTTATTGTGAAGTGGAAATGTTTAGGAGCAACAACGGCTCAGCCGCGAATTGAACATGACCGCCGAGTGCTGAAGCGCGTAGCGTGTAAAACTCATCTGTCCTCAGTTGCAACACTCACTACCGATTCCAAACTGTCAGCACAAGAACTGTTCGTCGCGAGCTTCATGAAATGTGTTTCCATGGCCGAGCAGCCGCACACAAGCCTAAAATCACCATGCGCAATACCTAGTGTCGGCTGGAGTGGTGTAAAGCTCGCCACCATTGGACTCTGGAGCAGTGGAAACTCGTTCTCTGGAGTGATGAATTACGCTTCACCATCTGGCAGTCCGACGGACGAATCTGGGTTTGGCGGATGCTAGGAGAACGTTACCTGCCCCAATGCATAGTGCCAACTGTAAAGTTTGGTGGAGGAGGAATAATGGTATGGGGCTGTTTTTCATGGTTTGGGCTAGGCCCCTTAGTTCCAGTGAAGGGAAATCTTAACGCTACAGCATACAATGACATTCTAGACGATTCTGTGTTTCCAACTTTGTGGCAACAGTTTGGGGAATGCCCTTTCCTGTTTCAGCATGACAATGCCCCCGTGCACAAAGTGAGGTCCATACAGAAATGTTTTGTCGTGATCGGTGTGGAAGAACTTGACTGGCCTGCACAGAGCCCCGACCTCAACCCCATCGAACACCTTTGGGATGAATTGGAACGCTGACTGCGGGCCTAATCGCCCAACATCAGTGCCAGACCTCACTAATGCTCTTGTGGCTGAATGGAAGCAAGTCCCCGCAGCAATGTTCCAACATCTAGTGGAAAGCCTTCCCAGAAGAGTGGAGGCTGTTATATCAGTAAAGGGGGGACCAACCCCATATTAATGCCCATGATTTTGGAATGAGATGTTTGACGAGCAGGTGTCCACATACTTTTGGGCATGTAGGGTGTCTACCATGATCTCCCGCAGAGCGATGGACCTTAGAAAGAAATCTAGCTGCAACACTGAATTTCCAGAGGGCTATGGCCTAAATATTAAATTATTCAGGAGCACAGAGAGAGAGAGAGAGAGAGAGAGAGAGAGAGAGAGAGAGAGAGAGAGAGAGAGAGAGACAGGGAGAGAGTGCCCCCTAGGCACAATTACGACAACATAACCAACAAAAACGGGTCACAACTCCTGCAGCTCTGTCGCATGCTGGGTCTGTACATAGTCAATGGTAGGCTTCGAGGGGACTCCTATGGTAGGTACACCTATAGCTCATCTCTTGGCAGTAGTACTGTAGACTACTTTATCACTGACCTCAACCCAGAGTCTCTCAGAGCATTCACAGTCAGCCCACTGACACCCCTATCAGATCACAGCAAAATCAGTCTACCTGAACTGAGCAATACTCGATCATAAGGCATCAAAGCCAAAGGAACTGAATAATATTAAGAAATGCTATAGATGGAAGGAAAGTAGTGTGGAAACCTACCAAAAAAGAATTAGGCAACAACAAATTAAATCCCTTCTAGACAATTTCCTGGAGAAAATGTTTCACTGTAATTGTGAAGGTATAAACTGCGCAGTAGAAAACCTAAACAGTATATTTGACCTCTCAGCTTCCCTATCAAAATCAAAAAAATTCAAACAGACAACCTAAGAAAATTCACAACAATGACAAATGGTTTGATGAAGAATGCAAAAAACCTAAGAAAGAAATCGAGAAACCTTTCCAACAAAAAACATAGAGAACCAGAAAACCTGAGCCTACGCCTTCACTATGGTAAATCAATAAAACAATACAGAAATACACTACGGAAAAAGAAGGAACAGCATGGGGCGGCAGGTGGCTTAGTGGGTAAGAGCGTTGTGCCAGTAACCGAAAGGTCGCTGGTTCTAATCCCCAAGCCGACTAGGTGAAAAATCTGTCGATGTGCCCTTGAGCAAGGCACTTAACCCTAATTGCTCCTGTAAGTCGCTCTGGATAAGAGCGTCTGCTAAATGACTAAAATGTAAATGTAATGTCAGAAATCAGCTCAATGTAATTGAAGAATCCTTAGAATCTAACCACTTCTGGGAAAATTGGAAAACTCTAAACAAACAACACGAAGAGTTATCTATCCAAAACAGAGATGTATGGGTAAACCACTTCTCCAATCTTTTTGGCCCTATAACAGAGAACAAACAGCAAAAACATATACATGATCAAATACAAATCTTAGAATCAACTATTAATGACTACCAGAACCCACTGGATTCTCCAATTACATTGAATGAACTACAGGATAAAATACAAACCCTCCAACCAAAAAAGGCCTGTGGTGTTGATAGTATCCTCAATGAAATGATAAAATATACAGACCACAAATTCCAATTGGCTATACTTAAACTCTTTAACATCATCCTCAGCTCTGGCATTTTCCCCAATATTTGGAAACAAGGACTAATCACCCCAATATACAAAGTGGATACAAATTTGACCCCAATAACTACTGTGGGATATGCGTCAACAGCAACCTTGGGAAAGTCCTCTGCATTATCATTAACAGCAGACTCATACATTTCCTCAGCAAAAACAATGCACTGAGTAAATGTCAAATTGGCTTTTTACCAAATTCCCGTACGACAGACCACGTATTCACCCTGCACACCCGAATTGACAAACAAACAAACCAAAACAAAGGCAAAGTCTTCTCATGCTTGGTTGATTTCAAAAAAGCTTTCGACTCAATTTGGCATAAGAGTCTGCTATACAAATTGATGGAAATGGTGTTGGGGGAAAAACATACGACATTATAAAATCCATGTACACAAACAACAAGTGTGTGGTTAAAATTGGCAAAAAACAAACATCTCTTTCCACAGGGCCGTGGGGTGGAGACAGAGACACAGCTTAAGCCCCACCCTCTTCAACATATGTATCAATGAATTGGCGAAGGCACTAGGACAGTCTGCAGCACCCAGCCTCACCCTACTAGAATCTGAAGTCAAATGTCTACCGTTTGCTGATGATCTGGTGCTTCTGTCCCCAACCAAGGAGGGCCTACAGCAGCACCTAGATCTTCTGCACAGATTCTGTCGAACCAGGGCCCTGACAGTAAATCTCAGTAAAGGTTGTTGCCAGGCCCACGAATACAAATTCCATCTAGACACCGTTGCCCTAGAGCACACAAAAAACTATACATACCTCGGCCTAAACATCAGCGCCACAGGTAACTTCCACAAAGCTGTGAACGATCTGAGAGACAAGGCAAGAAGGGCCTTCTATGCCATCAAAAGGAACATAAGATTCGACATACCAATTAGGATCTGGCTAAATATACTTGAATCAGTTATAGAACCCATTGCCCTTTATGGTTGTGAGGTCTGGGGTCCGCTCACCAACCAAGAATTCACAAAATGGGACAAACACCAAATTCAGACTGCATGCAGAAATCTGCAAAAATATCCTCTGTGTACAACGTAAAACACCAAATAATGCATGCAGAGCAGAATTAGGCCGATACCCACTAATTATCAAAATCTTTAAAAAAGAGCCGTTAAATTCTACAAGCGATTCCCAAACCTTCCATAACAAAGCCATCACCTACAGAGAAATGTACCTGGAGAAGAGTCCCCTAAGCAGGCTGGTCCAAGGGCTCTGTTCACAAACACAAAGACCCACAGAGCCCCAGGACAGCAACACAATTAGACCCAACCAAATCATGAGAAAACAAAAAGAGAATTACTTGACACATTGGCAAGAATTTACAAGAAAACTGAGCAAACTAGAATGCTATTTGGCCCTAAACAGAGAGTACACAGTGGCAGAATAGCTGACCACTGTGACTGACCCAAAATTAAGGAAATCTTTGACTATGTACAGACTCAGTGAGCATAGCCTTGCTATTGAGAAAGGCCGCCGAAGGCAGATCTGGCTCTCAAGAGAAGACAGGCTATGTGCACACTGCCCACAAAATGAGGTGGAAACTGAGCTGCACTTCCTAACCTCCTGCCAAATGTATGACCATATTAGAGAACAATATTTCCCTCAGATTACACAGACCCACAATCCAATTTTGATAAACTCCCATTTCACCCATTGGGTGAAATGCCACAGTGTGCAATCACAGCCGCAAGATTTGTGACCTGTTGCCACAAGAAAAGGGCAACCAGTGAAAAACAAACACCATCGTAAATACAACTCATATTTATGTTGATTTATTTTCCTTTTTGTACTTTATCTATTTGCACATCATTATAACACTGTATATAGACATAATATGACATTTGAAATTACATTAATATTTTGGAACTTTTGTGAGTGTAATGTTTACTGTACATTTTGTATTGTTTATTTCACTTTTGTTTATTATCTATTTCACTTGCTTTGGCAATGTTAACATACGTTTCCAATGCCAATAAAGCCCCTTAAATTGAAATTTAATTTAATTTAATTGAGAGAGGTTGATCTAACATTTCGGACCTCAGTGCTTTTCTGTCTCTGAGTGTGAAAGGAGTTGGTGTTGTCCCTCGTTGAGTCCCTGATAGGTGGTCTGGTGTGGGTGGTCGCCTCGCTGCTCTGCTGCTGCTGATGGAGAGACAGACAGACAGACAGACAGACAGACGTCAGACAGACAGACAGACAGACAGACAGACAGACAGACAGACAGACAGACAGACAGACAGACAGACAGACAGACAGACAGACAGACAGACAGACAGACAGACAGACAGAGAGCAGGAAGCATGGATGAGTCTTAACACAGTCAGAGCAGCAGACACACTGGAGAATAGGTTATACATTATAGTCACGACTATATTTGGTTTTCAACCAGCAATGCATGATAAAGTGAGTTTTTCCCTTAGTCATTTCTCAGTCAATACTCCATATTACGGAATGAAATTAGGCACACCTAAATGGTCAGCAGATGGCACCGCGATTCGCTTGCTAGTTTTCTTGCTGGAAGAATGTATAGAAATGTATCATTCTCCCGTAGGGATTCTCTAAGAAGACATTTAAGAAATTCCTCTAAATTGTCAACAGTGACACTCAAATGACCGAGAAAGATTACATATCAGAAGTGCCTTCTGTTTGAATATCCGAGAAAGGTGTTGATGATGTAATAAAAAAATATATTTTCTCTGCTATCTTTTACAGCAAAGAATGAAGGGAAAGCTATCTGAATGACATGGGGGAAAACAGGCTAATAATATTTCATTTTTGTTGAAGGAGAAACGAAAAAAGTAGGCAGAATTAGGATTACAGATCATACAGTCTCATTCAAAGTGAGAAATGCAGCATGTCCTCATTGGTGATCTCTCAGCATGTCCTCATTGGTGATCTCTCAGCATGTCCTCATTGGTGATCTCTCAGCATGTCCTCATTGGTGATCTATCAGCATGTCCTCATTGGTGATCTATCAGCATGTCCTCATTGGTGATCTCTCAGCATGTCCTCATTGGTGATCTCTCAGCATGTCCTCATTGGTGATCTCTCAGCATGTCCTCATTGGTGATCTCTCAGCATGTCCTCATTGGTGATCTCTCAGCATGTCCTCATTGGTGATCTCTCAGCATGTCCTCATTGGTGATCTATCAGCATGTCCTCATTGGTGATCTATCAGCATGTCCTCATTGGTGATCTCTCAGCATGTCCTCATTGGTGATCTCTCAGCATGTCCTCATTGGTGATCTATCAGCATGTCCTCATTGGTGATCTATCAGCATGTCCTCATTGGTGATCTATCAGCATGTCCTCATTGGTGATCTCTCAGCATGTCCTCATTGGTGATCTATCAGCATGTCCTCATTGGTGATCTCTCAGCATGTCCTCATTGGTGATCTCTCAGCATGTCCTCATTGGTGATCTATCAGCATGTCCTCATTGGTGATCTCTCAGCATGTCCTCATTGGTGATCTATCAGCATGTCCTCATTGGTGATCTCTCAGCATGTCCTCATTGGTGATCTCTCAGCATGTCCTCATTGGTGATCTCTCAGCATGTCCTCATTGGTGATCTCTCAGCATGTCCTCATTGGTGATCTATCAGCATGTCCTCATTGGTGATCTATCAGCATGTCCTCATTGGTGATCTATCAGCATGTCCTCATTGGTGATCTATCAGCATGTCCTCATTGGTGATCTATCAGCATGTCCTCATTGGTGATCTATCAGCATGTCCTCATTGGTGATCTATCAGCATGTCCTCATTGGTGATCTATCAGCATGTCCTCATTGGTGATCTATCTGTTCTATGTACCGAGCTGTGATGCAAAACTGAAACCTAGCCACTCTCTCCTCTGCTAGCAACAGTAGCTAAGACATATTTGAAATTGAATTCGAGCAAGATAGCTGTCACGATTCCCCTCCTGGCAGCGGGGTCCGGGTGGAACGAGCGGGCCCTGATCGACCATTTCCGGTGCCATCTGTGGGAGGACGTCCGACAGGAGCTAGCCTGCTGAGACACCATGTTGTCCTTCAACAAACTGGTGGACATGGCCATTCGTTTGGACAACCTGCTGGCAGCCAGAGGACGTCCTGCCCGTTTCCACCCCGGACGACTCGGATCCCGAGCCGATGGAGCTGGGTGGAGCCGCCGTCCGAGAGCGGAGGAGGACAGCGACAGTGCCACTCTGGTGGCACGAAGGGACAATCCACCACACGTCGTAGTCAACGTTCTTTTGGTCCTGGAGGCGGCAGGCAGGGCACTCTTGCATCACCCCAGGTATCGAACACCCACACTCGTTCAGAGCCCTCTGCTGCGCACTGTAAAATACACATCTCCTTTCCTGAGCACATGGTAGTTCCCCAGTGTAAGGCGCTAGTCGATTCAGGCGCAGCTGGGAACTTTATGGACAGGGCATTCGCACACCGTATAGGCATTCCATTGATTCCCCTATCCATTCCATGCCCCATCAGAGCACTTGATAGTCGACCATTAGGGTCCGGGTTGGTTAAGGAAGTTACTGCACCAGTCACCATGATTACCCAGGAGAATCATTGTGAGCAGGTTACTTTTTCCATTATTGAGTCTCCTGCTTTCCCTGTGGTATTAGGTATCCCTTGGCTAGCACTCCACAACCCCACCTTCTCATGGCCGCAGAGGGTTCTCACGGGGTGTTCGCAAGAGTGTCAGGGTAGGTGTCTAGGTGTTTCCGTTGGTGCAACCATGGTGGAAAGTCCAGACAGTACCTCCACCGTGCGCATTCCCCCCGAATACCTCGATCTGGCGCAAGCGTTCTCTAAAACCCAAACCCTAAAACGCAGGCGACTAAATTACCACCTCATCGGGCGGGGGATTACGCGATAAACCTCCGGGTAGACGCCGGGTAGACGCCGGGTAGACGCCGGGTAGACGCCGGGTAGACGCCGGGTAGACGCTGTACCTCCCAGGAGTCATATATACCCCCTGTCACAGGCTGAAACGGTGGCTATGGAAACATGTCACTGAGTCCCTGCGCCAGGGGTATATACACGTCCCTCCACTTCACCCGCCTCCTCGAGTTTCTTCTTTGTGAAGAAGAAGGACGGACCACTGAACAGGGAGACGATAATATTTAGTTATCCTCTCCCCCTCATTCCTTCAGTGATTGAGTCAATGCATGGGGCGTGCTTCTTCACCAAATTAGATCTCAGGAGTGCGTACAACCTGGTGCGTATCCGAGAGGGAGATGAGTGGAAGACAGCATTCAGCACAACCACGGGGCATTATGAATACCTGGTGATGCCCTATGGTTTGATGAATGCTCCCTCAGTTTTCCAGTCCTTTGTGAACGAGGTGTTTCGGGACATGCTTGGTCGCGGTGTAGTGGTCTACATCGATGACATCCTGGTGTATTCCGCTACACGCGCCGAGCATGTGTCCCTGGTTCGCAAGGTGCTGGGCCGACTGTTGGAAAATTACCTTTATGCTAAGGCAGAGAAGTGTCTGTTTTTCCAACAGTCCGTCTCCTTCCTCGGATACCGCATTACCACCTCAGGTGTGGAGATGGAGGGAGATCGCATTTCAGCCGTGCGTAATTGGCCAACTCCAACCACGGTTAAGGAGGTGCAGCGCTTCCTTGGCTTTGCCAACTACTATCGGAGGTTTATCCGGGGCTTGGCAAGGTCGCAGCTCCCATTACCTCCCTGTTGAAGGGTGGGCCATCCTGGCTCCGCTGGTCTGCTGAGGCTGACCTGGCCTTCAGCAAACTGCGGGGTCTGTTCACCTCAGCCCCAGTACTGGCCCACCCCGATTCATCACTACCGTTCGTAGTGGAGGTGGATGCGTCTGAGGTTGGGATAAGAGCTGTCCTGTCTAAACGCTCGGGTACGCCACCCAAGCTCCACCCCTGTGCGTTCTTCTCGAAGAAGCTCAGCCCGGCGGAGCAGAACTGCAGCGTTGGTGATCGGGAGCTGTTGGCTGTTGGCCGAGCCTTGACCGTCTGGAGGCATTGGCTCGAGGGGGCAAAACACCCTTTCCTCGTCTGGACGGACCACCGTAACCCGGAGTACATCCGGGCAGCGAGGAGGCTGAATCCTCGCCAGGCCAGATGGGCCCTATTCTTCACCTGGTTTGATTTCACTCTATCATACATCCCGGGTACGAAGAACATGAAGGCAGATGCGCTGTCCCGGCTGTATGACACAGAGGAGAGGCCCAGCGACAACACCCCCATACTCCCGGCCTCCTGCATTGTGGCGCCGGTAGTATGGGCGATGGACGCGGATATAGAGCAGGCATCCCTCTCCACCTCAGTGTCCAGCTGAACTACAGTACGTGCCTGCTCTTCTCCGTGATCGTCTGATCTACTGGGCACACACGTCATCCTCCTCTGGTCACCCAGGTATCGGCCGTACAGAGCGCTGCCTGACCGGAAAATACTGGTGGCCTACCTTGGCTAAGGACGTGAGGGTGTATGTCTCCTCCTGCTCGGTGTGCGCCCAGAGTAAGGCACCTAGTTACCTCCCAGCAGGTAAGTTACAGCCTTTACCAGTTCCACAACGACCATGGTCTCACCTAAGTGTTGATTTTCTAACTGATCTTCCCCTCTCCCAAGGTAACACCACCATCCTGGTCGTTGTGGACCGCTTTTCTAAAGCCTGCCGCCTCCTTCCTCTGCCCGGTCTCCCCACGGCCCTGCAGACTGCGGAGGCCCTGTTTACTCACGTCTTCCGGCACTACGGGGTACCAGAGGATATAGTGTCTGACCAAGGTCCCCAGTTCACGTCCAAGGTCTGGAAGGCGTTCATGGAACGTCTGGGGGTCTCGGTCAGCCTGACCTCTGGGTTCCACCCCGAGAGTAATGGGCAGGTGGCACGGGTAAATTAGGACGTGGGTAGGTTCCTATGGTCCGACTGCCAGGACCGGCCGGGGGAGTGGTCGGTGTTCTTGCCATGGGCAGAATATGCCCAGAACTCTCTACACCACTCCTCCACTAACCTAACGCCTTTCCAGTGTATTATAGGTTACCAACCGGTTCTGGCACCGTGGCACCAGAGCCAGACCTAGGCTCCTGCGGTGGATGACTGGTTTTGGCGCGCAGAGGTGACGTGGGATGCTGCCCACGTTCACCTCCAATGCGCTGTGCGTCGTCAGAAGGCCAACGCTGACCGCCACCGCAGTGAGGCCCCCGTCTTTGTACCGGGGGATCGGGTCTGCCCCTCCGCCTGCCGGAAGCTGAGCCCGCGGTTTGTGGGGCCGTTCAAAGTCCTGAGGAGAGTAAACAAGGTCACTTATAGCTTATTACTCCCCCTGATTACCGTATTAACCCCTCGTTCCATGTGTATCTCCTCAGGCCGGTGGTAGCTCGTCCGCTCCAGGAGGCTGAGGTGCGGGAGGTCCCTCAACATCCTCTGGACATCAAGGGGGCCCCGGCGTACTCTGTCCGTTCCATCCTGGATTCGAGGCGTCGGGTGGGGGGCCTTCAGTAACTCGTGGAGTGGGAGGGGTACGGTCCGGAGGAACGGTGCTGTGTCCCTGTGAGGGATATCTTCGATATCTTCGATATCTTCGATCCGTAACATCCTCGATCCCTCCATGTTACGGGATTTCCAGCGTCGCCATCCAGCTCGCCCTGCTCCGCGTCCTCCTGGCCGTCCCCGAGGCTGGTGTCGGCGCGCTGCTGGAGCCAAGCGTCAAGGGGGTCACGACTTCTGCCGAGGCTGCCTCCCCTCCTTGTTCGGGCAGGTTTCGGCGTTCGGCGTCACCGGCTTACTAGCTACTGCCGATCCATTTATCATCACTCCATTTGCCTTGTCTTCAATCACACACACCTGGTCCTTATTCCCTCATTAGTCATGGTATAAGTGTTCCCTCTGGTTCCTTGTCTGTGTGGGTGATTGTTTGTTTGTGGAGGTTTGTGAAGCTCGGTGGAGCTCGTGTATTATGTATCGACTAGAGTATTTTTCCTATGTGCCTTGTATTTTCCAGTGCGCCTGTGTTGTGCCCTGGAGTGTGTTTGACGCATTTCTGCGTAAACCTGTATTTTGTGGATTAAAGCCTGTTATTCTGTGATTTACCCTCCTGCACCGGACTCCTTCATCACCACCTCATCACAATAGCCTACATTATTGAAATTGTAACTGTTTCGTTAGCGCCGGAGAAGATGGCTGCCGTTTTACAGCCCTCTAACCAATTGTACTATTATGTGTGTTTTTCCGCATTATTTGTAATTTATTTTGTACATAATGTTTCTGCCATCGTCTCTTATAACCAAAAAGAGCTTCTGGATATCAGGACAGCGATTACTCACCTCGTATTGGACGAATATTTTTTCTTCAACGAGGCGGCCGCGAAGGATATCATACAGACACCCGACAAGGCCCAAATCCCCGTCATTCGCGTGAGGAAGAGACGGAGATATCGTGGACGTAGATCGGGGTGCCTTGTAAGGAACCGACGGCGAGCGAGTAAACTGCCTCTTCCATCAATCCTATTAGCCAACGTTCAATCATTTGAAAATAAATTGGATGACTTAAGATTACGGTTATCCTACCAACGGGACATTAAAAACTGTAATATCTTATGTTTCACCGAGTCGTGGCTGAACGACGACATGGATTTCATACAGCTAGCGGGCTATACGCTACATCGGCAGGATAGAACGGCTGACTCCGGTAAGACAAGGGGTGGCGGTCTGTGTATATTTGTAAACAACAGCTGGTGCACAAAATCAAATACTAAGGAAGTCTCAAGGTTTTGCTCGCCTGAGGTAGAGTATCTTATGATAAGCTGTAGACCACACTATTTACCAAGAGAGTTTTCATCTATATTTTTCATAGCTGTCTATTTACCACCACAAACCAATGCTGGCATTAAGATTGCACTGAATGAGTTGTACAAGGCCATAAATCAACAGGAAAACGCTCATCCAGATGCAGCGCTCCTAGTGGCCGGGGACTTTAATGCAGGGAAACTTAAATCCGTTCTACCTAATTTCTACCAGCATGTTAAATGTGCAACCAGAGGAAAAAAAACTCTAGACCACCTTTACTCCACACACAGAGACGCATACAAAGCTCTCCCTCGCCCTCCATTTGGCAAATCTGACCATAACTCTATCCTCCTGATTCCTGCTTATAAGCAAAAACTAAAGCAGGAAGCACCAGTGACTCGGTTAATAAAAAAGTGGTCAGATGACGCAGATGCTAAGCTACAGGACTGTTTTGCTAGCACAGACTGGAACATGTTCCGGGATTCTTCAGACAGCATTGAGGAGTACACCACATCAGTCACTGGCTTCATCAATAAGTGCATCGATGATGTCGTCCCCACAGTGACCGTACGTACATACCCCAACCAGAAGCCATGGATTACAGGAAACATCCGCACTGAGCTAAAGGGTAGAGCTGCCGCTTTCAAGGAACGGGACTCTAACCCGGACGCTTATAAGAAATCCCGCTATGACCTCAGACGAACCATCAAACAGGCAAAGAGTCAATACAGGACTAAGATTGAATCGTACTACACTGGCTCTGACGCTCGTCGGATGTGGCAGGGCTTGAAAACTATTACAGACTACAAAGGGAAGCACAGCCGCGAGCTGCCCAGTGACACAAGCCTACCAGACGAGCTAAACCACTTCTATGCTCGCTTCGAGGCAAGCAACACTGAAGCATGCATGAGAGCACCAGCTGTTCCGGATGACTATGTGATCACGCTCTCCGTAGCCGATGTGAGTAAGACTTTTAAGCAGGTCAACATTCACAAGGCCGCAGGGCCAGACGGATTACCAGGACGTGTACTCCGAGCATGTGCTGACCAACTGGCAAGTGTCTTCACTGACATTTTCAACATGTCCCTGACTGAGTCTGTAATACCAACATGTTTCAAGCAGACCACCATAGTCCCCGTGCCCAAGGGCTCTAAGATAACCTGCCTAAATGACTACCGACCCGTAGCACTGACGTCTGTAGCCATGAAGTGCTTTGAAAGGCTGGTCATGGCTCACATCAACAGCATTATCCCAGAAACCCTAGACCCACTCCAATTTGCATACCGCCCCAACAGATCCACAGATGATGCAATCTCTATTGCACTCCACACTGCCCTTTCCCACCTGGACAAGAGGAACACCTACGTGAGAATGCTATTCATTGACTACAGCTCAGCATTCAACACCATAGTGCCCTCTAAGCTCATCACTAAGCTAAGGATCCTGGGACTAAACACCTCCCTCTGCAACTGGATCCTGGACTTCCTGACGGGCCGCCCCCAGGTGGTAAGGGTAGGTAACAACATATCTGCCACACTGATCCTCAACACGGGGGCCCCTCAGGGGTGCGTGCTCAGTCCCCTCCTGTACTCTCTGTTCACCCATGACTGCATGGCCAGGCACGACTCCAACACCATCATTAAGTTTGCCGATGACACAAGAGTGGTAGGCCTGATCACCGACAACGATGAGACAGCCTATAGGGAGGAGGTCAGAGACCTGGCCGTGTGGTGCCAGGACAACAACCTCTCCCTCAACGTGACCAAGACAAAGGAGATGATTGTGGACTACAGGAAAAAAAAGAGGACTGAGCACGCCCCCATTCTCATCGACGGGGCTGTAGTGGAACAGAGAGAGCTTCAAGTTCCTTGGTGTCCACATCACCAACGAACTATCATGGTCCAAACACACCAAGACAGTCGTGAAGAGGGCACGACAAAGCCTATTCCCCCTCAGGAGACTGAAAAGATTTGGCATGGGTCCTCAGATCCTCAAAAAATTCTACAGCTGCACCATCGAGAGCATCCTGACTGGTTGCATCACCGCCTGGTATGGCAACTGCTTGGCCTCCGACCGCAAGGCACTACAGAGGGTAGTGCGTACGGCCCAGTACATCACTGGGGCCAAGCTTCCTGCCATCCAGGACCTCTATACCAGGCGGTGTCAGAGGAAGGCTCTCAAAATTGTCAAAGACTCCAGCCACCCTAGTCATAGACTGTTCTCTCTGCTACCGCACGGCAAGCGGTACCGGAGTGCCAAGTCTAGGTCCAAAAGACTTCTCAACAGCTTCTACCCCCAAGCCATAAGACTCCTGAACAGCTAATCATGGCTACCCGGACTATTTGCACTGCCCCCCCACCCCATCCTTTTTACGCTGCTGCTACTCTGTTAATTATTTATGCATAGTCACTTTAACTCTACCCACATGTACATATTACCTCAACTACCTCAACTAGCCGGTGCCCCCGCACATTGACTCTGCAACGGTACCCCCCTGTATATATAGCCTCCCTACTGTCACTTTATTTTACTTCTGCTCTTTTTTTTCTCAACACTTTTTTTTGTTGTTGTTTTATTTTTACTTTTTTTGTTAAAAATAAATGCACTGTTGGTTAAGGGCTGTAAGTAAGCATTTCACTGTAATGTCTGCACCTGTTGTATTCGGCGCATGTGACCAATAAAATTTGATTTGATTTGATTTGATTTGATTTAACGTCAGTTGCTAGCTAGCTTTCTAGCCAGGCTCCCGGGTTAACGTCTTGTCCGAGCAGCCCACTTTTGGCTAGCTAAGTCGTTGTACCTTGACAATTTCGACCCTCAACATACTTATTTTGTTCAATTATCTCAGCCATAGTCACAATTAAATTCATGGCAGATCAACTATCTAACAGGCATGGGCTCAGATCGGCAACAAACATTCATTTTGTTGAATCTAACCAACCTCTCCACCGTACGTAGCTAGCTAGTTAGCTAATTTAAACAATCCTCTTAAATTACATATACCGTGACAGTTTCATCAAACATTAGTGAATGTTATAGCTATGTCTATTCTTACCTTGATCGTCGGTACTAGCTACTCTTTGGCCATATCTCCAATATTATTTGGAGTCTCATCACAAAATCATACACATAGGTGTCCAGGCAATGTTGTTCTGCACTAAGATAGCTGTTGACTGATGTTGCAGCACCTTAGCCTAATTTATCCAGACTTTCTGGATAAATGGAAATCAGAGCCGGTTCCATAAGCGGTCGCTTAGGGCCCCTGGCCACTAGGGGGCCCGACCCAAAACATGTAAAAGAAAATGAGGAAATCAGTGGGCTCAACTTACTATTGAGAGTAAGAATAGTAGATATTATGTCTGTCACTGACAGTCACTCAATTAGCCATGTCAGCTAACAATTATTAGATTGGTAGTTAGTCTAGCCAGCAATTTAATCTTGTCACAATCATGACCAAAAACCAACTGGGCCCAGGGGCCCTGACCTCCAGGTGGCCCGGTGAATAATCTGTCGATGTGCCCTTGAGCAAGGAACTTAACCCTAATTGCTCCTGTATGTCGCTCTGAATAAGAGTGTCTGCTGAATGACTAAATGTAAAATGTAGGTGGTGGGCCTCCCAACCACATTTCACTAAGCGCCCCCAAAAGTCTAGAGCCGCCCCTGTGTGTAATTCATAAACAACTTCGCTATTGAAATGCAAGCAGCAGGTGATGAGACCAATTCCAGAAAGTATTACAATACCAAAACATAATATTTCAGTCAAGTCATCCTTACCAACATGATTGTAATACAGTCATCAGTTCTATTCATATTCACCTACTGGACCTCCTTAGCACAAACAAGAACATGAAACAAAGATGATTCACTTTATTTTAAATGACGACATAATGGTGGAGGAATCACACATTGTTAAATGTGGTAGCAGCAAGATGTCTGTTTACCTTCATCAGTCCAATCACCAAAGACTGCTATAGTAGAGGGAGAGAGGTTACAAGAGGAAAGGGTGGAGACTAGACTGCTATAGTAGAGGGAGAGAGGTTACAAGAGGAAAGGGTGGAGGGACTAGACTGCTATAGTAGAGGGAGAGAGGTTACAAGAGGAAAGGGTGGAGGGACTAGACTGCTATGGTAGAGGGAGAGAGGTTTCAAGAGGAAAGGGTGGAGGGACTAGACTGCTATAGTAGAGGGAGAGAGGTTACAAGAGGAAAGGGTGGAGGGACTAGACTGCTATGGTAGAGGGAGAGAGGTTACAAGAGGAAAGGGTGGAGGGACTAGACTGCTATAGTAGAGGGAGAGAGGTTACAAGAGGAAAGGGTGGAGGGACTAGACTGCTATAGTAGAGGGAGAGAGGTTACAAGAGGAAAGGGTGGAGGGACTAGACTGCTATAGTAGAGGGAGAGAGGTTACAAGAGGAAAGGGTGGAGGGACTAGACTGCTATGGTAGAGGGAGAGAGGTTACAAGAGGAAAGGGTGGAGAGACTGCTATGGTAGAGGGAGAGAGGTTACAAGAGGAAAGGGTGGAGGGACTAGACTGCTATAGTAGAGGGAGAGAGGTTACAAGAGGAAAGGGTGGAGGGACTAGACTGCTATGGTAGAGGGAGAGAGGTTACAAGAGGAAAGGGTGGAGGGACTAGACTGCTATAGTAGAGGGAGAGAGGTTACAAGAGGAAAGGGTGGAGGGACTAGACTGCTATATTAGAGGGAGAGAGGTTACAAGAGGAAAGGGTGGAGGGACTAGACTGCTATGGTAGAGGGAGAGAGGTTACAAGAGGAAAGGGTGGAGGGACTAGACTGCTATGGTAGAGGGAGAGAGGTTACAAGAGGAAAGGGTGGAGGGACTAGACTGCTATAGTAGAGGGAGAGAGGTTACAAGAGGAAAGGGTGGAGGGACTAGACTGCTATGGTAGAGGGAGAGAGGTTACAAGAGGAAAGGGTGGAGGGACTAGACTGCTATGGTAGAGGGAGAGAGGTTACAAGGGGAAAGGGTGGAGGGACTAGACTGCTATAGTAGAGGGAGAGAGGTTACAAGAGGAAAGGGTGGAGGGACTAGACTGCTATAGTAGAGGGAGAGAGGTTACAAGAGGAAAGGGTGGAGGGACTAGACTGCTATGGTAGAGGGAGAGAGGTTACAAGAGGAAAGGGTGGAGGGACTAGACTGCTATGGTAGAGGGAGAGAGGTTACAAGAGGAAAGGGTGGAGGGACTAGACTGCTATAGTAGAGGGAGAGAGGTTACAAGAGGAAAGGGTGGAGGGACTAGACTGCTATAGTAGAGGGAGAGAGGTTACAAGAGGAAAGGGTGGAGGGACTAGACTGCTATAGTAGAGGGAGAGGGGTTACAAGGGGAAAGGGTGAGGGACTAGACTGCTATGGTAGAGAGAGAGAGGTTACAAGAGGAAAGGGTGGAGGGACTAGACTGCTATGGTAGAGGGAGAGAGGTTACAAGAGGAAAGGGTGGAGGGACTAGACTGCTATAGTAGAGGGAGAGAGGTTACAAGAGGAAAGGGTGGAGGGACTAGACTGCTATATTAGAGGGAGAGAGGTTACAAGAGGAAAGGGTGGAGGGACTAGACTGCTATGGTAGAGGGAGAGAGGTTACAAGAGGAAAGGGTGGAGGGACTAGACTGCTATGGTAGAGGGAGAGAGGTTACAAGAGGAAAGGGTGGAGGGACTAGACTGCTATAGTAGAGGGAGAGAGGTTACAAGAGGAAAGGGTGGAGGGACTAGACTGCTATGGTAGAGGGAGAGAGGTTACAAGAGGAAAGGGTGGAGGGACTAGACTGCTATAGTAGAGGGAGAGAGTTTACAAGAGGAAAGGGTGGAGGGACTAGACTGCTATAGTAGAGGGAGAGAGGTTACAAGAGGAAAGGGTGGAGGGGCTAGACTGCTATAGTAGAGGGAGAGAGGTTACAAGAGGAAAGGGTGGAGGGACTAGACTGCTATAGTAGAGGGAGAGAGGTTACAAGAGGAAAGGGTGGAGGGACTGCTATAGTAGAGGGAGAGAGGTTACAAGAGGAAAGGGTGGAGGGACTAGACTGCTATAGTAGAGGGAGAGAGGTTACAAGAGGAAAGGGTGGAGGGACTAGACTGCTATGGTAGAGGGAGAGAGGTTACAAGAGGAAAGGGTGGAGGGACTAGACTGCTATAGTAGAGGGAGAGAGGTTACAAGAGGAAAGGGTGGAGGGACTAGACTGCTATGGTAGAGGGAGAGAGGTTACAAGAGGAAAGGGTGGAGGGACTAGACTGCTATGGTAGAGGGAGAGAGATAACAATAGGAAAGGGTGGAGGGACTAGACTGCTATAGTAGAGGGAGAGAGGTTACAAGAGGAAAGGGTGGAGGGACTAGACTGCTATAGTAGAGGGAGAGAGGTTACAAGAGGAAAGGGTGGAGAGACTGCTATAGTAGAGGGAGAGAGGTTACAAGAGGAAAGGGTGGAGGGACTAGACTGCTATAGTAGAGGGAGAGAGGTTACAAGAGGAAAGGGTGGAGGGACTAGACTGCTATGGTAGAGAGAGAGAGTTTACAAGAGGAAAGGGTGGAGAGACTAGACTGATATAGTAGAGGGAGAGAGGTTTCAAGAGGAAAGGGTGGAGGGACTAGACTGCTATAGTAGAGGGAGAGAGGTTACAAGAGGAAAGGGTGGAGGGACTAGACTGCTATAGTAGAGGGAGAGAGGTTACAAGAGGAAAGGGTGGAGGGACTAGACTGCTATAGTAGAGGGAGAGAGGTTACAAGAGGAAAGGGTGGAGGGACTAGACTGCTATGGTAGAGGGAGAGAGGTTACAAGAGGAAAGGGTGGAGGGACTAGACTGCTATAGTAGAGGGAGAGAGGTTACAAGAGGAAAGGGTGGAGGGACTAGACTGCTATGGTAGAGGGAGAGAGGTTACAAGAGGAAAGGGTGGAGGGACTAGACTGCTATAGTAGAGGGAGAGAGTTTACAAGAGGAAAGGGTGGAGGGACTAGACTGCTATAGTAGAGGGAGAGAGGTTACAAGAGGAAAGGGTGGAGGGGCTAGACTGCTATAGTAGAGGGAGAGAGGTTACAAGAGGAAAGGGTGGAGGGACTAGACTGCTATAGTAGAGGGAGAGAGGTTACAAGAGGAAAGGGTGGAGGGACTAGACTGCTATAGTAGAGGGAGAGAGGTTACAAGAGGAAAGGGTGGAGGGACTGCTATAGTAGAGGGAGAGAGGTTACAAGAGGAAAGGGTGGAGGGACTAGACTGCTATAGTAGAGGGAGAGAGGTTACAAGAGGAAAGGGTGGAGGGACTAGACTGCTATGGTAGAGGGAGAGAGGTTACAAGAGGAAAGGGTGGAGGGACTAGACTGCTATAGTAGAGGGAGAGAGTTTACAAGAGGAAAGGGTGGAGGGACTAGACTGCTATAGTAGACGGAGAGAGGTTACAAGAGGAAAGGGTGGAGGGACTAGACTGCTATGGTAGAGGGAGAGAGGTTACAAGAGGAAAGGGTGGAGGGACTAGACTGCTATAGTAGAGGGAGAGAGGTTACAAGAGGAAAGGGTGGAGGGACTAGACTGCTATGGTAGAGGGAGAGAGGTTACAAGAGGAAAGGGTGGAGGGACTAGACTGCTATGGTAGAGGGAGAGAGGTTACAAGAGGAAAGGGTGGAGGGACTAGACTGCTATGGTAGAGGGAGAGAGGTTACAAGAGGAAAGGGTGGAGGGACTAGACTGCTATAGTAGAGGGAGAGAGGTTACAAGAGGAAAGGGTGGAGGGACTAGACTGCTATGGTAGAGGGAGAGAGGTTACAAGAGGAAAGGGTGGAGGGACTAGACTGCTATGGTAGAGGGAGAGAGGTTACAATAGGAAAGGGTGGAGGGACTAGACTGCTATAGTAGAGGGAGAGAGGTTACAAGAGGAAAGGGTGGAGGGACTAGACTGCTATAGTAGAGGGAGAGAGGTTACAAGAGGAAAGGGTGGAGAGACTGCTATAGTAGAGGGAGAGAGGTTACAAGAGGAAAGGGTGGAGGGACTAGACTGCTATAGTAGAGGGAGAGAGGTTACAAGAGGAAAGGGTGGAGGGACTAGACTGCTATGGTAGAGAGAGAGAGGTTACAAGAGGAAAGGGTGGAGGGACTAGACTGCTATAGTAGAGGGAGAGAGGTTACAAGAGGAAAGGGTGGAGAGACTAGACTGATATAGTAGAGGGAGAGAGGTTACAAGAGGAAAGGGTGGAGGGACTAGACTGCTATAGTAGAGGGAGAGAGGTTACAAGAGGAAAGGGTGGAGGGACTAGACTGCTATAGTAGAGGGAGAGAGGTTACAAGAGGAAAGGGTGGAGGGACTAGACTGCTATAGTAGAGGGAGAGAGGTTACAAGAGGAAAGGGTGGAGGGACTAGACTGCTATGGTAGAGGGAGAGAGGTTACAAGAGGAAAGGGTGGAGGGACTAGACTGCTATGGTAGAGGGAGAGAGGTTACAAGAGGAAAGGGTGGAGGGACTAGACTGCTATAGTAGAGGGAGAGAGGTTACAAGAGGAAAGGGTGGAGGGACTAGACTGCTATAGTAGAGGGAGAGAGGTTACAAGAGGAAAGGGTGGAGGGACTAGACTGCTATAGTAGAGTGAGAGAGGTTACAAGAGGAAAGGGTGGAGGGACTAGACTGCTATAGTAGAGGGAGAGAGGTTACAAGAGGAAAGGGTGGAGGGACTAGACTGCTATGGTAGAGGGAGAGAGGTTACAAGAGGAAAGGGTGGAGGGACTAGACTGCTATAGTAGAGTGAGAGAGGTTACAAGAGGAAAGGGTGGAGGGACTAGACTGCTATAATAGAGGGAGAGAGGTTACAAGAGGAAAGGGTGGAGGGACTAGACTGCTATAGTAGAGGGAGAGAGGTTACAAGAGGAAAGGGTGGAGGGACTAGACTGCTATAGTAGAGGGAGAGAGGTTACAAGAGGAAAGGGTGGAGGGACTAGACTGCTATAGTAGAGGGAGAGAGGTTACAAGAGGAAAGGGTGGAGGGACTAGACTGCTATAGTAGAGGGAGAGAGCTTACAAGAGGAAAGGGTGGAGGGACTAGACTGCTATAGTAGAGGGAGAGAGGTTACAAGAGGAAAGGGTGGAGGGACTGCTATGGTAGAGGGAGAGAGGTTACAAGAGGAAAAGGTGGAGGGACTAGACTGCTATAGTAGAGGGAGAGAGGTTACAAGAGGAAAGGGTGGAAAGGGTGGAGGGACTAGACTGCTATAGTAGAGGGAGAGAGGTTACAAGAGGAAAGGGTGGAGAGACTGCTATGGTAGAGGGAGAGAGGTTACAAGAGGAAAGGGTGGAGGGACTAGACTGCTATGGTAGAGGGAGAGAGGTTACAAGAGGAAAGGGTGGAGGGACTAGACTGCTATAGTAGAGGGAGAGAGGTTACAAGAGGAAAGGGTGGAGGGACTAGACTGCTATAGTAGAGGGAGAGGGGTTACAAGGGGAAAGGGTGGAGGGACTAGACTGCTATGGTAGAGAGAGAGAGGTTACAAGAGGAAAGGGTGGAGGGACTAGACTGCTATGGTAGAGGGAGAGAGGTTACAAGAGGAAAGGGTGGAGGGACTAGACTGCTATGGTAGAGGGAGAGAGGTTACAAGAGGAAAGGGTGGAGGGACTAGACTGCTATGGTAGAGGGAGAGAGGTTACAAGAGGAAAGGGTGGAGGGACTAGACTGCTATAGTAGAGGGAGAGAGGTTACAAGAGGAAAGGGTGGAGGGACTAGACTGCTATGGTAGAGGGAGAGAGGTTACAAGAGGAAAGGGTGGAGGGACTAGACTGCTATAGTAGAGGGAGAGAGGTTACAAGAGGAAAGGGTGGAGGGACTAGACTGCTATAGTAGAGGGAGAGAGGTTACAAGAGGAAAGGGTGGAGGGACTAGACTGCTATAGTAGAGGGAGAGAGGTTACAAGAGGAAAGGGTGGAGGGACTAGACTGCTATAGTAGAGGGAGAGAGGTTACAAGAGGAAAGGGTGGAGGGACTAGACTGCTATGGTAGAGGGAGAGAGGTTACAAGAGGAAAGGGTGGAGGGACTAGACTGCTATAGTAGAGGGAGAGAGGTTACAAGAGGAAAGGGTGGAGGGACTGCTATAGTAGAGGGAGAGAAGTTACAAGAGGAAAGGGTGGAGGGACTAGACTGCTATGGTAGAGGGAGAGAGGTTACAAGAGGAAAGGGTGGAGGGACTAGACTGCTATAGTAGAGGGAGAGAGGTTACAAGAGGAAAGGGTGGAGGGACTAGACTGCTATAGTAGAGGGAGAGAGGTTACAATAGGAAAGGGTGGAGGGACTAGACTGCTATAGTAGAGGGAGAGAGGTTACAAGAGGAAAGGGTGGAGGGACTAGACTGCTATAGTAGAGGGAGAGAGGTTACAAGAGGAAAGGGTGGAGGGACTAGACTGCTATGGTAGAGGGAGAGAGGTTACAATAGGAAAGGGTGGAGGGACTAGACTGCTATAGTAGAGGGAGAGAGGTTACAAGAGGAAAGGGTGGAGGGACTAGACTGCTATAGTAGAGGGAGAGAGGTTACAAGAGGAAAGGGTGGAGAGACTGCTATAGTAGAGGGAGAGAGGTTACAAGAGGAAAGGGTGGAGGGACTAGACTGCTATAGTAGAGGGAGAGAGGTTACAAGAGAAAGGGTGGAGGGACTAGACTGCTATGGTAGAGAAAGAGAGGTTACAAGAGGAAAGGGTGGAGGGACTAGACTGCTATAGTAGAGGGAGAGAGGTTACAAGAGGAAAGGGTGGAGAGATTAGACTGATATAGTAGAGGGAGAGAGGTTACAAGAGGAAAGGGTGGAGGGACTAGACTGCTATGGTAGAGGGAGAGAGGTAACAAGAGGAAAGGGTGGAGGGACTAAACTGCTATGGTAGAGGGAGAGAGGTTACAAGAGGAAAGGGTGGAGGGACTAGACTGCTATAGTAGAGGGAGAGAGGTTACAAGAGGAAAGGGTGGAGGGACTAGACTGCTATAGTAGAGGGAGAGAGGTTACAAGAGGAAAGGGTGGAGGGACTAGACTGCTATGGTAGAGGGAGAGAGATTACAAGAGGAAAGGGTGGAGGGACTAGACTGCTATAGTTGAGGGAGAGAGGTTACAAGAGGAAAGGGTGGAGGGACTAGACTGCTATGGTAGAGGGAGAGAGGTTACAAGAGGAAAGGGTGGAGGGACTAGACTGCTATAGTAGAGGGAGAGAGGTTACAAGAGGAAAGGGTGGAGGGACTAGACTGCTATAGTAGAGGGAGAGAGGTTACAAGAGGAAAGGGTGGAGGGACTAGACTGCTATAGTAGAGGGAGAGAGGTTACAAGAGGAAAGGGTGGAGGGACTAGACTGCTATAGTAGAGGGAGAGAGGTTACAAGAGGAAAGGGTGGAGGGACTAGACTGCTATAGTAGAGGGAGAGAGGTTACAAGAGGAAAGGGTGGAGGGACTAGACTGCTATAGTAGAGGGAGAGAGGTTACAAGAGGAAAGGGTGGAGGGACTAGACTGCTATA
This sequence comes from Coregonus lavaretus, assembly GCF_964263955.1. Classification (NCBI taxonomy): domain Eukaryota; kingdom Metazoa; phylum Chordata; class Actinopteri; order Salmoniformes; family Salmonidae; genus Coregonus; species Coregonus lavaretus. The sequence continues at coordinate 61,215,387 of NC_139998.1, read as the reverse complement.
GTAGAGGGAGAGAGGTTACAATAGGAAAGGGTGGAGGGACTAGACTGCTATAGTAGAGAGAGAGAGGTTACAAGAGGAAAGGGTGGAGGGACTAGACTGCTATAGTAGAGGGAGAGAGGTTACAAGAGGAAAGGGTGGAGAGACTGCTATAGTAGAGGGAGAGAGGTTACAAGAGGAAAGGGTGGAGGGACTAGACTGCTATAGTAGAGGGAGAGAGGTTACAAGAGAAAGGGTGGAGGGACTAGACTGCTATGGTAGAGAGAGAGAGGTTACAAGAGGAAAGGGTGGAGGGACTAGACTGCTATAGTAGAGGGAGAGAGGTTACAAGAGGAAAGGGTGGAGAGATTAGACTGATATAGTAGAGGGAGAGAGGTTACAAGAGGAAAGGGTGGAGGGACTAGACTGCTATGGTAGAGGGAGAGAGGTAACAAGAGGAAAGGGTGGAGGGACTAAACTGCTATGGTAGAGGGAGAGAGGTTACAAGAGGAAAGGGTGGAGGGACTAGACTGCTATAGTAGAGGGAGAGAGGTTACAAGAGGAAAGGGTGGAGGGACTAGACTGCTATAGTAGAGGGAGAGAGGTTACAAGAGGAAAGGGTGGAGGGACTAGACTGCTATGGTAGAGGGAGAGAGGTTACAAGAGGAAAGGGTGGAGGGACTAGACTGCTATAGTAGAGGGAGAGAGGTTACAAGAGGAAAGGGTGGAGGGACTAGACTGCTATGGTAGAGGGAGAGAGGTTACAAGAGGAAAGGGTGGAGGGACTAGACTGCTATAGTAGAGGGAGAGAGGTTACAAGAGGAAAGGGTGGAGGGACTAGACTGCTATAGTAGAGGGAGAGAGGTTACAAGAGGAAAGGGTGGAGGGACTAGACTGCTATAGTAGAGGGAGAGAGGTTACAAGAGGAAAGGGTGGAGGGACTAGACTGCTATAGTAGAGGGAGAGAGGTTACAAGAGGAAAGGGTGGAGGGACTAGACTGCTATAGTAGAGGGAGAGAGGTTACAAGAGGAAAGGGTGGAGGGACTAGACTGCTATAGTAGAGGGAGAGAGGTTACAAGAGGAAAGGGTGGAGGGACTAGACTGCTATAGTAGAGGGAGAGAGGTTACAAGAGGAAAGGGTGGAGGGACTAGACTGCTATAGTAGAGGGAGAGAGGTTACAAGAGGAAAGGGTGGAGGGACTGCTATGGTAGAGGGAGAGAGGTTACAAGAGGAAAGGGTGGAGGGACTAGACTGCTATAGTAGAGGGAGAGAGGTTACAAGAGGAAAGGGTGGAAAGGGTGGAGGGACTAGACTGCTATAGTAGAGGGAGAGAGGTTACAAGAGGAAAGGGTGGAGAGACTGCTATGGTAGAGGGAGAGAGGTTACAAGAGGAAAGGGTGGAGGGACTAGACTGCTATGGTAGAGGGAGAGAGGTTACAAGAGGAAAGGGTGGAGGGACTAGACTGCTATAGTAGAGGGAGAGAGGTTACAAGAGGAAAGGGTGGAGGGACTAGACTGCTATAGTAGAGGGAGAGAGGTTACAAGAGGAAAGGGTGGAGGGACTAGACTGCTATAGTAGAGGGAGAGGGGTTACAAGGGGAAAGGGTGGAGGGACTAGACTGCTATGGTAGAGAGAGAGAGGTTACAAGAGGAAAGGGTGGAGGGACTAGACTGCTATGGTAGAGGGAGAGAGGTTACAAGAGGAAAGGGTGGAGGGACTAGACTGCTATGGTAGAGGGAGAGAGGTTACAAGAGGAAAGGGTGGAGGGACTAGACTGCTATGGTAGAGGGAGAGAGGTTACAAGAGGAAAGGGTGGAGGGACTAGACTGCTATAGTAGAGGGAGAGAGGTTACAAGAGGAAAGGGTGGAGGGACTAGACTGCTATGGTAGAGGGAGAGAGGTTACAAGAGGAAAGGGTGGAGGGACTAGACTGCTATAGTAGAGGGAGAGAGGTTACAAGAGGAAAGGGTGGAGGGACTAGACTGCTATAGTAGAGGGAGAGAGGTTACAAGAGGAAAGGGTGGAGGGACTAGACTGCTATAGTAGAGGGAGAGAGGTTACAAGAGGAAAGGGTGGAGGGACTAGACTGCTATAGTAGAGGGAGAGAGGTTACAAGAGGAAAGGGTGGAGGGACTAGACTGCTATAGTAGAGGGAGAGAGGTTACAAGAGGAAAGGGTGGAGGGACTAGACTGCTATAGTAGAGGGAGAGAGGTTACAAGAGGAAAGGGTGGAGGGACTAGACTGCTATAGTAGAGGGAGAGAGGTTACAAGAGGAAAGGGTGGAGGGACTAGACTGCTATAGTAGAGGGAGAGAGGTTACAAGAGGAAAGGGTGGAGGGACTAGACTGCTATAGTAGAGGGAGAGAGGTTACAAGAGGAAAGGGTGGAGGGACTAGACTGCTATAGTAGAGGGAGAGAGGTTACAAGAGGAAAGGGTGGAGGGACTGCTATGGTAGAGGGAGAGAGGTTACAAGAGGAAAGGGTGGAGGGACTAGACTGCTATAGTAGAGGGAGAGAGGTTACAAGAGGAAAGGGTGGAAAGGGTGGAGGGACTAGACTGCTATAGTAGAGGGAGAGAGGTTACAAGAGGAAAGGGTGGAGAGACTGCTATGGTAGAGGGAGAGAGGTTACAAGAGGAAAGGGTGGAGGGACTAGACTGCTATGGTAGAGGGAGAGAGGTTACAAGAGGAAAGGGTGGAGGGACTAGACTGCTATAGTAGAGGGAGAGAGGTTACAAGAGGAAAGGGTGGAGGGACTAGACTGCTATAGTAGAGGGAGAGAGGTTACAAGAGGAAAGGGTGGAGGGACTAGACTGCTATAGTAGAGGGAGAGGGGTTACAAGGGGAAAGGGTGAGGGACTAGACTGCTATGGTAGAGAGAGAGAGGTTACAAGAGGAAAGGGTGGAGGGACTAGACTGCTATGGTAGAGGGAGAGAGGTTACAAGAGGAAAGGGTGGAGGGACTAGACTGCTATGGTAGAGGGAGAGAGGTTACAAGAGGAAAGGGTGGAGGGACTAGACTGCTATGGTAGAGGGAGAGAGGTTACAAGAGGAAAGGGTGGAGGGACTAGACTGCTATAGTAGAGGGAGAGAGGTTACAAGAGGAAAGGGTGGAGGGACTAGACTGCTATGGTAGAGGGAGAGAGGTTACAAGAGGAAAGGGTGGAGGGACTAGACTGCTATAGTAGAGGGAGAGAGGTTACAAGAGGAAAGGGTGGAGGGACTAGACTGCTATAGTAGAGGGAGAGAGGTTACAAGAGGAAAGGGTGGAGGGACTAGACTGCTATAGTAGAGGGAGAGAGGTTACAAGAGGAAAGGGTGGAGGGACTAGACTGCTATAGTAGAGGGAGAGAGGTTACAAGAGGAAAGGGTGGAGGGACTAGACTGCTATAGTAGAGGGAGAGAGGTTACAAGAGGAAAGGGTGGAGGGACTAGACTGCTATGGTAGAGGGAGAGAGGTTACAAGAGGAAAGGGTGGAGGGACTAGACTGCTATGGTAGAGGGAGAGAGGTTACAAGAGGAAAGGGTGGAGGGACTAGACTGCTATAGTAGAGGGAGAGAGGTTACAAGAGGAAAGGGTGGAGGGACTAGACTGCTATAGTAGAGGGAGAGAGGTTACAAGAGGAAAGGGTGGAGGGACTAGACTGCTATGGTAGAGGGAGAGAGGTTACAAGAGGAAAGGGTGGAGGGACTAGACTGCTATAGTAGAGGGAGAGAGGTTACAAGAGGAAAGGGTGGAGGGACTAGACTGCTATAGTAGAGGGAGAGAGGTTACAAGAGGAAAGGGTGGAGGGACTAGACTGCTATAGTAGAGGGAGAGGGGTTACAAGGCGAAAGGGTGGAGGGACTAGACTGCTATGGTAGAGAGAGAGAGGTTACAAGAGGAAAGGGTGGAGGGACTAGACTGCTATGGTAGAGGGAGAGAGGTTACAAGAGGAAAGGGTGGAGGGACTAGACTGCTATGGTAGAGGGAGAGAGGTTACAAGAGGAAAGGGTGGAGGGACTAGACTGCTATGGTAGAGGGAGAGAGGTTACAAGAGGAAAGGGTGGAGGGACTAGACTGCTATAGTAGAGGGAGAGAGGTTACAAGAGGAAAGGGTGGAGGGACTAGACTGCTATGGTAGAGGGAGAGAGGTTACAAGAGGAAAGGGTGGAGGGACTAGACTGCTATAGTAGAGGGAGAGAGGTTACAAGAGGAAAGGGTGGAGGGACTAGACTGCTATAGTAGAGGGAGAGAGGTTACAAGAGGAAAGGGTGGAGGGACTAGACTGCTATAGTAGAGGGAGAGAGGTTACAAGAGGAAAGGGTGGAGGGACTAGACTGCTATAGTAGAGGGAGAGAGGTTACAAGAGGAAAGGGTGGAGGGACTAGACTGCTATAGTAGAGGGAGAGAGGTTACAAGAGGAAAGGGTGGAGGGACTAGACTGCTATAGTAGAGGGAGAGAGGTTACAAGAGGAAAGGGTGGAGGGACTAGACTGCTATAGTAGAGGGAGAGAGGTTACAAGAGGAAAGGGTGGAGGGACTAGACTGCTATAGTAGAGGGAGAGAGGTTACAAGAGGAAAGGGTGGAGGGACTAGACTGCTATAGTAGAGGGAGAGAGGTTACAAGAGGAAAGGGTGGAGGGACTAGACTGCTATAGTAGAGGGAGAGAGGTTACAAGAGGAAAGGGTGGAGGGACTGCTATGGTAGAGGGAGAGAGGTTACAAGAGGAAAGGGTGGAGGGACTAGACTGCTATAGTAGAGGGAGAGAGGTTACAAGAGGAAAGGGTGGAAAGGGTGGAGGGACTAGACTGCTATAGTAGAGGGAGAGAGGTTACAAGAGGAAAGGGTGGAGAGACTGCTATGGTAGAGGGAGAGAGGTTACAAGAGGAAAGGGTGGAGGGACTAGACTGCTATGGTAGAGGGAGAGAGGTTACAAGAGGAAAGGGTGGAGGGACTAGACTGCTATAGTAGAGGGAGAGAGGTTACAAGAGGAAAGGGTGGAGGGACTAGACTGCTATAGTAGAGGGAGAGAGGTTACAAGAGGAAAGGGTGGAGGGACTAGACTGCTATAGTAGAGGGAGAGGGGTTACAAGGGGAAAGGGTGGAGGGACTAGACTGCTATGGTAGAGAGAGAGAGGTTACAAGAGGAAAGGGTGGAGGGACTAGACTGCTATGGTAGAGGGAGAGAGGTTACAAGAGGAAAGGGTGGAGGGACTAGACTGCTATGGTAGAGGGAGAGAGGTTACAAGAGGAAAGGGTGGAGGGACTAGACTGCTATGGTAGAGGGAGAGAGGTTACAAGAGGAAAGGGTGGAGGGACTAGACTGCTATAGTAGAGGGAGAGAGGTTACAAGAGGAAAGGGTGGAGGGACTAGACTGCTATGGTAGAGGGAGAGAGGTTACAAGAGGAAAGGGTGGAGGGACTAGACTGCTATAGTAGAGGGAGAGAGGTTACAAGAGGAAAGGGTGGAGGGACTAGACTGCTATAGTAGAGGGAGAGAGGTTACAAGAGGAAAGGGTGGAGGGACTAGACTGCTATAGTAGAGGGAGAGAGGTTACAAGAGGAAAGGGTGGAGGGACTAGACTGCTATAGTAGAGGGAGAGAGGTTACAAGAGGAAAGGGTGGAGGGACTAGACTGCTATAGTAGAGGGAGAGAGGTTACAAGAGGAAAGGGTGGAGGGACTAGACTGCTATGGTAGAGGCAGAGAGGTTACAAGAGGAAAGGGTGGAGGGACTAGACTGCTATGGTAGAGGGAGAGAGGTTACAAGAGGAAAGGGTGGAGGGACTAGACTGCTATAGTAGAGGGAGAGAGGTTACAAGAGGAAAGGGTGGAGAGACTGCTATAGTAGAGGGAGAGAGGTTACAAGAGGAAAGGGTGGAGGGACTAGACTGCTATGGTAGAGGGAGAGAGGTTACAAGAGGACAGGGTGGAGGGACTAGACTGCTATAGTAGAGGGAGAGAGGTTACAAGAGGAAAGGGTGGAGGGACTAGACTGCTATAGTAGAGGGAGTGAGGTTACAAGAGGAAAGGGTGGAGGGACTAGACTGCTATAGTAGAGGGAGAGAGGTTACAAGAGGAAAGGGTGGAGGGACTAGACTGCTATAGTAGAGGGAGAGAGGTTACAAGAGGAAAGGGTGGAGGGACTAGACTGCTATAGTAGAGGGAGAGAGGTTACAAGAGGAAAGGGTGGAGGGACTGCTATAGTAGAGGGAGAGAGGTTACAAGAGGAAAGGGTGGAGGGACTAGACTGCTATGGTAGAGGGAGAGAGGTTACAAGAGGAAAGGGTGGAGGGACTGCTATAGTAGAGGGAGAGAGGTTACAAGAGGAAAGGGTGGAGGGACTAGACTGCTATAGTAGAGGGAGAGAGGTTACAAGAGGAAAGGGTGGAGGGACTAGACTGCTATAGTAGAGGGAGAGAGGTTACAAGAGGAAAGGGTGGAGGGACTAGACTGCTATAGTAGAGGGAGAGAGGTTACAAGAGGAAAGGGTGGAGGGACTAGACTGCTATAGCAGAGGGAGAGAGGTTACAAGAGGAAAGGGTGGAGGGACTAGACTGCTATAGTAGAGGGAGAGAGGTTACAAGAGGAAAGGGTGGAGGGACTAGGTGAAGGTTCAGATCTCCTGGAGAGTTACCCTCCTGCAGCTTATCAACCAGCTAGTTATTAGAACCAGGTGCACTAGATTAGGGTTGGAGAAAACCTACAAGACGGGAACTCTCCAGGAGAGACCTGTATCGGATCATGCTGGATCTAGTGTCAAGTCTGTTGATTCCATCTTCTTCTGGTCATCCTCATCGTGGTACTCTAGTCCTCTGGGTCCTGATTGGATCATCCTCATCGTGGTACTCCAGCCCTCTGGGGCCTGATTGGGTCATCCTCATCGTGGTACTCCAGTCCTCTGGGGCCTGATTGGGTCATCCTCATCGTGGTACTCCAGTCCTCTGGGGCCTGATTGGGTCATCCTCATCGTGGTACTCCAGCCCTCTGGGGCCTGATTGGTGTCACACTTTTCCACCAGCCCCAGCTAACACTGAGAACTAGAGTTTCCCATCTCCATGACAGACTGTCACCATGATCACCTGAAAAACAGAAATAGTGTCACAAATCCTTTGTTTGCAAACTGTAGCAACACTGAAACTAAAAAATTAAACTAGCAATGCTCTCATATCTTACTTACATGCTTGTGGTCGGCAAATAAAGCAAACAGGTACACGTAACAACCATCTATTGAAGGATAGTCAGTGTGTTCACAGAGTTGGATCATGTCTACATACAGTAGCCAGGGAGAGGTGAGGTGGGGAATGGGATTAGTCCAGATAGAACAGCGTTTCTTAATCCTGGTCCTGGGGACCCAAAGGGGAGAACATGTTTGTCTTTGCCCTAGCACTACACAGCCGATTAAAATGATCCACTTATTTACATTTTTACATTTTAGTTATTTAGCAGATGCTCTTATCCAGAGCGACTTACAATTAGCTGCTGCCAAGCTACCCTTCCTGGAGTTTATTATGGATCCCCATTAGCTGCTGCCAAGCAACTCTTTGAAGAGGAAGGGTTTCAGATGTTTTCGGAAGATAGCCAGGGACTCTGCTGTCCTAGCTTCAGGGGGAAGCTGGTTCCACAATTGGGGTGCCAGGACAGAGAGAGCTTGGACTGGGCTGAGCGGGAACTTCCCTCCCGTAGGGGTTGGAGGGCCAAGAGACCAGAGGTGGCAGAACGGAGTGCTCGAGTTGGGGTGTAGGGTTGGAGCATAGCCTGGAGATAGGGAGGGGCAGTTGCTCTTGCTGCTCCGTAGGTAAGCACCATGGTCTTGTAGTTGATGTGAGCTTCAACTGGAAGCCAGTGGAGTGTGCAGAGGAGCGGGTGGACATGGGAGAACTTGGGAAGGTTGAAAACCAGGCAGGCTGCAGCGTTCTGGATAAGTTGCAGGGGTTTGATGGCACAAGTGGGGAGCGCAGCTAACAGAGAGTTGAAATAGTCCAGACGGGAGAGGACAAGTGCCTGGATTACAACCTGCGCCGCTTCCTGTGTGAGGCAGGGTCGTACTCTACAGATGTCGTAGAGCATGAACCTGCAGGAGCGTGTCACTGCTTTGATGTTTGCAGAGAACAACAGCGTGTTGTCCAGGGTCACACCAAGGTTCTTTGCACTCTGGGAGGGCGACACTGTGGAGTTGTCAACCGTGATGGAGAGGTCTTTGAGCGGGCAGGCCTTCCCTGGGAGGAAGAGCAGCTCCGTCTTGTCGAGGTTGAGCTTGAGGTGGTGAGCTGACATTCAAGTTGAGATATCTGCCAGGCACGCAGAGATGCGTGTCGCCACCTGGGTGTCAGAAGGAGAAAAGTAGTCAAGTGTCATCCGCATAGCAATGATAGGCGAGACCATGTGAGGATATGACGGACACAAGTGACTTGGTGTATAGTGAGAATTCGTTGGCGAGTGGGTAACCCGCCTCTACCATCCGTTCTATTGGCCAACGTGCAATCACTGGAGAATAAACTGGATGAGTTCAGTTCAAGACTATCATACCAAAGGGACATTTAAAACTGTAATATCTTATGTTTCACCGAGTCGTGGCTCAACGACGACATGGATAATATACAGTTGGATGGTTTTTCCGTGCATCGGCAGGACAGAACAGCTGCCTCCGCTAAGACAAGGGGTGGTGGCGGTCTAGACGAAAAGTCTCAAGGTTTTGCTTGCCTGAGGTAGGGTATCTCATGATAAGCAGTAGACCACACTATTTACCAAGAGAGTTTTCATCTATATTTTTCGTAGCTGTCTATTTACCACCACAAACCAATGCTGACACTAAGACTGCACTCAATGAGCTGAATAAAGCCATAAGCAAACAAGAAATGCTCATCCAGAGGCGGTGCTCCTAGTGGCCGGGGACTTTAATGCAGGGAAACTTAAATCCGTTTTACCTCATTTCTACCAGCATGTTAAATGTGCAACAAGAGGAAAAAAAACTCTAGACCACCTTTACTCCACACACAGAGACGCATACAAAGCTCTCCCTCGCCCTCCATTTGGCAAATCTGACTATAATTATATCCTCCTGATTCCTGCTTACAAGCAAAAACTAAAGCAGGAAGGCCTTTCCAGAGGAACACTGAGGGGGGAGAGTGGGATAGATGGGAAGGAGATAATACTGACATGATCTTATCAGTAAGGCATACCAGTATAAATACAGGTACTCTGGTTGGAAATGGGGTGCTTGAGGACTGATATCTCCAGGATTGATAAGTATAATGTTTAGTACTAAACCTTCTAAAACTACATTGAGGAGCCATTGAGGAGCTGAGGGGAGGATACTCACATGTACATGGAGAGGAAGCCATAGGTGGAGTTGACTCCGTAAGTCTCCTAGTTGAGCATCTCACTGGCATCCCAGCCATTAGACAGAGAGACACAAGGGAATGGTGGTTAGTGTGTGTGTCACCAGAGTGGTATACTACTCAGGCTTCAGCTAGCTTCACATTCCAGGTCAGGCTTCATCCCTACTACTACAGTGGATATTGCTCGTCCTCCTGCCGCTAACTCTAGCAGGCTTGCAACAGCGTGTGCATGTCGCACATGGCTAGTCGAATGCCGAACTCTTAATTGAGACAATGCTGAAACATTGATCCATGGGTGAGTCAGTGCTACATTTTCATTTGTGCCGAACTCAAAATGAAAGAAAAGTTATTTAGCAAATTCAGCAGGCTATGGTGTGAAATACGCAGACAGTGTGGTGAAGAAGGTGCAACAGAGCCTCTTCAACCCCAGGAGGCTGAAGAAATTCGGCTTGGCACCTAAAACCCTCACAAACTTTTACAGATGCACAATTGAGAGCATCCTGTCGGGCTGTATCACCACCTGGTACGGCAACTGCACCACCCGCAATCGCAGGGCTCTCCAGAGGGTGGTGCGGTCTGCTGAACGCATTATCGGGGGCAAACTACCCGCCCTCCAAGACACATACAGCACCCGATGTCACAGGAAGGCCAAAAAGATCATCAAGGACATCAATCACCCGAGCCACTGCCTGTTCACCCCGCTATCATCCAGAAGCTGGGACAGAGAGAATGAAAAACAGCTTCTATCTCAAGACCATCAGACTGTTAAATAGCCATCACTAGCACATTAGAGGCTGCTGCTGCCTATTGAAATCACTGGCCACTTTAAGAAATGGAACACTAGTCACTTTAATAATGTTTCCATATCTTGCACTACTCATCTCATATGTATATACTGCATTCTATTCTATAATATTCTACTGTATCTTAGTCCATGCTGCTCTGTCATTGCTTGTCCATATATGTATATATTCTTAAATCCCATTCCTTACTAGTTTTGTGTGTATTAGGTATATGTTGTGAAATTGTTAGATATTACTTGTTAGATATTACTGCAATGTCAGCTAGAAGCACAAGCATTTCGCTACACCTGCTATAACATCTGCTAAACACGTGTATGTGACAAATAATATTTGATTTGATTTGATTAGGCTTTTAGAAGTGCCGTCTTTGGCGTGCTTATCAATGCACTAGCCCCTTTTCCCCACTCCTATCGCTCCTTCTATCTGTGGAACAGCTTGTTGCGTTGTGGCCATAGCCATTTTGGCAATTTGACTGTTAAACTCATGGGTACACTAGCAATGGCTGCCAGTCTTGACTGTTAAACTCATGGGTACACTAGCAATGGCTGCCAGTCTTGACTGTTAAACTCATGGGTACACTAGCAATGGCTGCCAGTCTTGACTGTTAAACTCATGGGTACACTAGAAATGGCTGCCAGTCTTGACTGTTAAACTCATGGGTACACTAGCAATGGCTGCCAGTCTTGACTTGAATGGGAGCTGCCATCTATGGATTATATACAGTGGGGGAAAAAAGTATTTAGTCAGCCACCAATTGTGCAAGTTCTCCCACTTAAAAAGATGAGAGAGGCCTGTAATTTTCATCATAGGTACACGTCAACTATGACAGACAAAATGAGGGAAAAAAATCCAGAAAATCACATTGTAGGATTTTTTATGAATTTATTTGCAAATTATGGTGGAAAAAAAGTATCTGGTCAATAACAAAAGTTTCTCAATACTTTGTTATATACCCTTTGTTGGCAATGACACAGGTCAAACGTTTTCTGTAAGTCTTCACAAGGTTTTCACACACTGTTGCTGGTATTTTGGCCCATTCCTCCATGCAGATCTCCTCTAGAGCAGTGATGTTTTGGGGCTGTCGCTGGGCAACACAGACTTTCAACTCCCTCCAAAGATTTTCTATGGGGTTGAGATCTGGAGACTGGCTAGGCCACTCCAGGACCTTGAAATGCTTCTTACGAAGCCACTCCTTCGTTGCCCGGGCGGTGTGTTTGGGATCATTGTCATGCTGAAAGACCCAGCCACATTTCATCTTCAATGCCCTTGCTGATGGAAGGAGGTTTTCACTCAAAATCTCACGATATATGGCCCCATTCATTCTTTCCTTTACACGGATCAGTCGTCCTGGTCCCTTTGCAGAAAAACAGCCCCAAAGCATGATGTTTCCACCCCCATGCTTCACAGTAGGTATGGTGTTCTTTGGATGCAACTCAGCATTCTTTGTCCTCCAAACACGACGAGTTGAGTTTTTACCAAAAAGTTCTATTTTGGTTTCATCTGACCATATGACATTCTCCCAATCCTCTTCTGGATCATCCAAATGCACTCTAGCAAACTTCAGACGGGCCTGGACATGTACTGGCTTAAGCAGGGGGACACGTCTGGCACTGCAGGATTTGAGTCCCTGGCGGCGTAGTGTGTTACTGATGGTAGGCTTTGTTACTTTGGTCCCAGCTCTCTGCAGGTCATTCACTAGGTCCCCCCGTGTGGTTCTGGGATTTTTGCTCACCGTTCTTGTGATCATTTTGACCCCACGGGGTGAGATCTTGCGTGGAGCCCCAGATCGAGGGAGATTATCAGTGGTCTTGTATGTCTTCCATTTCCTAATAATTGCTCCCACAGTTGATTTCTTCAAACCAAGCTGCTTACCTATTGCAGATTCAGTCTTCCCAGCCTGGTGCAGGTCTACAATTTTGTTTCTGGTGTCCTTTGACAGCTCTTTGGTCTTGGCAATAGTGGAGTTTGGAGTGGGACTGTTTGAGGTTGTGGACAGGTGTCTTTTATACTGATAACAAGTTCAAACAGGTGCCATTAATACAGGTAACGAGTGGAGGACAGTGGTCTAAGGCACTGCATCGCAGTGCTAACTGTGCCACTAGAGATCCTGGTTCGAATTCAGGCTCTGTCGCAGCCAGGCCGCGACCGGGAGACTCATGGGCGGCGCACAATTGGCCCAGCGTCGTCTAGGGTAGGGGAGGGAATGGCCGGCAGGGATGTAGCTCAGTTGATAGAGCATGGCGTTTGCAACGCCAGGGTTGTGGGTTCGATTCCCACGGGGGGCCAGTATAAAAAAAATATGTAATCACTAACTGTAAGTCGCTCTGGATAAGAGCGTCTGCTAAATGACTAAAAAAGAAAAAAAAAAAAGAAAAAAAAGAGGAGCCTCTTAAAGAAGAAGTTACAGGTCTGTGAGAGCCAGAAATCTTGCTTGTTTGTAGGTGACCAAATACTTATTTTCCACCATAATTTGCAAATAAATTCATTAGAAATCCTACAATGTGATTTTCTGGATTTTTTTGTCTGAATTTGTCTGTCATAGTTGACGTGTACCTATGATGAAAATTACAGGCCTCTCTCATCTTTTTAAGTGGGAGAACTTGCACAATTGGTGGCTGACTAAAGACTTTTTTTCCCCACTGTATGTTTATGGTTGGTTGCGGCTGTCAGTTTGCCTTTTGCAAATTTCTAAATACAATTGCGCAAAAAACGTACAGTTTAGAAAGCAAATGCTGTCCTTACTAAATGTAAAAAATGACACACAAAAAATAACATTTGATTAATATAATGTTGAATCAGTCATCTTCCTCAAACGTGACCAACCGGCTCGATTCAGTCTTATGTAGCAAAATTTGAAATTGTGTTTTTTACATTGGATAAAAGTAGAGACTCAGAGCGAGAAAAGTGTATATCATACACTTCAGTTGAGGAACAATGGGAAAGTAATTCTGCTTTGAAAGTTGATAAACTTGTAACCTCACTTGAGAAAATGGCCTTTGAATGTTTTGGTACTACTACTGGACAGGCCTTCTCTGTCTCCACCCATTCAGCATCGTTCACACCCTCTTAAGCTTTAGCTCCACCCATCTCTTGAAGGATTCACATGCATGACATCAGCAGCCTGGTGGTCCAAAATGACATAACTGGTGTATTTTAACACCAATAAACCCATCCGTTTAAAAATGAATTTAGTATATGTAAATCTATCATACCAGGTAACTAAAAGCAACTTTATAAACAATGTTTTGATTCAGTTCTAGCTTGTTAGCCAGTTCAAATAATGACCACATCATATAGCTAAAAAAGTATTACCTTTAGCTAATTTGTATTCATTATTACAGGAAAATAAACTCACAACAAGATCATTATTTACAAGTTAATGGCGAGCTAATTACAGAAAATATCTTACGGTTGTGAGTGTGACTAAATAAAAGCAGGGCATTCTACCGGAGAATTCTAGAACTTGGACACTGTCTCGTTGGCCTAACGTTATATCCTAATTTGACTTTGGTGCAGGTCATGTTGTTCTTCACATTACTGAATCTGGTAAACACACCCTATATCAAATAAAATCTAAGTTTATTTGTCACATGCACAGGATACAGAAGGTGTAAACGGTACAGTGAAATGGTACCTTGCATAGTTTTGTTTAGACATGTAGTTAGCTAGCTAGCTAGCTACACAATGAACCATAATCCCAACTCATAATGTTACTACCCTGCATGAACCTGCAGGTAGCTAACCAACTAGATTCAATGTTAGCTAGCTAGCTAACATTAGGCTACAACTAGCAATGAAAACGACTTTCTGACTAAATTAGAAAAGTATAATATCTGAAAATGTAGCTAGCTAGACTATCTTACCCATATACATGGATGGACCCTTCTCCCTCTCTGTCACGGATGCCATGGTTGCCCTTAGTTTGAAGATGTAATCTGGAGACAAGTGTTTTATAAAACAGCCTTCTGTGTGTTCTCTTTTCATACGTAAAAATGTATGCACACATGACTGTAAGTCGCTTTGGATAAAAGTGTCTGCTAAATGGCATATTATTATTATTATTTTCGACTCCCTCTGCATGTTTGCAAGAATTTTCTCCATCTTCTTAGCTATCATACTCTGATTCCACCAGGCATTCCACTGATTTCAAAAGAAAGTGGAGAGCAACACTTTTGCAGTTATTCATGATATCTTTCAAAAAAGCTGCGTTAGAAAGGATTACCTACACATACTGAGCAGCCCTTTGTTATAGACAGAAGCGTGCTACATGGCAGACCAATCCGAACTCATCTCTCGGCATGTCCAGCCCATCCATTATATTAGCCAATCATGGGTAGCGGGAAGGTTCCTGTCATTTTGAGAAAAAATAAATGTTAATGTTCAAATGCCTCTCCCATGAATTAGTGACGTGCGACATACGCCTAGTTTCCTGAAACAAGTCACAAATGAAGGGGATGAGGACTCAATCTTTGTGAGAGGGAGGGTCTCTGATTTCATTGGTCCTCAACTCGTGTCTCAGACACTTCATTCAGGATAAATGGAGTTAGCCCTTAGTTAACCTGCCCCGGAGCAGGTTAGTTCTGAAGGATTCGTTGCCATAGAAATGTACCTAGCTAAAAGGTGGGCCACTTTCATGGTACCGATTATCCTAAGTTGAACCTTGCCTGGAAACCCGACATTGAATTTCATTTAATTCTACGTCGGGCAGAAATGAGCATTTGAATGAGGAAAGTTTCCTCACACGACCTCTACAAGCCAGAATGTTGAATAAAATGATATTTTAACGTACTTTTCTGGTTGTCCGTGCGTTTGGTCCTTTTGCAGCTAGGAATGTGATCCAATATATCCACAGGAAAGTATAATTACATCAACTTTTCAAAGCAGTGGTAGTGCGTTCAGATTTATTTTACCTGAAGCATGCGCACAAGATAAAAATACATCCTGTTTCAAAACACTAATTTTTGCCTGCGGTAGAATTCAATGCAATTCAACATCGGGTTTCCAGGTAAAGTTGAACCCAGAGTTGACCAAAGTTATCTCGCTAACTCCTCAAACCTGATTTGTAGTAGAGGGCTCAGGACGAAGCCCTCTCTGTTGCTGTCTCCTCTATCCTACCGCTACAGCACTGTGCTCCCAGTTCACCCCCAACAAGCTGATCACTGTGTCTGTGAATGCATCTATCTAGCCACACACACACAACTGTAAATCAACCATACACGAACACTATCTACAAACAATCAACAAACCAATCAGTAATTAGCGAGGGGTGAAGCATGTCACCTCCTCCAGAACCTTCTCAAAGCGGGCTCGTACCTTGGGGTTTCGCATCGGAAGGAGACATTATTACACCCACCCACGTAGATAGATAAAGGCAGCTTTCCAGTAGAACATCATATTACAATATTGAGAAAAGGGAAAATGTACAAAAAAAGATGTTATTCTGTCAGTCACCACACCACCGAATAGGATAGAGAGAGTGTTGGTTTGTGTGAGAGCTGTCTAGGAATGGCAGTCTCGACTCTAAACAGTTGTTTCCCTCACGACGCCCCCCCCCCCCAAAAAAATTGTAAAGTGGTTATCCCACTGGCTATAGGGTGAACGCACCAATTTGTGAGTCGCTCTGGATAAGAGCGTCTGCTAAATGACGTAAATGTGCCCTTGAGCAAGGCACTTAACCCTAATTGCTCCTGTAAGTCGCTCTGGATAAGAGCGTCTGCTAAATGACTAAAATGTAAATGTAAATGTACTTACTTTGATTGGGGTTGTACTGTATTGTCAAATGTGTTGGCGGATTACAGGTGGATATCCTTGATCTAGAAAATGTGGTAAAAATAAACAATATCAGATAAACACTGAAACAAAAAACTATTTGTAAATGATAGATATTTAATCATAGGACTGGATGGTTTGAAATACTAACGTTAATTAGCTAGCTAGCTAGTTATTCTACTCATCAAGGCCTTTTAAAATAGGAAGTCAACTCGGCTGTTTACAACTAGCATTAGACAACTAGGTAGGAATCGTAGCAAAGACTTGAATATCTCTCTGGTTGATAACGTTAACTAGCTAGGTCAAAGCAATGTATAGCCAGATATTAGTATTTCTGGCATAGTCATATATATCTAGCTAGCTAAATAACGGTCTAGGTAGCTAACGTTATAACTTTTAGGACATAGATGTGTTCGCTGACAGGAAAAACTATTATTGGTAACTTCAGCTAACAGGATAGCCTCTTCGCTCCGGGAGACCTGTAAGTTACACATTGGTGTATCCAATGTGTATAGGTCTCCTGGAGCGAAGAGGCTACTAGCAGGAGGAATGTAACTTAGCTAGTTTGGTTGTCTGTGACCTAATGTTAGCTAACTAGATAGTTAGATAATTTGCTAGCTAGCTAGTTAACATTAGCTAACTAGCTAAAGGTAATGTCCGCTAATATCAACAATACAATGGCACCGTTTGCTAACTTAACTAGCTAACGTTGTCTAGCTAGCTACAACGTTAACATAGATAAAAAGGGAATACAATGAATTATTTGGTTACAATGACTGAAGGACCTCTCAAACTAGATAGCTGTGTATCTTATCCCTAGCTAGATAGCTAGCTACCTACAGTTGAAATCGGAAGTTTACATACACCTTAGCTAAATACATTTAAACTCAGTTTTTCACAATTCCTGACATTTAATCCTAGTAAGAATTCTCTGTCTTAGGTCAGTTAGGATCACCACTTTATTTTAAGAATGTGAAATGTCATAATAATAGTAGAGAGAATTATTTATTTCAGCTTTTATTTCTTTCATCACATTCCCAGTGTCCAAAAGTATGTTCATCTCTAGGAGACAGAACGCATCTCCTTCCTGAGCAATATGACGGCTGCGTGGTCCCATGGTGTTTATACTTGCGTACTATTGTTTGTACAGATGAACGTGGTACCTTCAGGCGTTTGGAAATTGCTCCCAAGGATGAACCAGACTTGTGGAGGTCTACAATTTTTTTTCTGAGGTCTTGGCTGATATCTTTTGATTTTCCCATGATGGCAAGCAAAGAGGCACTGAGTTTGAAGGTAGGCCTTGAAATCCATCCACAGGTACACCTCCAATTGATTCAAATTATGTCAATTAGCCTATCAGAAGCTTCTAAAGCCATGACATCATTTTCTGGAATTTTCCAAGTTTACTTAGTGTATGTAAACTTCTGACCCACTGGAATTGTGATACAGTGAATTTAGTGAAATAATCTGTCTGTAAACAATTGTTGGAAAAATTACTTGTGTCATGCACAAAGTAGATGTCCTAACTAACCAAAACTATAGTTTGTTAACAAGAAATTTGTGGAGTGGTTGAAAAACGAGTTTTAACGACTCCAACTGTGGGAATGTATTATTCTCATAAATGGATGGGATGACTAACTTAGAAGGAATGCATTAATGATAAGCATAGGTTTGTACTATACTGATATAAATTGTTTCACATAACAGGCTGTGATTCATGTAAGGAACATTAGGGGGAAGGACAGATAAGACTTGTATTTCTTACAGATACGAACACTGCCTCTTTGTTGTCTGTGAACCGTTGTCTGTGAACCGTCCTTGGATGTAGGAACGTACAGTCTTTTGGGTGCTAACTCCACAGGTGGTTATGATAAAAACTTATGCCTGGCAACAGTGTGCAACAAGTGGAGTGCCAAGGGCCTGGGACTAGCCCGTGCGCCAACGGATTGGCTGAGTAAGTCTAAACCACGCTCAGTCTCTACTCTGATTGGCCAGCAGAGAGGTGGGAACTCTCTCTCTCTGTCAGAGTATTTGAGGAAGAACCTGTAACAATGGATCAGTTCTCTGAGTGCCCTGCGTGGTATTTCAGCGGACCCGTATATACAAACCTTCATACTTATCATACATACATTTTGCATATAATAAATTTAGCTTGGATTGAAGATCTCTTGATTCTTATTCCAATACCAGATTTGAATTACGCAATTTCTAACACAACCTAAGTGTATGTAAACTTCCGACTTCAACTGTATCAATGTTCAAACATTACCTAACCTAGCTAGCTATCTAGCTAATGTAGCTAACGTTAACTAGCTAGGTGGCTAACTAAATTAGTACCACTATGTTCCACATTTAACGTTGTTAGCTAGACACAAACAGAACAATGCATAGAATGATCTGCACAAAAAGGCAACCAAGCAAGGACTATTAGCTAACTAACCCCCTTTGTCTGTTTTAACTAAAGTTAGCTAGCTAGCAAGCTAACATTAGTTAGCTAACGTTAACAACTGTCACTGCCCAGAGACAGTTTCAACAAAAAAAGTAAAAACGTTTTACCTTAAATGATTCTTACCTTAACATAATAGCTAGTTACTAGTGATGTTTGATACCGGAGCGTCAAAATCGCTACGCAGGTAACTTCGAAGCAGTGTGCCTTCTTCTTCGTGTGGCTTTCCGGCAGAAAAGACGCTGTGTTGCGTATTGATGCCTTTCGCAGGTCGGAGTATGGATTGCACATTTTGGTCACCAAAAGAAAAGTGAGAAAAACTTAAATTGCACCACCATCTAACCCTGCACCTACACACTATCCCCAAAAACCCACCACCCATCCGACTTCTTGGCCATAAACGTTCCTACACCAGGCCGTCGGCCTGGGAGGATGGAACCCCTTCTCTCAAAAATTCCTGTAGATCTTCTGCACTGAAACCTCTTACACCCAAATATTTTTCTACCTGCTGCAACTACCACATCTATCTTCTGTGATTTCCGCTCCATCAGTGCAGTGCAGTTGATCACCATGGCTATAAATGCAAGAAATCCAACCTTAATAAAACTAATTCTCTCTGGCTCTCTCTGTTCAGGCCTACTCACTGGGGGCCTCCCAGTCGAATCATTCACCCTCTTTGGCTCTCTCTCTTTAGGCCTACTCACTGGGGGCCTCCCAGTTGACTCACTCACCCTCTCTGGCTCTCTCTCTCTTCAGGCCTACTCACTGGGGGCCTCCCAGTCGAATCACTCACCCTCTCTGGCTCTCTCTCCTCAGGCCTACTCACTGGGGGCCTCCCAGTCGAATCACTCACCCTCTCTGGCTCTCTCTCTCTTCAGGCCTACTCACTGGGGGCCTCCCAGTCGAATCACTCACCCTCTCTGGCTCTCTCTCTTCAGGCCTACTCACTGGGGGCCTCCCAGTCGAATCACTCACCCTCTCTGGCTCTCTCTCTTCAGGCCTACTCACTGGGGGCCTCCCAGTCGAATCACTCACCCTCTCTGGCTCTCTCTCTTCAGGCCTACTCACTGGGGGCCTCCCAGTTGACTCACTCACCCTCTCTGGCTCTCTCTCTCTTCAGGCCTACTCACTGGGGGCCTCCCAGTCGAATCACTCACCCTCTCTGGCTCTCTCTCCTCAGGCCTACTCACTGGGGGCCTCCCAGTCGAATCACTCACCCTCTCTGGCTCTCTCTCTTCAGGCCTACTCACTGGGGGCCTCCCAGTCGAACCACTCACCCTCTCTGGCTCTCTCTCCTCAGGCCTACTCACTGGGGGCCTCCCAGTCGAATCACTCACCCTCTCTGGCTCTCTCTCTTCAGGCCTACTCACTGGGGGCCTCCCAGTCGAATCACTCACCCTCTCTGGCTCTCTCTCTTCAGGCCTACTCACTAGGGGCCTCCCAGTTGACTCACTCACCCTCTCTGGCTCTCTCTCTCTTCAGGCCTACTCACTGGGGGCCTCCCAGTCGAACCACTCACCCTCTCTGGCTCTCTCTCCTCAGGCCTACTCACTGGGGGCCTCCCAGTCGAATCACTCACCCTTGGGCTATCCTCTACTATGCCTCAGCATAGGAAAGGTTCTGCCCCACCTGAAGTCTGGCAATCTCAACCTGTCTCTCTCTCACAGGGCACTTCGGAGCCCCAGCAACATGGGCGCCTCCACAGTTAACACACAGTGCCTTCTCTATCCCAACTGTACACTTCCTCTGGGAAGGGATCTCCTTTCTACACACTGCAGCAACGGGTCTATCCACCTATACACTATCCACCTCTACACTATCCACTCCTGGCTGTCCCCAGTCCACCTGGTCGTGCTGCTGCTCCAGTTTCCACTCTCTGGCTGCGGCTATGGAACCCTGACCTGTTCACCGGACGTCCTACCTTGTCCCGGACCTGCTGTTTTGACTCTCTCTCTCTTTCTACCACACCTGCTGTCTTGACCTCTGAATGCTCGGCTATGAAAAGCCAACTGACGTTTCCTCCTGAGGCGCTGACCTGTTGCAACCTCTACAACCCTGCTGGTCATCTGTGAACGTTTGAACATCTTGAAGAACAATCTGGCCTTAATGGCCATGTACTGTTATAATCTCCACCCAGCACAGCCAGAAGGGGACTGGCCACCCCTCAGAGCCTGGTTCCTCTCTAGGTTTCTTCCTAGGTTCCTGCCTTTCTAGGGAGTTTTTCCTAGCCACCATGCTTCTACATCTGCATTGCTTGCTGTTTGGGGTTTTAGGTTGGGTTTCTGTATAGCACTTTCTGACATCTGCTGATGTAAAAAGGGCTTTATAAATACATTTGATTGATTTATTTACAAAAGTAAACCTTCAATAGTGAACATACTATCAATATGCTGGCTACTGTTGATAGTCTACAAAAAGAAAGCTACAAAAATACACTTTAGCGTCTCTTTTGAAACGCAGTTATCTTAAAGGGGCAGCGTCCTATTCTGAGATGTAAAAACAAAATCACAAAATGACATACTTTAGAAACAAAAATGAATGCAATTAATACAATGGAATTCTTAAGAATAGAGTAATGACTTCCATTGCTAAATTCTATGAAACAGCTTCATAATAACCAAAGGTGGCAGCAGATAGCCTAGCAGTTAGAGGGTTGGGCCAGTCTCCAAAAGGTTATAGCCTGGCAGTTAGAGGGTTGGGCCAGTCTCCAAAAGGTTATAGCCTAGCAGTTAGAGGGTTGGGCCAGTCTCCAAAAGGTTATAGCCTGGCAGTTAGAGGGTTGGGCCAGTCTCCAAAAGGTTATAGCCTGGCAGTTAGAGGGTTGGGCCAGTCTCCAAAAGGTTATAGCCTGGCAGTTAGAGGGTTGGGCCAGTCTCCAAAAGGTTATAGCCTAGCAGTTAGAGGGTTGGGCCAGTCTCCAAAAGGTTATAGCCTGGCAGTTAGAGGGTTGGGCCAGTCTCCAAAAGGTTATAGCCTGGCAGTTAGAGGGTTGGGCCAGTCTCCAAAAGGTTATAGCCTGGCAGTTAGAGGGTTGGGCCAGTCTCCAAAAGGTTATAGCCTAGCAGTTAGAGGGTTGGGCCAGTCTCCAAAAGGTTATAGCCTAGCAGTTAGAGGGTTGGGCCAGTCTCCAAAAGGTTATAGCCTGGCAGTTAGAGGGTTGGGCCAGTCTCCAAAAGGTTATAGCCTAGCAGTTAGAGGGTTGGGCCAGTCTCCAAAAGGTTATAGCCTGGCAGTTAGAGGGTTGGGCCAGTCTCCAAAAGGTTATAGCCTAGCAGTTAGAGGGTTGGGCCAGTATCCAAAAGGTTATAGCCTGGCAGTCAGAGGGTTGGGCCAGTATCCAAAAGGTTATAGCCTAGCAGTTAGAGGGTTGGGCCAGTATCCAAAAGGTTATAGCCTGGCAGTTAGAGGGTTGGGCCAGTATCCAAAAGGTTACTTGTTTGAATCCACGAGCCGACAAGGTGAAAAATCTGTCGATGTGCCCTTGAGCAAGGCACTTAAGCCTGATTTTTTTTAATTTTTTTTATTTAACCTTTATTTAACCAGGTAAGCCAGTTGAGAACAGGTTCTCATTTACAACTGCGACCTGGCCAAGATAAAGCAAAGTAGTGCAATAAAAAACAACACAGAGTTACATATGGGGTAAAAAAAACATAAAGTCAGAAATACAACAGAAAATATATATACAGTGTGTGCAAATGTAGCAAGTTATGGAGGTAAGGCAATAAATAGGCTATAGTGCAGAATAATTACAATAGTATTAACACTGGAATGCTAGATGTGCAAGAGATGATGTGCAAATAGAGATACTGGGGTGCAAAAGAGCAAAATAAATAACAATATAGGGATGAGGTAGTTGGGTGGGCTAATTTCAGATGGGCTGTGTACAGGTGCAGTGATCGGTAAGGTCCTCTGACAACTGATGCTTAAAGTTATTGAGGGAGATAAGAGTCTCCAGCTTCAGAGATTTTTGCAATTCGTTCCAGTCATTGGCAGCAGAGAACTGGAAGGAATGGCGGCCAAAGGAGGTGTTGGCTTTGGGAATGACCAGTGAGATATACCTGCTGGAGCGCAGACTACGGGTGGGTGCTGCTATGGTGACCAATGAGCTAAGATAAGGCGGGGATTTGCCTAGCAGTGATTTATAGATGGCCTGGAGCCAGTGGGTTTGACGACGAACATGTAGTGAGGACCAGCCAACAAGAGCGTACAGGTCACAGTGGTGGGTAGTGTATGGGGCTTTGGAGACAAAACGGATGGCACTGTGATAGACTACATCCAATTTGCTGAGTAGAGTGTTGGAGGCTATTTTGTAAATGACATCGCCGAAGTCAAGGATCGGTAGGATAGTCAGTTTTACGAGGGCATGTTTGGCAGCATGAGTGAAGGAGGCTTTGTTGCGAAATAGGAAGCCGATTCTAGATTTAACTTTGGATTGGAGATTCTTTATGTGAGTCTGGAAGTTGAGTTTACAGTCTAACCAGACACCTAGATATTTGTAGTTGTCCACATACTCTAGGTCAGACCCGTCGAGAGTGGTGATTCTAGTCGGGTGGGCGGGTGCTAGCAGCGTTCGATTGAAAAGCATGCATTTAGTTTTACTAGTGTTTAAGAGCAGTTGAAGGCTACTGAAGGATTGTTGTATGGCATTGAAGCTCGTTTGGAGGTTTGTTAACACAGTGTCCAATGAAGGGCCAGATGTATACAAAATGGTGTCGTCTGCGTAGAGGTGGATCTGAGAGTCACCAGCAGCAAGAGCGACATCATTGATATACACAGAGAAAAGAGTCGGCCCAAGAATTGAACCCTGTGGCACCCCCATAGAGACTGCCATAGGTCCAGACAACAGGCCCTCCGATTTGACACACTGAACTCTATCGGAGAAGTAGTTGGTGAACCAGGCGAGGCAGTCATTTGAGAAACCAAGGCTATTTAGTCTGCCAATAAGAATGCGGTGGTTGACAGAGTCGAAAGCCTTGGCCAGGTCGATGAAGACGGCTGCACAGTACTGTCTATTATCAATCGTGGTTATAATATCGTTTAGGACCTTGAGCGTGGCTGAAGTGCACCCGTGACCAGCTCGGAAACCGGATTGCATAGCGGAGAAGGTACGGTGGTATTCGAAATGGTCGATGATCTGTTTGTTAACTTGGCTTTCGAATACTTTTGAAAGGCAGGGCAGGATGGATATAGGTCTGTAGCAGTTTGGATCTAGAGTGTCACCCCCTTTGAAGAGGGGGATGACCGCGGCAGCTTTCCAATCTCTGGGGATCTCAGACGTTATGAAAGAGAGGTTGAACAGACTAGTAATAGGGGTTGCTCCAGGGTTGCCGTTAATAATGGCAGACCCTGGCTGTGACCCCCCTCGCTGAGGGTGTGTCTCAGGGAGAGTCGGGATATGCAAAAAATACATTTTCAATTCACACATGCGTATTAATACAAGCTTGTACATGTGTGAAATAGGCAATAAGCATCCACCAAATCATTTGTATTCATTTATGATGAAATATTACTATCTGCATACAGTGGGGAAAAAAAGTATTTAGTCAGCCACCAATTGTGCAAGTTCTCCCACTTAAAAAGATGAGAGAGGCCTGTAATTTTCATCATAGGTACACGTCAACTATGACAGACAAAATGAGAAAAAAAAATCCAGAAAATCACATTGTAGGAATTTTTATGCATTTATTTGCAAATTATGGTGGAAAATAAGTATTTGGTCAATAACAAAAGTTTCTCAATACTTTGTTATATACCCTTTGTTGGCAATGACACAGGTCAAACGTTTTTTGTAAATCTTCACAAGGTTTTCACACACTGTTGCTGGTATTTTGGCCCATTCCTCCATGCAGATCTCCTCTAGAGCAGTGATGTTTTGGGGCTGTCGCTGGGCAACACAGACTTTCAACTCCCTCCAAAGATTTTCTATGGGGTTGAGATCTGGAGACTGGCTAGGCCACTCCAGGACCTTGAAATGCTTCTTACGAAGCCACTCCTTCGTTGCCCGGGCGGTGTGTTTGGGATCATTGTCATGCTGAAAGACCCAGCCACGTTTCATCTTCAATGCCCTTGCTGATGGAAGGAGGTTTTCACTCAAAATCTCACGATACATGGCCCCATTCATTCTTTCCTTTACACGGATCAGTCGTCCTGGTCCCTTTGCAGAAAAACAGCCCCAAAGCATGATGTTTCCACCCCCATGCTTCACAGTAGGTATGGTGTTCTTTGGATGCAACTCAGCATTCTTTGTCCTCCAAACACGACGAGTTGAGTTTTTACCAAAAAGTTCTATTTTGGTTTCATCTGACCATATGACACTCTCCCAATCCTCTTCTGGATCATCGAAATGCACTCTAGCAAACTTCAGACGGGCCTGGACATGTACTGGCTTAAGCAGGGGGACACGTCTTGCACTGCAGGATTTGAGTCCCTGGCGGCGTAGTGTGTTACTGATGGTAGGCTTTGTTACTTTGGTCCCAGCTCTCTGCAGGTCATTCACTAGGTCCCCCCGTGTGGTTCTGGGATTTTTGCTCACCGTTCTTGTGATCATTTTGACCCCACGGGGTGAGATCTTGCGTGGAGCCCCAGATCGAGAGAGATTATCAGTGGTCTTGTATGTCTTCCATTTCCTAATAATTGCTCCCACAGTTGATTTCTTCAAACCAAGCTGCTTACCTATTGCAGATTCAGTCTTCCCAGCCTGGTGCAGGTCTACAATTTTGTTTCTGGTGTCCTTTGACAGCTCTTTGGTCTTGGCCATAGTGGAGTTTGGAGTGTGACTGTTTGAGGTTGTGGACAGGTGTCTTTTATTCTGATAACAAGTTCAAACAGGTGCCATTAATACAGGTAACGAGTGGAGGACAGAGGAGCCTCTTAAAGAAGAAGTTACAGGTATGTGAGAGCCAGAAATCCTGCTTGTTTGTAGGTGACCAAATACTTATTTTCCACCATAATTTGCAAATAAATTCATAAAGAATCCTACAATGTGATTTTCAGGATTTTTTTTCCTCATTTTGTCTGTCATAGTTGACGTGTACCTATGATGAAAATTACAGGCCTCTCTCATCTTTTTAAGTGGGAGAACTTGCACAATTGGTGGCTGACTAAATACTTTTTTTCCCCACTGTATAGAGAGAAGGTATGCCAACCTATAGGTCCTGCATGACCCCCAATGCTTTAAAAAGTACAACATGTCCGGGCCAGTAGAAAGTCTGTCCGGGCCAGTAGAAAGTCTGTCCGGGCCAGTAGAAAGTCTGTCCGGGCCAGTAGAAAGTCTGTCCGGGCCAGTAGAAAGTCTGTCCGGGCCAGTAGAAAGTCTGTTCGGGCCAGTCGATTTTTTGGCCAACTAGCCCAGTCGTGCCAGTGAAAAAATAAAACAATCATTGGAACCTGTCATAGCCTACGAATAGGACCCAGAGTTTTACCTGACCAGGTCATGAGATCAGGAAAAACTCCAGGCCCCAGAAAAGACAAGTACGAATTTTGCCAGACCACTTTTGAACCTGTGGTGCCACCTCTGCTTTAAAATAATATCATTTAAAAATGTCTCAAGAGTATAGTGTAACTGTCTTACCCTATCATAACTCCATTGTTTATAACAGGAACATAAACCATGTATAGCTTCAAAATATGTTCAAAAGCTGTCAACTACCTTGAGGAGTAGTTACCTTGTCCATTTCCCATCTGAGTAGGCCTATGTATTAGGCTAGGTCACATGTAGGGTTAAGGAGCCGTTTCACACACAGACTACACCCAGTCCTGGACTACTGGAGATTTTCATTGATCTGTCTTTATAGTCCAGGACAAGGCTTAATCTGTGTCTGGGAAAACCTCCCCATAATGTTTAAATGAGTGAAATGGGATGATGTCTTACATGAAAACACACGTTTCCATCACCAAGTCCATTAATATGGTAAACGTCCTCTAAGAGCATGTATTAGGCTGTTTGGGAGAAGGTTTGGATCCTAATCAACCCATCCAATGGGAGGTCAGAACGCTTGGATCAACCCTACTTTTACTACTATAGCAGTCTAGTCCCTCCACCCTTTCCTCTTGTAACCTGAAGGTTTGGATCCTAATCAACCCATCCACTGGGAGTACATCTGTTGTTGAAGTACAGTAGATCAATAAAGCTACAGTACTCAAGCAGTAGTCAAGCTGTTTATTTCTTTAGTCTAAGACGTTGGGGTCAGCTGAGGGGTGGGGCTAAACTGAGGGGTGGGGTTAAACTGAGGGGTGGGGTTAAACTGAGGGGTGGGGTTAAACTGAGGGGTGGGGTTAAACTGACATGGAATTGTTTTAAGATGGTCATACTATGGACCATTTAGCTATTTGATTTATAATTTTAGGACCCCTTTAGGCATATAAAAATATATATATATATGTTTTGATAAAATAATGATTTTGGCCTTTACTACTAAAGCTCATAGAAACACATTGAATAACACTTTCATAAATGGCAAAGAAACAAGGTTTTGGAGTGTCTGTCAATATCTAAGACATATTAAAAAACGCAGTATTTGTTATTTATTTTTAACACATATTTAAGCTCTTCATTCTTCCATTTGTTTTTTTTTAACCGGTACCGGTTACCTTCAGACGAGTCCCGTGACACTTCGAAGGGTCGTAGAACAAAACAGGGAACACCATCGAGCTCGTGAGAGTCTCCCCTTTCCATATAGTGGTCAATAGTTTGTTTCAGACGCTACAGACGTTTTCGGGCTTCTCTAGCTGACAACCACCTCTCTATCTCTGACACCCACCTCTCTAGCTCTGACACCCACCTCTCTAGCTCTGACACCCACCTCTCTAGCTCTGACACCCACCTCTCTAGCTCTGACACCCACCTCTCTAGCTCTGACACCCACCTCTCTAGCTCTGACACCCACCTCTCTAGCTGACACCTTTCACCTCTCTAGCTCTGACACCCACCTCTCTAGCTCTGACACCCACCTCTCTAGCTCTGACACCCACCTCTCTAGCTCTGACACCCACCTCTCTAGCTCTGACACCCACCTCTCTAGCTCTGACACCCACCTCTCTAGCTCTGACACCCACCTCTCTATCTCTGACACCCACCTCTCTAGCTCTGACACCCACCTCTCTATCTCTGACACCCACCTCTCTAGCTCTGACACCCACCTCTCTAGCTCTGACACCCACCTCTCTAGCTCTGACACCCACCTCTCTAGCTCAGACACCTTTCACCTCTGATGCGGAACTGCGACATCGGCGATGCGGAGGATTGAGACCTATCCAATGGAAAACAGATAACTCAAACTTAAACTGATGGATTTTGATGGGGATTTTTTTGCTATGTAACTTAGATTGACACACCGGTGCATCAATTGACTCTAGGGGGAAAGGCCTTGTTAGTGCATACAGTCGTGGTCAAAAGTTTTGAGAATGAAACAAATACTAATTTTCACTAAGTCTGCTGCCTCAGTTTTGATGATGGCAGTTTGCATATACTCCAGAATGTTATGAAGAGTGATCAGATGAATTGCAATTAATTGCAAAGTCCCTCTTTGCCATGAAAATGAACTTAATCCCCCAAAAACATTTCCACTGCATTTCAGCCCTGCCACAAAAGGACCAGCTGACATCATGTCAGTGATTCTCTCGTTAACACAGGTGAGAGTGTTGACGAGGACAAGGCTGGAGATCACTCTGTCATGCTGATTGAGTTAGAATAACAGACTGGAAGCTTTAAAAGGAGGGTGGTGCTTGAAATCATTGTTCTTCCTCTGTTAACCATGGTTACCTGCAAGGAAACACGTGCCGTCATCATTACTTTGCACAAAAAGGGCTTCACAGGCAAGGATATTGCTGCTAGTAAGATTGCACCTAAATCAACCATTAATCGGATCATCAAGAACTTCAAGGAGAGAGGTTCAATTGTTGTGAAGAGGGCGTCAGGGCGCCCAAGAAAGTCCAGCAAGTGCCAGGACCGTCTCCTAAAGTTGATTCAGCTGCGGGATCGGGGCACCACCAGTGCAGAGCTTGCTCAGGAATGGCAGCAGGCAGGTGTGAGTGCATCTGCACGCACAGTGAGGCGAATACTTTTGGAGGATGGCCTGGTGTCAAGAAGGGCAGCAAAGAAGCCACTTCTCTCCAGGAAAAACATCAGGGACAGACTGATATTCTGCAAAAGGTACAGGGATTGGACTGCTGAGGACTGGGGTAAAGTCATTTTCTCTGATGAATCACCTTTCCGATTGTTTGGGGCATCTGGAAAACACCTTGTCCGGAGAAGACAAGGTGAGCGCTACCATCAGTCCTGTGTCATGCCAACAGTAAAGCATCCTGAGACCATCCATGTGTGGGGTTGCTTCTCAGCCAAGGGAGTGGGCTCACTCACAATTTTGCCTAAGAACACAGCCATGAATAAAGAATGGTACCAACACATCCTTCGAGAGCAACTTCTCCCAACCATCCAAGAAAAGTTTGGTGACGACCAATGCCTTTTCCAGCATGATGGAGCACCTTGCCATAAGGCAAAAGTGATAACTAAGTGGCTCGGGGAACAAAACATCAACATTTTGGGTCCATGGCCAGGAAACTCCCCAGACCTTAATCCCATTGAGAACTTGTGGTCGATCATCAAGAGGCGGGTGGACAAACAAAAACCCACAAATTCTGACAAACTCCAAGCATTGATTATGCAAGAAGAAGGGTCAACACTGCAAATATTGACTGCATAAACTTAATGTAATTGTCAATAAAAGCCTTTGACACTTATGGAATGCTTGTAATTATACTTCAGTCTACCATAGTAACATCTGACAAAAATATCTCATAACACTGAAGCAGCGAACTTTGTGAAGACCAATACTTGTCATTCTCAAAACCTTTGACCACGACTGTAAATCAAATTAGCTTTTGAATTTCCTGTCTTTTTCGGCTTCAGACAAAAGCTGATATTTCACTTTTAAAAAACCATAGTTTTTTGTGTTAATATATCTGATATTTACAATATCAGCTTAGACAACACTGCAACAGGAGCAACAACAAGCCACAGTGCTAGGTAGGGGTCTGGTAGTGTGTTTGAGTGTTTGGTAATGGACTGACCCTGGTGATGTCCTCTGTTGAAGATCCTCCAGAGTGCATGGGCAAGGTGCGGTGCTGCAGCTGGGGGGAGAGCAGCTGAAGGCTGGAGGCTCTGGTGGGCATCCCCTGTCCCACCGCCAGCCCCCCCTCACTGCCTCCCCCGTGGGTCCTCTGACGCTCCCGTCGCACGTACATGGAGTGGCGGTGAGGTCTATGCTGGGAGGAGAAGGGGGAGGTGTAACCCAGGCCGTAGGGGAAGGCCTCATGAGGGGCGGACAGGGAGTGACCATGGCTTCCACCTCCTCCTCCTCCTGGGTCTCCTCCCTC
>NC_139998.1:61088193-61183193 GCF_964263955.1 Coregonus lavaretus | reverse complement strand
TTCTGTCAATGAGATCAAATGTTTCATAAAAGGAATTTTGCTGATAGCTGATTAGTAAGATAGTGTTTGTTTAAGTAGTCAGCAGTAGGATGCAGTAGTCAGTGGTAGGATGCAGTAGTCAGTGGAAGGATGCAGTAGTCAGCAGCAGGATGCAGTAGTCAGTGGTAGGATGAAGTAGTTAGTAGTAGGATGCAGTAGTCAGCAGTAGGATGCAGTAGTCAGTGGTAGGATGCAGTAGTCAGTGGTAGGATGCAGTAGTCAGTGGTAGGATGCAGTAGTCAGTGGTAGGATGCAGTAGTCAGTGGTAGGATGCAGTAGTCAGTGGTAGGATGCAGTAGTCAGTGGTGGGATGCAGTAGTCAGCAGTAGGATGCAGTAGTCAGTGGTAGGATGCAGTAGTCGGTGGTAGGATGCAGTAGTCAGCAGTAGGATGCAGTAGTCAGTGGTAGGATGCAGTAGTCAGTGGTAGGATGCAGTAGTCAGTGGTAGGATGCAGTAGTCAGCAGTAGGATGCAGTAGTCAGTGGTAGGATGCAGTAGTCAGTGGTAGGATGCAGTAGTCAGTGGTAGGATGCAGTTGTCAGTGGTGAAATACAGTAGTCAGTGGTAGGATGCAGTAGTCAGTGGTAGGATGCAGTAGTCAGTGGTAGGATGCAGTAGTCAGTGGTAGGATACAGTAGTCAGTGGTAGGATGCAGTAGTCAGTTGTAGGATGCAGTAGTTAGTGGTAGGATGCAGTAGTCAGCAGTAGGATGCAGTAGTCAGTGGTAGGATGCAGTAGTCAGTGGTTGGATGCAGTAGTCAGTGGTAGGATGCAGTAGTCAGTGGTAGGATGCAGTAGTCAGGGGTAGGATGCAGTAGTCAGTGGTAAAATACAGTTGTAGTGGAAGGATGCAGTAGTCAGTGGTAGGATGCAGTAGTCAGTGGTAGGATGCAGTAGTAGTGGAAGGATGCAGTAGTCAGTGGTAGGATGCAGTAGTCAGTGGTAGGATGCAGTAGTCAGTGGTAGGATGCAGTAGTCAGTGGTGGGATGCAGTAGTCAGTGGTAGGATGCAGTAGTCAGCAGTAGGATGCAGTAGTCAGTGGTAATATGCAGTAGTCAGTGGTAGGATGCAGTAGTCAGTGGTAGGATGCAGTTGTCAGTGGTGAAATACAGTAGTCAGTGGTAGGATGCAGTAGTCAGTGGTAGGATGCAGTAGTCAGTGGTAGGATGCAGTAGTCAGTGGTAGGATACAGTAGTCAGTGGTAGGATGCAGTAGTCAGTGGTAGGATGCAGTAGTTAGTGGTAGGATGCAGTAGTCAGTTGTAGGATGCAGTAGTTAGTGGTAGGATGCAGTAGTCAGCAGTAGGATGCAGTAGTCAGTGGTAGGATGCAGTAGTCAGTGGTTGGATGCGGTAGTCAGTGGTAGGATGCAGTAGTCAGTGGTAGGATGCAGTAGTCAGGGGTAGGATGCAGTAGTCAGTGGTAAAATACAGTTGTAGTGGAAGGATGCAGTAGTCAGTGGTAGGATGCAGTAGTCAGTGGTAGGATGCAGTAGTAGTGGAAGGATGCAGTAGTCAGTGGTAGGATGCAGTAGTCAGTGGTAGGATGTAGTAGTCAGTGGTAGGATGCAGTAGTCAGAGGTAGGATGCAGTAGTCAGTGGTAGGATGCAGTAGTCAGTGGAAGGATGCAGTAGTCAGTGGTAGGATGCAGTAGTAGTGGAAGGATGCAGTAGTCAGTGGTAGGATGCAGTAGTCAGTGGTAGGATGCAGTAGTCAGTGGTAGGATGCAGTAGTCAGTGGTAGGATGCAGTAGTCAGCAGTAGGATGCAGTAGTCAGTGGTAGGATGCAGTAGTCAGTGGTTGGATGCAGTAGTCAGTGGTAGGATGCAGTAGTCAGTGGTAGGATGCAGTAGTCAGGGGTAGGATGCAGTAGTCAGTGGTAAAATACAGTAGTCAGTGGTAGGATGCAGTAGTCAGTGGTAGGATGCAGTAGTCAGTGGTAGGATACAGTAGTCAGTGGTAGGATGCAGTAGTCAGTGGTAGGATGCAGTAGTTAGTGGTAGGATGCAGTAGTCAGTTGTAGGATGCAGTAGTTAGTGGTAGGATGCAGTAGTCAGCAGTAGGATGCAGTAGTCAGTGGTAGGATGCAGTAGTCAGTGGTTGGATGCAGTAGTCAGTGGTAGGATGCAGTAGTCAGTAGTAGGATGCAGTAGTCAGTGGTAGGATGCAGTAGTCAGTGGTAAAATACAGTTGTAGTGGAAGGATGCAGTAGTCAGTGGTAGGATGCAGTAGTCAGTGGTAGGATGCAGTAGTCAGCAGCAGGATGCAGTAGTCAGTGGTAGGATGAAGTAGTTAGTAGTAGGATGCAGTAGTCAGCAGTAGGATGCAGTAGTCAGTGGTAGGATGCAGTATTCAGTGGTAGGATGCAGTAGTCAGTGGTAGGATGCAGTAGTCAGTGGTAGGATGCAGTAGTCAGTGGTAGGATACAGTAGTCAGTGGTAGGATGCAGTAGTCAGCAGTAGGATGCAGTAGTCAGTGGTAGGATGCAGTAGTCAGTGGTAGGATGCAGTAGTCAGTGGTAGGATGCAGTAGTCAGTGGTAGGAAGCAGTAGTCAGCAGTAGGATGCAGTAGTCAGTGGTAGGATGCAGTAGTCAGTGGTAGGATGCAGTAGTCAGTGGTAGGATGCAGTTGTCAGTGGTAGGATGCAGTAGTCAGTGGTAGGATGCAGTAGTCAGTGGTAGGATGCAGTAGTCAGCAGTAGGATGCAGTAGTCAGTGGTAGGATGCAGTAGTCAGTGGTAGGATGCAGTAGTCAGTGGTAGGATGCAGTTGTCAGTGGTGAAATACAGTAGTCAGTGGTAGGATGCAGTAGTCAGTGGTAGGATGCAGTAGTCAGTGGTAGGATGCAGTAGTCAGTGGTAGGATACAGTAGTCAGTGGTAGGATGCAGTAGTCAGTGGTAGGATGCAGTAGTTAGTGGTAGGATGCAGTAGTCAGTTGTAGGATGCAGTAGTTAGCTGTAGGATGCAGTAGTCAGCAGTAGGATGCAGTAGTCAGCGGTAGGATGCAGTAGTCAGTGGTTGGATGCAGTAGTCAGTGGTAGGATGCAGTAGTCAGTGGTAGGATGCAGTAGTCAGGGGTAGGATGCAGTAGTCAGTGGTAAAATACAGTTGTAGTGGAAGGATGCAGTAGTCAGTGGTAGGATGCAGTAGTCAGTGGTAGGATGCAGTAGTAGTGGAATGATGCAGTAGTCAGTGATAGGATGCAGTAGTCAGTGGTAGGATGTAGTAGTCAGTGGTAGGATGCAGTAGTCAGAGGTAGGATGCAGTAGTCAGTGGTAGGATGCAGTAGTCAGTGGAAGGATGCAGTAGTCAGTGGTAGGATGCAGTAGTAGTGGAAGGATGCAGTAGTCAGTGGTAGGATGCAGTAGTCAGTGGTAGGATGCAGTAGTCAGTGGTAGGATGCAGTAGTCAGTGGTAGGATGCAGTAGTCAGCAGTAGGATGCAGTAGTCAGTGGTAGGATGCGGTAGTCAGTGGTTGGATGCAGTAGTCAGTGGTAGGATGCAGTAGTCAGTGGTAGGATGCAGTAGTCAGGGGCAGGATGCAGTAGTCAGTGGTAAAATACAGTAGTCAGTGGTAGGATGCAGTAGTCAGTGGTAGGATGCAGTAGTCAGTGGTAGGATACAGTAGTCAGTGGTAGGATGCAGTAGTCAGTGGTAGGATGCAGTAGTTAGTGGTAGGATGCAGTAGTCAGTTGTAGGATGCAGTAGTTAGTGGTAGGATGCAGTAGTCAGCAGTAGGATGCAGTAGTCAGTGGTAGGATGCAGTAGTAGTGGAAGGATGCAGTAGTCAGTGGTAGGATGCAGTAGTCAGTGATAGGATGCAGTAGTCAGTGGTAGGATGCAGTAGTCAGCAGTAGGATGCAGTAGTCAGTGGTAGGATGCAGTAGTCAGTGGCTGGATGCAGTAGTCAGTGGTAGGATGCAGTAGTCAGTGGTAGGATGCAGTAGTCAGGGGTAGGATGCAGTAGTCAGTGGTAAAATACAGTAGTCAGTGGTAGGATGCAGTAGTCAGTGGTAGGATGCAGTAGTCAGTGGTAGGATGCAGTAGTCAGTGGTAGGATGCAGTAGTCAGTGGTATCCAGGCTCTGTCGTAGCCGGCCGCGACCGGGAGACCCATGGGGCGGCATACAATTGGCCTAGCGTCGTCCAGGGTAGGGGAGGGAATGGCCGGCAGGGATGTAGCTCAGTTGGTAGAGCATGGTGTTTGCAACGCCAGGGTTGTGGGTTTGATTCCCACGGGGGGCCAGTATGAAAAATACAAAAAATTATGTATGCACTCACTAACTGTAAGTCGCTCTGGATAAGAGCATCTGCTAAATGACTAAAATGTAAAATGTAATGTAAATGTAGGATGCAGTAGTTAGTGGTAGGATGCAGTAGTTAGTGATAGGATGCAGTAGTTAGTGGTAGGATGCAGTAGTTAGTGGTAGGATGCAGTAGTCAGCGGTAGAATACAGAAGTAGTGGAAGGATGCAGTAGTCAGTGGTAGGATGCAGTAGTTAGTGGTAGGATGCAGTAGTTAGTGGTAGGATGCAGTAGTCAGCGGTAGAATACAGAAGTAGTGGAAGGATGCAGTAGTCAGTGGTAGGATACAGTAGTTAGTGGTAGGATGCAGTAGTTAGTGGTAGGATGCAGTAGTTAGTGCTAGGATGCAGTAGTCAGTGGTAAGATGCAGTTGTAGTGGAAGGATGCAGTAGTCAGTGGTAGGATGCAGTAGTCAGTGGTAGGATGCAGTAGTAGTGGAAGGATGCAGTAGTCAGTGGTAGGATGCAGTAGTCAGTGGTAGGATGTAGTAGTCAGTGGTAGGATGCAGTAGTCAGAGGTAGGATGCAGTAGTCAGTGGTAGGATGCAGTAGTCAGTGGAAGGATGCAGTAGTCAGTGGTAGGATGCAGTAGTAGTGGAAGGATGCAGTAGTCAGTGGTAGGATGCAGTAGTCAGTGGTAGGATGCAGTTGTCAGTGGTGAAATACAGTAGTCAGTGGTAGGATGCAGTAGTCAGTGGTAAGATGCAGTTGTAGTGGAAGGATGCAGTAGTCAGTGGTAGGATGCAGTAGTCAGTGGTAGGATGCAGTAGTAGTGGAAGGATGCAGTAGTCAGTGGTAGGATGCAGTAGTCAGTGGTAGGATGTAGTAGTCAGTGGTAGGATGCAGTAGTCAGAGGTAGGATGCAGTAGTCAGTGGTAGGATGCAGTAGTCAGTGGTAGGATGCAGTGGTAGTGGAAGGATGCAGTAGTCAGCGGTAGGATGCAGTAGTAGTGGAAGGATGCAGTAGTCAGTGGTAGGATGCAGTAGTCAGAGGTAGGATGCAGTAGTCAGTGGTAGGATGCAGTAGTCAGTGGTAGGATGCAGTAGTAGTGGAAGGATGCAGTAGTCAGTGGTAGGATGCAGTAGTCAGTGGTAGAATGCAGTAGTCAGTGGTAGAATGCAGTAGTCAGTAGTAGAATGCAGTAGTCAGTGGTAGGATGCAGTAGTCAGTGGTAGGATGCAGTAGTACTGGAAGGATGCAGTAGTCAGGGGTAGGATGCAGTAGTCAGCAGTAGGATATAGTAGTCAGTGGTAGGATGCAGTAGTCAGTGGTAAAATACAGTAGTCAGGGGTAGGATGCAGTAGTCAGTGGTAAAATACAGTAGTCAGTGGTAGGATGCAGTATTCAGTGGTAAAATACAGTAGTCAGTGGTAGGATGCAGTAGTCAGTGGTAGGATGCAGTTGTCAGTGGTGAAATACAGTAGTCAGTGGTAGGATGCAGTAGTCAGTGGTAGGATGCAGTAGTAGTGGTAGGATGCAGTAGTCAGGTGTAGGATGCAGTAGTCAGCGGTAGGATATAGTAGTCCGTGGTAAATACAGTAGTCAGGGGTAGGATGCAGTAGTCCGTGGTAAATACAGTAGTCAGTGGTAGGATACAGTAGTAGTGGTAGGATGCAGTAGTCAGGTGTAGGATGCAGTAGTCAGCGGTAGGATGCAGTAGTCCGTGGTAAATACAGTAGTCAGTGGTAGGATACAGTAGTCAGGGATAGGATGCAGTAGTCAGTGGTAAAATACAGTAGTCGGTGGTAGGATGCAGTAGTCAGTGATAAAATACAGTAGTCAGTGGTAGGATGCAGTAGTCAGTGGTAGGATGCAGTAGTCAGGGGTAGGATGCAGTTGTCAGGGGTAGGATGCAGTTGTCAGTGGTGAAATACAGTAGTCAGGGGTAGGATGCAGTAGTAAGTGGTAAATACAGTATTCAGGGGTAGGATGCAGTAGTCAGTGGTAGGATGCAGTAGTCAGTGGTAGGATGCAGTAGTCAGGGGTAGGATGCAGTTGTCAGTGGTAGGATACAGTAGTCAGGGGTAGGATGCAGTAGTCAGTGGTAAAATACAGTAGTCAGGGGTAGGATACAGTAGTCAGTGGTAGGATGCAGTAGTAGTGGTAAGATGCAGTAGTCAGAGGTAGGATGCAGTAGTCAGCGGTAGGATATAGTAGTCCGTGGTAAATACAGTAGTCAGGGGTAGGATGCAGTAGTCCGTGGTAAATACAGTAGTCAGGGGTAGGATGCAGTAGTCAGTGGTAAAATACAGTAGTCAGGGGTAGGATGCAGTAGTCAGTGGTAGGATGCAGTAGTAGTGGTAAGATGCAGTAGTCAGAGGTAGGATGCAGTAGTCAGTGGTAGGATGCAGTAGTCAGGGGTAGGATACAGTAGTCAGTGGTAGGATGCAGTAGTCAGTGGTAAAATACAGTAGTCAGGGATAGGATAAAGTAGTCAGTGGTAAAATACAGTAGTCAGTGGTAGGATGCAGTAGTCAATGGTGAAATACAGTAGTCAGTGGTAGGATGCAGTAGTCAGTGGTAGGATGCAGTAGTCAGGGGTAGGATGCAGTTGTCAGGGGTAGGATGCAGTTGTCAGTGGTGAAATACAGTAGTCAGGGGTAGGATGCAGTAGTCAGTGGTAAAATACAGTAGTCAGGGGTAGGATACAGTAGTCAGAAGTAGGATGCAGTAGTAGTGGTAAGATGCAGTAGTCAGAGGTAGGATGCAGTAGTCAGCGGTAGGATATAGTAGTCCGTGGTAAATACAGTAGTCAGGGGTAGGATGCAGTAGTCAGTATAAAATACAGTAGTCAGGGGTAGGATACAGTAGTCAGTGGTAGGATGCAGTAGTAGTGGTAAGATGCAGTAGTCAGAGGTAGGATGCAGTAGTCAGGGGTAGGATGCAGTAGTCAGTGGTGAAATACAGTAGTCAGGAGTAGGATGCAGTAGTCAGTGATAAAATACAGTAGTCAGGGGTAGGATACAGTAGTCAGTGGTAGGATGCAGTAGTAGTGGTAAGATGCAGTAGTCAGAGGTAGGATGCAGTAGTCAGCGGTAGGATATAGTAGTCCGTGGTAAATACAGTAGTCAGGGGTAGGATGCAGTAGTCAGGGGTAGGATGCAGTAGTCCGTGGTAAATACAGAAGTCAGGGGTAGGATACAGTAGTCAGTGGTAAAATACAGTAGTCAGGGGTAGGATACAGTAGTCAGTGGTAGGATGCAGTAGTAGTGGTAAGATGCAGTAGTCAGAGGTAGGATGCAGTAGTCAGCGGTAGGATATAGTAGTCCGTGGTAAATACAGTAGTCAGGGGTAGGTTGCAGTAGTCCGTGGTAAATACAGTAGTCAGGGGTAGGATGCAGTAGTCAGCGGTAGGATATAGTAGTCCGTGGTAAATACAGTAGTCAGGGGTAGGTTGCAGTAGTCCGTGGTAAATACAGTAGTCAGGGGTAGGATGCAGTAGTCAGTGGTAAAATACAGTAGTCAGGGGTAGGATACAGTAGTCAGTGGTAGGATGCAGTAGTAGTGGTAAGATGCAGTAGTCAGAGGTAGGAAGCAGTAGTCAGGGGTAGGATGCAGTAGTCAGGGGTAGGATGCAGTAGTCAGTGGTGAAATACAGTAGTCAGGGGTAGGATACAGTAGTCAGTGGTAGGATGCAGTAGTAGTGGTAAGATGCAGTAGTCAGAGGTAGGATGCAGTAGTCAGGGGTAGGATGCAGTAGTCAGCGGTAGGATGCAGTAGTCAGTGGTAGGTCCCGTGTAGCTCAGTCTGTTTACAGCTACAGATCACAGTCTGTTTACAGCTACAGATCACAGTCTGTTTACAGCTACAGATCAGTCTGTTTACAGCTACAGATCACAGTCTGTTTACAGCTACAGATCACAGTATGTTTACAGCTACAGATCACAGTCTGTTTACAGCTACATATCAGTCTGTTTACAGCTACAGATCACAGTCTGTTTACAGCTACAGATCACAGTCTGTTTACAGCTACAGATCACAGTCTGTTTACAGCTACATATCAGTCTGTTTACAGCTACATATCAGTCTGTTTACAGCTACAGATCAGTCTGTTTACAGCTACAGATCACAGTGTGTTTACAGCTACTGTTCACAGTCTGTTTACAGCTACAGATCACAGTCTGTTTACAGCTACAGATCAGTCTGTTTACAGCTACATATCAGTCTGTTTACAGCTACAGATCACAGTCTGTTTACAGTTACATATCACAGTCTGTTTACAGCTACAGATCACAGTCTGTTTACAGCTACATATCAGTCTGTTTACAGCTACAGATCAGTCTGTTTACAGCTACAGATCACAGTCTGTTTACAGCTACTGATCACAGTCTGTTTACAGCTACAGATCACAGTCTGTTTACAGTTACATATCACAGTCTGTTTACAGCTACAGATCACAGTCTGTTTACAGCTACAGATCAGTCTGTTTACAGCTACAGATCACAGTCTGTTTACAGCTACAGATCACAGTCTGTTTACAGCTACTGATCACAGTCTGTTTACAGCTACAGATCACAGTCTGTTTACAGCTACAGATCACAGTCTGTTTACAGTTACATATCACAGTCTGTTTACAGCTACAGATCACAGTCTGTTTACAGCTACAGATCACAGTCTGTTTACAGTTACATATCACAGTCTGTTTACAGCTACTGATCACAGTCTGTTTACAGCTACAGATCACAGTCTGTTTACAGCTACATATCAGTCTGTTTACAGCTACATATCAGTCTGTTTACAGCTACATATCAGTATGTTTACAGCTACAGATCACAGTCTGTTTACAGCTACAGATCACAGTCTGTTTACAGCTACAGATCAGTCTGTTTACAGCTACAGATCACAGTCTGTTTACAGCTACATATCAGTCTGTTTACAGCTACATATCAGTCTGTTTACAGCTACATATCAGTCTGTTTACAGCTACAGATCACAGTCTGTTTACAGCTACTGATCACAGTCTGTTTACAGCTACAGATCACAGTCTGTTTACAGTTACATATCACAGTCTGTTTACAGCTACAGATCACAGTCTGTTTACAGCTACATATCAGTCTGTTTACAGCTACATATCAGTCTGTTTACAGCTACAGATCAGTCTGTTTACAGCTACAGATCACAGTCTGTTTACAGCTACTGATCACAGTCTGTTTACAGCTACAGATCACAGTCTGTTTACAGTTACATATCACAGTCTGTTTACAGCTACAGATCACAGTCTGTTTACAGCTACAGATCACAGTCTGTTTACAGCTACAGATCACAGTCTGTTTACAGCTACTGATCACAGTCTGTTTACAGCTACAGATCAGAGTCTGTTTACAGCTACAGATCACAGTCTGTTTACAGCTACATATCAGTCTGTTTACAGCTACATATCACAGTCTGTTTACAGCTACATATCAGTCTGTTTACAGCTACATATCAGTCTGTTTACAGCTACAGATCACAGTCTGTTTACAGCTACAGATCACAGTCTGTTTACATCAACAGATGGGGAAAACAGAGAGAAGCAACAGTAGAGTGGCGCAGTGGTCTAAGGCACTGCATCGCATTACATTACAGATACATTGCATTACATTTACACTAACAATCAATAGTTTGGACACACCTACTCATTCAAGGGTTTTTCTTTATTTTTTACTATTTTCTACATTGTACAATAATAGTGAAGATATCAAAACTATGAAATAACACATATGGAATCATGTAGTAACCAAAAAAATGTTCAACAAATCAAAATATATTTTATATTTGAGATTCTTCAAATAGCCACCCTTTGCCTTGATGACAGCTTTGCACACTCTTGGCATTCTCTCAACCAGCTTCATGAAGTAGTCACCTGGAATGCATTTCAATTAACAGGTGTGCCTTCTTAAAAGTTAATTTGTGGATTGTTTTTCATTCTTAATGCGTTTGATCCAATCAGTTGTGTTGTGACAAGGTAGGGGTGGTATACAGAAAATAGCCCTATTTGGTAAAAGACCAAGTCCATATTATGGCAAGAACAGCTCAAATAAGCAAAGAGAAACGACAGTCCATCAATACTTTAAGACATTAAGGTCAGTCAATACGGAAAATGTCAAGAACTTTGAAAGTTTCTTCAAGTGCAGTCGCAAAAACTAACAAGCGCTATGATGAAACTGGCTCTCATGAGGATCACCACAGGAATGGAAGACCCAGAGATACCTTTGCTGCAGAGGATAAGTTCATTAGCATTACCAGCCTCAGAAATTGCAGCCCTAGTAAATGCTTCACAGAGTTCAAGTCAAAGACACATCTCAACATCAACTGTTCAGAGGAGACTGTGTGAATCAGTCCTTCATGGTCGAATTGCTAAAAAGAAACCACTAATAAAAGGACACCAATAAGAAGAAGAGACCTGCTTGGACCAAGAAACACAAGCAATGGACATTAGACCGGTGGAAATGTGTCCTTTGGTCTGGAGTCCAAATCTGAGATTTTGGGTTCCAACCGCCGTGTCTTTGTGAGTCGCGGTGTGGGTGAACAGATCATCTCCGCATGTGTAGTTCCCACCGTGAAGCATGGAGGAGGAGGTGTGATGGTGTGGGAGTGCTTTGCTGGTGACACTGTCAGTGATTTATTTAGAATTCAAGGCACACTTAACCAGCATGGCTACCACAGCATTCTGCAGCGATACGCCATCCCATCTGGTTTGGGCTTAGTGGGTCTATCATTTGTTTTTCAACAGGACAATGACCCAACACACCTCCAGGCTGTGTAAGGGCTATTTAACCAAGAAGGAGAGTGATGGAGTGCTGCATCAGATGACCTGGCCTCCACAATTACCTGACCTCAATCCAATTGAGATGGTTTGGGATGAGTCGGACGGCAGAGTGAAGGAAAAGCAGCCAACAAGTGCTCAGCATATGTGGGAACTCCTTCAAGACTGTTGGAAAAGCATTCCAGGTGAAGCTGGTTGAGAGAATGCCAAGAGTGTACAAAGCTGTCATCAAGGCAAAGGGTGGCTATAATATATTTTGATTTGTTGAACACTTTTTTGGTTACTACATGATTCCATATGTGTTACTTCATAGTTTTGATGTCATCACTATTATTCTACAATGTAGAAAATTGTAAAAAAATAAAGAAAAACCCTTGAATGAGTAGGTGTGTCCAAAATATTGACTGGTACTGTAGATACATTAAATTACAGATACAGTGGGGGAAAAAAGTATTTAGTCAGCCACCAATTGTGCAAGTTCTCCCACTTAAAAAATATGAGAGAGGCCTGTAATTTTCATCATAGGTACATGTCAACTATGACAGACAAATTGAGAAAAAATATCCAGAAAATCACATTGTAGGATTTTTTAAGAATTTATTTGCAAATTATGGTGGAAAATAAGTATTTGGTCACCTACAAACAAGCAAGATTTCTGGCTCTCACAGACCTGTAACTTCTTCTTTAAGAGGCTCCTCTGTCCTCCACTCGTTACCTGTATTAATGGCACCTGTTTGAACTTGTTATCAGTATAAAAGACACCTGTCCACAACCTCAAACAGTCACACTCCAAACTCCACTATGGCCAAGACCAAAGAGCTGTCAAAGGACACCAGAAACAAAATTGTAGACCTGCACCAGGCTGGGAAGACTGAATCTGCAATAGGTAAGCAGCTTGGTTTGAAGAAATCAACTGTGGGAGCAATTATTAGGAAATGGAAGACATACAAGACCACTGATAATCTCCCTCGATCTGGGGCTCCACGCAAGATCTCACCCTGTGGGGTCAAAATGATCACAAGAATGGTGAGCAAAAATCCCAGAACCACACCGGGGGACCTAGTGAATGACCTGCAGAGAGCTGGGACCAAAGTAACAAAGCCTACCATCAGTAACACACTACGCCGCCAGGGACTCAAATCCTGCAGTGCCAGACATGTCCCCCTGCTTAAGCCAGTACATGTCCAGGCCCGTCTGAAGTTTGCTAGAGTGCATTTGGATGATCCAGAAGAGGATTGGGAGAATGTCATATGGTCAGATGAAACCAAAATAGAACTTTTTGGTAAAAACTCAACTCGTCGTGTTTGGAGGACAAAGAATGCTGAGTTGCATCCAAAGAACACCATACCTACTGTGAAGCATGGGGGTGGAAACATCATGCTTTGGGGCTGTTTTTCTGCAAAGGGACCAGGACGACTGATCCGTGTAAAGGAAAGAATGAATGGGGCCATGTATCGTGAGATTTTGAGTGAAAACCTCCTTCCATCAGCAAGGGCATTGAAGATGAAACGTGGCTGGGTCTTTCAGCATGACAATGATCCCAAACACACCGCCCGGGCAACGAAGGAGTGGCTTCGTAAGAAGCATTTCAAGGTCCTGGATTGGCCTAGCCAGTCTCCAGATCTCAACCCCATAGAAAATCTTTGGAGGGAGTTGAAAGTCCGTGTTGCCCAGCGACAGCCCCAAAACATCACTGCTCTAGAGGAGATCTGCATGGAGGAATGGGCCAAAATACCAGCAACAGTGTGTGAAAACCTTGTGAAGACTTACAGAAAACGTTTGACCTGTGTCATTGCCAACAAAGGGTATATAACAAAGTATTGAGAAACTTTTGTTATTGACCAAATACTTATTTTCCACCATAATATGCAAATAAATTCATAAAAAATCCTACAATGTGATTTTCTGGATTTTCTTTTCTCATTTTGTCTGTCATAGTTGACGTGTACCTATGATGAAAATTACAGGCCTCTCTCATCTTTTTAAGTGGGAGAACTTGCACAATTGGTGGCTGACTAAATACTTTTTTCCCCACTGTATACTACCCACCATTGTGACCTGTACGCTCTTGTTGGCTGGCCCTCACTACATATTTGTCGTCAAACCCACTGGCTCCAGGTCATCTATAAATCACTGCTAGGCAAATCCCAGTCTTATCTTAGCTCACTGGTCACCATAGCAACACCCACCCGTAGTCTGCGCTCCAGCAGGTATATCTCACTGGTCATCCCCAAAGCCAACACCTCCTTTGGCCGCCATTCCTTCCAGTTCTCTGCTGCCAATGACTGGAACGAACTGCAAAAATCTCTGAAGCTGGAGACTCTTATCTCCCTCACTAACTTTAAGCATCAGTTGTCAGAGCAGCTTACCGATCACTACACCTGTACACAGCCCATCTGAAATTAGCCCACCCAACTACCTCATCCCCATATTGTTATTTATTTTGCTCATTTGCACCCCAGTATCTCTATTTGCACATCATCTTTTGCACATCTATCATTCCAGTGTTAATACTAATTGTAATTATTTTGCACTATAGCCTATTTATTGCCTTACCTCCATAACTTGCTACATTTGCACACACTGTATATATATTTTCTGTGGTATTTTTGACTTTATGTTTTGTTTTACCCCATATGTAACTCTGTGTTGTTGTTTTTATCGCACTGCTTTGCTTTATCTTGGCCAGGTCGCAGTTGTAAATGAGAACTTGTTCTCAACTGGCTTCTTACCTGGTTAAATAAATAAAAAAATTTAAATGACCCAAAGCAGTCAGCTGGTATTCTGTCTATAATGGTTGGCCCTGTCCAGTGGTATCGTCGGACGAGGCCACAGTGTCCCCCGACCCCCCCCCCCGTCTCAGCCTTCACTATCTATGCTGCAGTAGTCTATGTGCCGGGGGGCTAGGATTAGTCTGTTATATTTGGTGTTATTCTCCTGTCTTATCCGGTGTCCTGTGTGAATTTAAGTATGCTCCCTCTAATTATCTCTCTCTCCCTCCCATCCCGGAGGACCTGAGCCCTAGGACCATGCCTCAGGACTACCTGGCCTGATGACTCCTGTCTGTCCCCAGTCCACCTGGTCCTCTCTCCCTCCCCTCCCGGAGGACCTGAGCCCTAGGACCATGCCTCAGGACTACCTGGCCTGATGACTCCTGTCTGTCCCCAGTCCACCTGGTCCTCTCTCCCTCCCCTCCCGGAGGACCTGAGCCCTAGGACCATGCCTCAGGACTACCTGGCCTGATGACTCCTGGCTGTCCCCAGTCCACCTGGTCCTCTCTCCCTCCCCTCCCCTCCCGGAGGACCTGAGCCCTAGGACCATGCCTCAGGACTACCTGGCCTGATGACTCCTTGCTGTCCCCAGTCCACCTGGTCGTGCTGCTGCTCCAGTTTCCACTCTTCTGCCTGCGGCTATGGAACCCTGACCTGTTCACCGGACGTGCTACCTTGTCCCAGACCTGCTGTTTTCAACTCTCTCTCTCTACCACACCTGCTATTTCAACCTCTAAATGGCCGGCTATGAAAAGCCAAGTGACATTTACTCCTGATGTACTGACCTGTTGCTACCACTACAACCACTGTGATTATTATTTGACCCTGCTGGTCATCTATGAACGTTTGAACATCTTGGAGAAAAATCTGGCCTTAATGGCCATGTACTGTTATAATCTCCACCCGGCACAGCCAGAAGGGGACTGGCCACCCCTCAGAGCCTGGTTCCTCTCTAGGTTTCTTCCTAGGTTTCTGCCTTTCTAGGGAGTTTTTCCTAGCCACCGTGCTTCTACATCTGCATTGCTTTCTGTTTGGGGTTTTAGGCTGGGTTTCTGTATAGCACTTTGTGACATCTGCTGATGTAAAAAGGGCTTCATAAACACATTTGATTGATTGATTGATTGATTGATAGTCAGGATCGAGGCAAAGATGAACGGCGCAAAGTACAGAGAGATCCTTGATGAAAACCTGC
Organism: Coregonus lavaretus; assembly: GCF_964263955.1. NCBI lineage: Eukaryota > Metazoa > Chordata > Actinopteri > Salmoniformes > Salmonidae > Coregonus > Coregonus lavaretus. The sequence goes on along the minus strand of NC_139998.1, from coordinate 61,168,140 downwards.
TCCAGAGTGCTCAGGACCTCAGACTGGGGGTGAAGGTTCACCATCCAACAGGACAAAGACCCTAAGAACACAGCCAAGACAATGCAGGAGTGGCTTCGGGACAAGTCTCTGAATGTCCTTGAGCGGCCCAGCCAGACTTGAACCCGATCGAACATCTCTGGAGAGACCTGAAAATAGCTGTGTAGCGACGCTCCCCATCCAACCTAACAGAGCTTGAGAGGATCTGCAGAGAAGAATGGGAGAAACTCCCCAAATACAGGTGTGCCAAGCTTGTAGCGTCATACCCAAGAAGACTCAAGGCTGTAATCGCTGCCAAAGGTGCTTCAACAAAGTACTGAGTAAAGGGTCTGAATACTTATGTAAATGTGATATTTCCGTTTTTTAAAACCTGTTTTTGCTTTGTCATTATGGGGTATTGTGTAAAGATTGATGAGGGGAAAAAAACAATTTAATCCATTTTAGAATAAGGCTGTAACGTAACAAAATGAGGAAAAAGTCAAGGTGTCTGAATACTTTCCGAATACACTGTACATGACAAATACATTACAGATACATTATATTACATTACAGATACAGTTGAAGTTGGAAGTTTACATACACCTTAGCCAAATACATTTAAACTCAGTTTTTCACAATTCCTGACATTTAATCCAAGAAAAATTCCCTGTCTTAGGTCAGTTAGGATCACCACTTTATTTTAAGAATGTGAAATGTCAGAATAATAGTAGAGAGAATGATTTATTTCAGCTTTTATTTCTTTCATCACATTCCCAGTGGGTCAGAAGTTTACATACACTCAATTAGTATTTGGTAGCATTGCCTTTAAATTGTTTAACTTGGGTCAAACGTTTAGGGTAGCCTACCACAAGCTTCCCACAATAAGTTGGGTGAATTTTGGCCCATTCCTCCTGACAGAGCTGGGGTAACTGAGTCAGGTTTGTAGGCCTCCTTGCTCGCACACGCTTTTTCAGTTCTGCCCACAAATTTTCTATAGGATTGAGGTCAGGCTTTAGTAGTCTGGCTTTTTTATGGCGGTTTTGGAGCAGTGGCTTCTTCCTTGCTGAGCGGCCTTTCAGATTATGTCGATATAGGACTCGTTTTACTGTGGATATAGATACTTTTGTACCTGTATCCTCAAGCATCTTCACAAGGTCCTTTGCTGTTGTTCTGGGATTTATTTGCACTTTTCGCACCAAAGTACGTTCATCTCTAGGAGACAGAACGCGTCTCCTTCCTGAGCGGTATGATGGCTGCGTGGTCCCATGGTGTTTATACTTGCGTACTATTGTTTGTACAGATGAACGTGGTACCTTCAGGCATTTGGAAATTGCTCCCAAGGACGAACCAGACTTGTGGAGGGCTACAATGTTTTTTCTGAGGTCTTGGCTGATTTCTTTTGATTTTCCCATGATGTCAAGCAAAGAGGCACTGAGTTTGAAGGTAGGCCTTGAAATACATCCACAGGTACACCTCCAATTGACTCAAATTATGTCAATTAGCCTATCAGAAGCGTCTAAAGCCATGACAATTTTCCAAGCTGTTTAAAGGCACAGTCAACTTAGTGTATGTAAACTTCTGACCCACTGGAATTGTGATACAGTGAATTATAAGTGAAATAATCTGTCTGTAAACAATTGTTGGAAAAATTACTTGTGTCATGCACAAAGTAGATGTCCTAACCGACTTGCCAAAACGATAGTTTGAAAAACAAGGTTTAATGACTCCAACCTAAGTGTATGTAAACTTCCGACTTCAACTGTACATTACATTACATATACATTACATTACAGCTACATGACATCACATTACAGATACATCACAGATACATTACAGGCATGTGTTTTAATGGAATGGAGAGTCATGCCCTACTATTCAGTGTGAATCAGTATAACCCTAAACCTAACCCCAGTAGCATCCCTGACCTTTAACTCCTGACCTCTGACCTTACCTTCATGAGGTCCAGCAGGGCTCCACTGATGAGCCCCAGGTACTTCCTCTCCAGGGTGGTGGGGTGGTTCACTGCTGGGAACTGAAACACACATAACAAATGCTTAGTTTTATAGTCATGCCTCTACTACCATCAGCAACCAGTCAACCAGCCAGTCAGTCAACCAGCCAGCCAGTCAACCAGCCAGCCAGTCAACCAGCCAGCCAGTCAACCAGCCAGTCAGTCAACCAGCCAGTCAGTCAACCAGCCAGTCAACCAGCCAGTCAACCAGCCAGTCAGTCAACCAGCCAGCCAGTCAACCAGCCAGCCAGTCAACCAGCCAGCTAGCCAGCCAGCCAGACAGTCAACCAGCCAGCCAGTCAACCAGCCTGTCAGTTAGTCAACAAGCCAGACAGTCAGTAACACCAGCCAGAAAGACCAGCCAGTCAGTAATGATCTGAACCTCTCCTCACAGCAGAATGGAGATACATGATGTGTCACTGTGATCCAATCAGCCACAGCCAGAGAGAGAGAGAGAATACTGAAATAAGACCAGAGAGAGAGAGAGATAATACTGAAATAAGACCAGAGAGAGAGAGAATACTGAAATAAGACCAGAGAGAGAGAGAGAATACTGAAATAAGACCAGAGAGAGAGAGAATACTGAAATAAGACCAGAGAGAGAGATAATACTGAAATAAGACCAGAGAGAGAGAGAGAATACTGAAATAAGACCAGAGAGAGAGAGAGAATACTGAAATAAGACCAGAGAGAGAGAGAATACTGAAATAAGACCAGAGAGAGAGAGAATACTGAAATAAGACCAGAGAGAGAGAGAGAATACTGAAATAAGACCAGAGAGAGAGAGAATACTGAAATAAGACCAGAGAGAGAGAGAATACTGAAATAAGACCAGAGAGAGAGAGAGAATACTGAAATAAGACCAGAGAGAGAGAGAGAATACTGAAATAAGACCAGAGAGAGAGAGAATACTGAAATAAGACCAGAGAGAGAGAGAATACTGAAATAAGACCAGAGAGAGAGAATACTGAAATAAGACCAGAGAGAGAGAGAATACTGAAATAAGACCAGAGAGAGAGAGAGAATACTGAAATAAGACCAGAGAGAGAATACTGAAATAAGACCAGAGAGAGAGAGAGAATACTGAAATAAGACCAGAGAGAGAGAGAGAATACTGAAATAAGACCAGAGAGAGAGAATACTGAAATAAGACCAGAGAGAGAGAGAATACTGAAATAAGACCAGAGAGAGAGAGAGAGAATTCTGAAATAAGACCAGAGAGAGAGAGAGAGAATTCTGAAATAAGACCAGAGAGAGAGAGAGAATGGTGAAATAAGACCAGAGAGAGAGATAATACTGAAATAAGACCAGAGAGAGAGAGAATACTGAAATAAGACCAGAGAGAGAGAGAGAATACTGAAATAAGACAAGAGAGAGAGAGAGAATACTGAAATAAGACCAGAGAGAGAGAATACTGAAATAAGACCAGAGAGAGAGAGATAATACTGAAATAAGACCAGAGAGAGAGAATACTGAAATAAGACCAGAGAGAGATAATACTGAAATAAGACCAGAGAGAGAGAATACTGAAATAAGGCCAGAGAGAGAGAGAGACGATGGAGTGAGTGGGAGAAAATAGGAAGAAGAGAAGAGTGAGAGAGCATGTGAGGGGGAATGAGGGGAAGAGAGGTGGACAGAGATGCGAGAGTTGTGAGAGCAGAGAGAGTCCAGCCTGTCCTACCCGTAGCCCGTGGAATCGAGGGTTATTGTAGAAGAGTTTCATCTGTTCAGTAGGCAGCGGTCCCAGGACCTTCTGGATGGTGAAGAGCTGATCTATCTCACTCTCTCCTGGGAACAACGGCTGGCCATCACTCAGCTCCCCCAGGATACAGCCTACTGACCACATGTCCACTGCCTTACCATATGGTGCCCTGGGGGAGGGGAGACAGGGGGGAGAGAGAGGGGAGACAGGGGGGAGACAGGGGGGAGAGAGAGGGGAGACAGGGGGGAGACAGGGGGGGACAGGGGGAGAGAGAGGGGAGACAGGGGGAGACAGGGGGAGAGAGAGGGGAGACAGGGGGAGACAGGGGGGGGAGAGAGGGGGGAGAGAGAGGGGAGACAGGGGGAGACAGGGGGGAGAGAGAGGGGAGAGAGAGGGGAGACAGGGGGGAGAGAGAGGGGAGACAGGGGGGAGAGAGAGGGGAGACAGGGTGGAGACAGGGGGGAGACAGGGGGGAGAGAGAGGGGAGACGGGGTGGAGACAGGGTGGAGACAGGGTGGAGACAGGGGGGAGAGAGGGGAGACAGGGGAGACAGGGGGGAGACAGGGGGAGACAGGGTGGAGAGAGGGTGTTGGTCATTATAATTGTATGGTTCATGTCTGCAGTATCCAGGTAGAATGGACTCAGCCTGTACTACACACACACCAAACTCACCCCAGGAGTAGTTCTGGAGAACGGTACCATCTAGTGGCCACGTACTCTGTGTAGTTGGCATCATTTCCCTCTGAGAGATTACGGGCGAAGCCTGAATAAGAGAGGACAGGAAGTGACCTCAAAGACCAACTAACCAGGAACACAGCTAAGACAGTCAACTAATTTCAGTAGGATGATGAGGACACAGGAACAACAACAGTCTAAGAACAACCAGTCAGACCCAATGTCTCTCGCTCTCTGTATTAATTGAGTGAACAGAATGAGTCATCACTGAGCAGCTAAACATAGACTGTAGATCTACTGCTAGTGTATCATAGTGTATGGACCGGTCCCACCAGAACACCAACCTAACTTTATCATAGTGTATGGACCGGTCCCACCAGAACACCAACCTGACTTTATCATAGTGTATGGACCGGTCCCACCAGAACACCAACCTGACTTTATCATAGTGTATGGACCGGTCCCACCAGAACACCAACCTGACTTTATCATAGTGTATGGACCGGTCCCACCAGAACACCAACCTGACTTTATCATAGTGTATGGACCGGTCCCACCAGAACACCAACCTGACTTTATCATAGTGTATGGACCGGTCCCACCAGAACACCAACCTGACTTTATCATAGTGTATGGACCGGTCCCACCAGAACACCAACCTGACTTTATCATAGTGTATGGACCGGTCCCACCAGAACACCAACCTGACTTTATCATAGTGTATGGACCGGTCCCACCAGAACACCAACCTGACTTTATCATAGTGTATGGACCGGTCCCACCAGAACACCAACCTGACTTTATCATAGTGTATGGACCGGTCCCACCAGAACACCAACCTGACTTTATCATAGTGTATGGACCGGTCCCACCAGAACACCAACCTGACTTTATCATAGTGTATGGACCGGTCCCACCAGAACACCAACCTGACTTTATCATAGTGTATGGACCGGTCCCACCAGAACACCAACCTGACTGACTGGACATGCAGCAGAATATTATCACATGACAATGAAAGAAAGAATGAAACAGCATTCAAAGAATTGGGGAAAGAAAATAAATGTATAAACAGTAGCTATCAATACAAGAGTGTTGAATGACTCAGTGTGGTTAGTAACAACACCAAGGTAACATGACGGGAGAGGAGCTGTGGCTGTCAACATATGGTGTCTGACATGATGTTGCCAATCTGTGGTGAGAGACCGACAACCTGCTGAGGCTCGGAGTGTCAGACAGACACTGGAACCTTCCAGAGAGAAGACAGACTAACATCATTCCATATGGAGACTAGCTGTTTCTATGGGAACTTAAATCAACATGTTAATGTCTAAGGTTTGAATAAATGGAGAGAAAAAAACAGTTGATACAGGTAGTACAGTAGAGACTAACGTTTCTCTAATAGGTTGGTCCTGTCATTGACTGAATGAGGATGACAGACAGACAGACAGGTTGCTCTGCTCACCGAAGTCACATAGCTTGAGGACGTCATCAGAACTGATGAGAAGGTTCTCTGGCTTTATATCTGAGGAGAGAGAGACAGACAGAAAGAGAGAGAGAGAGAGACAGGAAGAGAGAGAGACAGCAAGAGAGACAAACAGGAGGGAGAGACAGAGAGACAGACAGGAGGGAGAGACAGAGATACAGACAGGAGGGAGAGACAGAGAGGAGGGAGAGACAGAGAGACAGACAGGAGAGAGACAGACAGGAGAGAGACAGAGAGACAGACAGGAGGGAGAGACAGACAGGAGAGAGACAGAGAGACAGACAGGAGGGAGAGACAGAGAGACAGACAGGAGGGAGAGACAGAGAGACAGACAGGAGGGAGAGACAGACAGGAGAGAGACAGAGAGACAGACAGGAGGGAGAGACGACAGGAGGGAAAGATAGAGAGACAGACAGGAGGGAGAGACAGAGAGACAGACAGGAGGGAGAGACAGACAGGAGGGAGAGACAGAGAGACAGACAGGAGGGAGAGACAGAGAGACAGACAGGAGGGAGAGACAGAGAGACAGACAGGAGGGAGGGACAGACAGGAGGGAGAGACAGACAGGAGGGAGAGACAGAGAGACAGACAGGAGGGAGAGACAGAGAGACAGACAGGAGGGAGGGACAGACAGGAGGGAGAGACAGAGAGACAGACAGGAGGGAGAGACAGACAGGAGGGAGAGACAGAGAGACAGACAGGAGGGAGAGACAGAGAGACAGACAGGAGGGAGAGACAGACAGGAGGGAGAGACAGAGAGACAGACAGGAGGGAGAGACAGAGAGACAGACAGGAGGGAGAGACAGAGAGACAGACAGGAGGGAGGGACAGACAGGAGGGAGAGACAGACAGGAGGGAGAGACAGAGAGACAGACAGGAGGGAGAGACAGAGAGACAGACAGGAGGGAGGGACAGACAGGAGGGAGAGACAGAGAGACAGACAGGAGGGAGAGACAGACAGGAGGGAGAGACAGAGAGACAGACAGGAGGGAGAGACAGAGAGACAGACAGGAGGGAGAGACAGAGAGACAGACAGGAGGGAGGGACAGACAGGAGGGAGAGACAGACAGGAGGGAGAGACAGAGAGACAGACAGGAGGGAGAGACAGAGAGACAGACAGGAGGGAGGGACAGACAGGAGGGAGAGACAGAGAGACAGACAGGAGGGAGAGACAGACAGGAGGGAGAGACAGACAGGAGGGAGAGACAGAGAGACAGACAGGAGGGAGAGACAGAGAGACAGACAGGAGGGAGAGACAGAGAGACAGACAGGAGGGAGGGACAGACAGGAGGGAGAGACAGACAGGAGGGAGAGACAGAGAGACAGACAGGAGGGAGAGACAGAGAGACAGACAGGAGGGAGGGACAGACAGGAGGGAGAGACAGAGAGACAGACAGGAGGGAGAGACAGACAGGAGGGAGAGACAGACAGGAGGGAGAGACAGAGAGACAGACAGGAGGGAGAGACAGAGAGACAGACAGGAGGGAGAGACAGAGAGACAGACAGGAGGGAGAGACAGAGAGACAGACAGGAGGGAGAGACAGAGAGACAGACAGGAGGGAGAGACAGACAGGAGAGAGACAGAGAGACAGACAGGAGGGAGAGACGACAGGAGGGAAAGATAGAGAGACAGACAGGAGGGAGAGACAGAGAGACACACAGGAGGGAGAGACAGACAGGAGGGAGAGACAGAGAAACAGACAGGAGGGAGAGACAGAGAGACAGACAGGAAGGAGAGACAGACAGGAGAGAGAGACAGACAGGAGGGAAAGACAGAGAGACAGACAGGAGGGAGAGACAGAGAGACAGACAGGAGGGAGAGACAGACAGGAGAGAGAGACAGACAGGAGGGAAAGACAGAGAGACAGACAGGAGGGAGAGACAGAGAGACAGACAGGAGGGAGAGACAGAGAGGAGGGAGAGACAGGGAGACAGACAGCGAGACAGACAGGAGGGAGATACATAGAGACAGACAGGAGGGAGAGACAAACAGGAGAGAGAGAGGGAGAGACAGACAGGAGAGAGAGACAGAGAGACAGGCAGGAGGGAGAGACAGGCAGGAGAGACAGACAGAGAAAGAGACAGGAGGGAGAGACGACAGGAGAGAGAGACAGAGAGACAGACAGAGCGAGAAACAGGAGCATGTCAGTTCACGGCTTGCAGGGGGTGTCATTACTTTAACACTTCCGAGTGAGAGTTACTCCCCTTCTCAAAAAACCAACACTCGACCCCACTGATGTCAACAACTACAGACCAGTATCCCTTCTTTCTTTTCTTTCCAAAACTATTGAGCGTGCCGTCTTTAGCCAACTCTCTTGCTATCTCTCTCAGAATGACCTTCTTGATCCAAACCAATCAGGTTTCAGGACTGGTCATTCAACTGAGACTGCTCTTCTCTGTGTCACAGAGACTCTCCGCACTGCTAAAGCTAACTCTCTCTCCTCTGCTCTTGTCCTTCTAGACCTGTCTGCTGCCTTTGATACTGTGAACCATCAGATCCTCCTCTCCACCCTCTCCGAAATGGGCATCTCCGGCGCGGCTCACTCCTGGATTGCGTCCTACCTGACCGGTCGCTCCTACCAAGTGGCGTGGCGGGAAGCTGTCTCCGCACCACGTGCTCTCACCACTGGTGTCCCCCAGGGATCGGTTTTGGGCCCTCTCCTTTTCTCCCTATACACCAAGTCACTTGGCTCTGTCATATCCTCACATGGCCTTTCCTATCATTGCTACGCTGACGATACACAACTAATCTTCTCCTTTCCCCCTTCTGATAACCAGGTGGCGAATCGCATCTCTGCATGTCTGGCAGACATATCAGTATGGATGACGGATCACCACCTCAAGCTGAACCCTGGCAAGACGGAGCTGCTCTTCCTCCCGGGGAAGGACTGCCCGTTCCATGATCTCGCCATCACGGTAGACAACTCCGCTGTGTCCTCCTCCCAGAGTGCGAAGAGCCTAGGCGTGACCCTGGACAACACCCTGTCGTTCTCCGCCAACATCAAGGCGGTGACCCGCTCCTGCAGGTTCATGCTCTACAACATTCGGAGAGTGCGACCCTGCCTTACACAGGAAGCGGCGCAGGTCCTGGTCCAGGCACTTGTCATCTCCCGTCTGGACTACTGCAACTCGCTGTTGGCTGGGCTCCCTGCCTGTGCCATTAAACCCCTACAACTCATCCAGAATGCCGCAGCCCGTCTGGTGTTCAACCTTCCCAAGTTCTCTCACGTCACCCCCCTCCTCCGCACACTCCACTGGCTTCCAATTGAAGCTCGCATCCGCTACAAGACCATGGTGCTTGCCTTTGGAGCAGTGAGGGGAACGGCACCCCTGTACCTTCAGGCTCTGATCAGTCCCTACACCCAAACGAGGACATTGCGTTCATCCACCTCTGGCCTGCTGGCTCCCCTTCCTCTGCGGAAGCACAGCTCCCGCTCAGCCCAGTCAAAACTGTTCGCTGCTCTGGCACCCCAATGGTGGAACAAGCTCCCTCACGACGCCAGGACAGCGGAGTCACTCACCACCTTCCGGAGACATTTGAAACCCCACCTCTTTAAGGAATACCTGGGATAGGCTAAAGTATTCCTTCTAACCCCCCCCCCCCCCCCCCCCCCCCAAATTGTAAAGTGGTTATCCCACTGGCTATAGGGTGAACGCACCAATTTGTGAGTCGCTCTGGCTAAGAGCGTCTGCTAAATGACGTTAATGTGCCCTTGAGCAAGGCACTTAACCCTAATTGCTCCTGTAAGTCGCTCTGGTTAAGAGCGTCTGCTAAATGACTAAAATGTAAAATGTAAAATGTAACACTAACAGTAACACTGCTGTCACTAAAATGTCAGATGGGAACAGCATCATGTCTACTTGTACTTCAGAAAACCAGAGAATCATATCACAACTGAGTCAGGTCATATTGAGGGGATATGGTTTGCCTCATGTTGTCTGATAGATGGCAGACCATCCGGAGTGTTGCTGTACTCCAAGTCACCAGCTCTCATCATCTGAGATACTGAACAGACTGTTAGACTATCAAACCAGAGAAGATGTCATGGCAGGACAGAGGAATGCTGGGACAGAGGAATGCTGGGACAGAGGAATGCTGGGACAGAGGAATGCTGGGACAGAGGAATGCAGGACAGAGGAATGCTGGGACAGAGGAATGCTGGGACAGAGGAATGCAGGACAGAGGAATGCTGGGACAGAGGAATGCTGGGACAGAGGAATGCTGGGACAGAGGAATGCTGGGACAGAGGAATGCTGGGACAGGGGAATGCTGGGACAGAGGAATGCTGGGACAGAGGAATGCTGGGACAGAGGAATGCTGGGACAGGGGAATGCTGGGACAGAGGAATGCTGGGACAGAGGAATGCTGGGACAGGGGAATGCTGGGACAGGGGAATGCTGGGACAGAGGAATGCTGGGACAGAGGAATGCTGGGACAGAGGAATGCTGGGACAGAGGAATGCTGGGACTTCATATTAACTGAAGAGCATTAGGGCCTAATGGAACGATGAGATTAAATCCCTTCTGGTTCCTATAGCATCATGTCTCCTTACCCCGGTGGACGATGTCGTTCTTATGACACCAGTGGATAGCTTTGATCAGCTGGTGGATGTAGTTCCTGACTTTATCAGACGGCGCTCCGTTCGGAAGCTCTTCCAGCAGCTCCAGCATGTTCTGAAAGACACCAACAGAAGGGATCAGGATCATTCTCCTGCCAATATATTTTATCAACATCATCAACATCTAAACTTTCATTTGAAGGCTTCAGAAGTCTTATTATGCTGATATATAATGAACATTAACTGCAGGAGACTACAAGTGAAGCTAGTCATACCTTCTCTACATACTCAAACACCAGGTAGAGTTTCCCTCTCCTGCGGAAGGCTTCCTTCAGCTCCACGATGTTCTCCTGCTTCAGGGTTCGGAGCATCTTCAGCTCCCGGAGTGTTGTCTCCTTAACCTCCTCATTCTCTGGGGAAAGGAGACAGACAGGATGAGAGGAGACATACAGACAGGATGAGAGGACAGAGACAGACAGGATGAGAGGACAGAGACAGACAGGAAGAGAGGACAGAGAGACAGGATGAGAGGACAGAGACAGACAGGATGAGAGGACAGAGAGACAGGATGAGAGGACAGAGAGACAGGATGAGAGGACAGAGACAGACAGGATGAGAGGACAGAGAGACAGGATGAGAGGAGAGACAGACAGGATGAGAGGACAGAGACAGACAGGATGAGAGGACAGAGACAGACAGGATGAGAGGACAGAGAGACAGGATGAGAGGACAGAGACAGACAGGATGAGAGGAGAGACAGACAGGATGAGAGGACAGAGAGACAGGATGAGAGGACAGAGAGACAGGATGAGAGGACAGAGAGACAGGAAGAGAGGACAGAGAGACAGGATGAGAGGACAGAGACAGGATGAGAGGACAGAGAGACAGGATGAGAGGACAGAGAGACAGGATGAGAGGACAGATATACAGGATGAGAGGACAGAGAGACAGGATGAGAGGACAGAGACAGACAGGATGAGAGGACAGAGAGACAGGATGAGAGGACAGAGAGACAGGATGAGAGGACAGAGAGACAGGATGAGAGGACAGAGACAGACAGGATGAGAGGACAGAGAGACAGGATGAGAGGATAGAGACAGACAGGATGAGAGGACAGAGAGACAGGGTGAGAGGAGAGAGACAGGAAGAGAGACAGGATGAGAGGACAGAGACAGACAGGATGAGAGGACAGAGAGACAGGATGAGAGGACAGAGAGACAGGATGAGAGGACAGAGACAGACAGGATGAGAGGACAGAGACAGACAGGATGAGAGGACAGAGAGACATGATGAGAGGACAGAGACAGACAGGATGAGAGGACAGAGAGACAGGATGAGAGGGAAGAGAGACAGGAAGAGAGGACAGAGAGACAGGATGAGAGGACAGAGATAGACAGGATGAGAGGACAGAGAGACAGGATGAGAGGACAGAGAGACAGGATGAGAGGACAGAGAGACAGGATGAGAGGACAGAGACAGACAGGATGAGAGGACAGAGAGACAGGATGAGATGAAAGAGAGACAGGATGAGAGGATAGAGACAGACAGGATGAGAGGACAGAGAGACAGGATGAGAGGACAGAGAGACAGGATGAGAGGACAGAGACAGACAGGATGAGAGGACAGAGAGACAGGATGAGAGGGAAGAGAGACAGGATGAGAGGAGAGAGAGACAGGATGAGAGGACAGAGACAGACAGGATGAGAGGACAGAGACAGACAGGAAGAGAGGACAGAGAGACAGGATGAGAGGACAGAGACAGACATGATGAGAGGAGAGAGAGACAGGATGAGAGGACAGAGACAGACAGTATGAGGACAGAGAGACAGGATGAGAGGACAGAGACAGACAGGAAGAGAGGACAGAGAGACAGGATGAGAGGAGAGAGAGACAGGATGAGAGGATAGAGAGACAGGATGAGAGTATAGAGACAGACAGGAGAACCCACAAAGGGATAGAGACAGGAAAGGAGAAAGACAGGGTGAGTGGACAGACAGGAGAACCATGAGAGGAGAGAGACAGGTGAGGAGAGACAGACAGGATGAGAGGACAGAAAGACAGGAGAACCCACGAGAGGAGAGAGACAGACAGGAGTGAGAGAGACAGGAGAACCCATGAGACAAGAAGCATACGTGAGAAAGAGAGAGACAGACACCCATAACAGAACAGAGGATGATGAAGAATAGAGGAAGTCAGCATTCTTTATCACAGGACTTAAAATTAATTATTTCCTGATTAAAGAAAGGCCTCTTACCTTCACTGTCCTTGAACTTCTTAATGGCCACAATCTCATTGGTCTCCTGCAGTAAAGAGAGAAGGGTGTCTCATAAGGTGCCAGCCCTGCTGCTCAGAGGACTGTCTGCACACGCTCACTAGAGCCTGTCCTGTCTGCACACGCTCACTAGACCCTGTCCTGTCTGCACACGCTCACTAGAGCCTGTCCTGTCTGCACACGCTCACTAGAGTCTGTCCTGTCTGCACACGCTCACTAGAGCCTGTCCTGTCTGCACACGCTCACTAGAGCCTGTCCTGTCTGCACACGCTCACTAGAGCCTGTCCTGTCTGCACACGCTCACTAGAGCCTGTCCTGTCTGCACACGCTCACTAGAGCCTGTCCTGTCTGCACACGCTCACCAGAGCCTGTCCTGTCTGCACACGCTCACCAGAGCCTGTCCTGTCTGCACACGCTCACTAGAGCCTGTCCTGTCTGCACACGCTCACTAGAGCCTGTCCTGTCTGCACACGCTCACTAGAGCCTGTCCTGTCTGCACACGCTCACTAGAGCCTGTCCTGTCTGCACACGCTCACTAGATGAACAGTAGAGATATGAATAATGAAAGACACATCTGATCATATTTATTTATCACACTGGTTTCCTGTTTTAACTCATCTCAATTCTCCAACACTACAACACAATAGAAGGCTGACCAACCAACAGATAAACTACAACACCCTGCAGTGATTAGAAGGCTGACCAACCAACAGATAAACTACAACACCCTGCAGTGATTAGAAGGCTGACCAACCAACAGATATACTACAACACCCTGCAGTGCTGGGGACAGTAAAAGGCCACTCTAAAATGTGCAGTTTTGTCACACAACACAATGCCACAGACATCTCAAGTTTTGAGGGATCGTGCAATTGGCATGCTGACTGCAGGAATGTCCACCAGAGCTGTTGCTAGAGAATTTAATGTTCATTTCTCTACCATAAGCCACTTCCAACATCGTTTTAGAGAATTTGGCAGTACGTCCAACCGGCCTCACAACCACAGACGACGTGTATGGAGTTGTGTGGGCGAGCGGTTTGCTGATGTCAACGTTGTGAACAAAGTGCCCTGTAGCTCAGTTGGTAGAGCATGGCACTTGCAACGCCAGGGTTGTGGGTTCGTTTCCCACGGGGGGCCAGTATGAAAAATGTATCCATTCAATAACTGTAAGTCGCTCTGGATAAGAGCGTCTGCTAAATGACTAAAATGTAAATGTAATGGTGGCGGTGGGGTTATGGTATGGGCAGGCATAAGTTATGGACAATGAAAATAAAATATTTTTATGGATGGCAATTTCAATGCACAAAAATACAGTGACGAGGTCCTGAGGCCTGTTGTGAGGCCATTCTTTAAAGGTATCTGTGACCAACAGATGCATATCTGTATTTCCAGTCATGTGAAATACATATAAAAACAAAATGTGTGTGTCTAATGTGTATTTTATATTGTATAATACAGGGCTTAGGTCTCAATATGTCTTCCTATATATACACTACATGACCAAAAGTATGTGGACACCTGCTTGTAGAACATTTCATTCCAAAATCATGGCCATTAATATGAAGTTGGTCCCCCTTTGCTGCTATAACAGCCTCCACTCTTCTGGGAAGGCTTTCCACTAGATGTTGGAACATTGCTGCAGGGACTTGCTTCTATTCAGTCACAAGAGCATTAGTGAGGTCGGGCACTGATGTTGGGTGATTAGGCCTGGCTCGCAGTCAGCGTTCCAATTCATCCCAAAGGCGTTCGATGGGGTTGAGGTCAGGGCTCTGTGCAGACCAGTCAAGTTCTTCCACACCGATCTCGACAAGCCATTTCTGTATGGACCTTGCGTTGTGCACGGGGGCATTGTCATGCTGAAACAGGAAAGGGCATTCACCAAACTGTTGCCACAAAGTTGGAAGCACAGAATCGTCTAGAATGTCATTGTATGCTGTAGCGTTAAGATTTCCCTTCACTGGAATTAAGGGGCCTAGCCTGAACCATTAAAAACAGCCCCAGAACATTATTCCTCCTCCACCAAACTTTACAGTTGGCAGTATGCATTCGGGCAGGTAGCGTTCTCCTGGTATCCGCCAAACCCACAGGTGTCCGTCGGACTGCCAGATGGTGAAGCGTGATTCATCACTCCAGAGAACGTGTTTCCACTGCTCCAGAGTCCAATGACGGCGAGCTTTACACCACTCCAGCCGACACTTGGCAATGCGCATGGTGATCTTAGGCTTGTGTATGGCTGCTCGGCCATGGAAACCCTTTTCATGACGCTCCCGACGAGCATGGAAACCCTTTTCATGACGCTCCCGACGAGCATGGAAACCCTTTTCATGACGCTCCCGACGAGCATGGAAACCCTTTTCATGACGCTCCCGACGAGCAGTTCTTGTGTCTCGGTGGAGACCCTAGGAACCTCAAGAGTTTACCCCGTTCACAGGATTGGTTAAGGCAACTCAGGTGTCTATACCAGGGGAGGACGGTTCATAATAATGGACGGAATGGAGCAAATGGAATGATACCATTCCACCAATTCCGCTCCAGCCATTACCACGAGCCTGTCCTCCCCAATTAAGGTGCCACCAACCTCCTGTGGTCTATACTTCAACAGCAAAGTTAGATAAGAAGGAAGTTTATGAAGTAGGGCCTTGTAAACAAAAAGGGAGTAATGTAGAGATCTACGGGTCTTTAGTGAAGTCCAGCCAACCTTCTGATACAGGATGCAGTGATGAGTATCAAAACTGTCACCTGTAACAAAACGAAGGGCACTATGCTAGATGGCATCCAAAGGTTTAAGAGCAGTAGCATCTGCACTTTGATAAATAATATTACCATAACAAAGAACAAATCAAACCAAATGGATATAGTATGTATAAGCTGGAAGTAGAGGCCTAAGCATTGTTGTTCACTAGTTTACTCAAATTAGGGAAGGGGTGGTAGGGTTAGAAAGTAATAAAGGGAAATATATTTTTTAAAGGAAATGTATATGTATGTGTATATATGTATATACAGTGGGGAAAACAAGTATTTGATACACTGCCGATTTTGGAGGTTTTCCTACTTACAAAGCATGTAGAGATCTGTAATTTTTATCATAGGTACACTTCAACTGTGAGAGACGGAATCTAAAACAAAAATCCAGAAAATCACATTGTATGATTTTTAAGTAATTAATTTGCATTTTATTGCATGACATAAGTATTTGATCACCTACCAACCAGTAAGAATTCCGGCTCTCACAGACCTGTTCGTTTTTCTTTAAGAAGCCCTCCTGTTCTCCACTCATTACCTGTATTAACTGCACCTGTTTGAACTCGTTACCTGTATAAAAGACACCTGTCCACACACTCAATCAAACAGACTCCAACCTCTCCACAATGGCCAAGACCAGAGAGCTGTGTAAGGACATCAGGGATAAAATTGTAGACCTGCACAAGGCTGGGATGGGCTACAGGACAATAGGCAAGCAGCTTGGTGAGAAGGCAACAACTGTTGGCGCAATTAATAGAAAATGGAAGAAGTTCAAGATGACGGTCAATCACCTTCGGTCTGGGGCTCCATGTAAGATCTCACCTCGTGGGGCATCAATGATCATGAGGAAGGTGAGGGATCAGCCC
This sequence comes from Coregonus lavaretus, assembly GCF_964263955.1. Lineage (NCBI taxonomy): Eukaryota > Metazoa > Chordata > Actinopteri > Salmoniformes > Salmonidae > Coregonus > Coregonus lavaretus. The sequence continues at coordinate 61,151,830 of NC_139998.1, read as the reverse complement.
AGAACTACAGTGGGGGAAAAAAGTATTTAGTCAGCCACCAATTGTGCAAGTTCTCCCACTTAAAAAGATGAGAGAGGCCTGTAATTTTCATCATAGGTACACGTCAACTATGACAGACAAAATGAGATTATTTTTTCCAGAAAATCACATTGTAGGATTTTTAATGAATTTATTAGCAAATTATGGTGGAAAATAAGTATTTGGCCAATAACAAAAGTTTCTCAATACTTTGTTATATACCCTTTGTTGGCAATGAAACAGGTCAAACGTTTTCTGTAAGTCTTCACAAGGTTTTCACACACTGTTGCTGGTATTTTGGCCCATTCCTCCATGCAGATCTCCTCTAGAGCAGTGATGTTTTGGGGCTGTCGCTGGGCAACACAGACTTTCAACTCCCTCCAAAGATTTTCTATGGGGTTGAGATCTGGAGACTGGCTAGGCCACTCCAGGACCTTGAAATGCTTCTTACGAAGCCACTCCTTCGTTGCCCAGGCGGTGTGTTCGGGATCATTGTCATGCTGAAAGACCCAGCCACGTTCATCTTCAATGCCCTTGCTGATGGAAGTAGGTTTTCATTCAAAATCTCACGATACATGGCCCCATTCATTCTTTCCTTTACACGGATCAGTCGTCCTGGTCCCTTTGCTGAAAAACAGCCCCAAAGCATGATGTTTCCACCCCTATGCTTCACAGTAGGTATGGTGTTCTTTGGATGCAACTCAGCATTATTTGTCCTCCAAACACGACGAGTTGAGTTTTTACCAAAAAGTTCTATTTTGGTTTCATCTGACCATATGACATTCTCCCAATCCTCTTCTGGATCATCCAAATGCACTCTAGCAAACTTCAGACGGGCCTGGACATGTACTGGCTTAAGCAGGGGGACACGTCTGGCACTGCAGGATTTGAGTCCCTGGCGGCGTAGTGTGTTACTGATGGTAGGCTTTGTTACTTTGGTCCCAGCTCTCTGCAGGTCATTCACTAGGTCCCCCCGTGTGGTTCTGGGATTTTTGCTCACCGTTCTTGTGATCATTTTGACCCCACGGGGTGAGATCTTGCGTGGAGCCCCAGATCGAGGGAGATTATCAGTGGTCTTGTATGTCTTCCATTTCCTAATAATTGCTCCCACAGTTGATTTCTTCAAACCAAGCTGCTTACCTATTGCAGATTCAGTCTTCCCAGCCTGGTGCAGGTCTACAATTTTGTTTCTGGTGTCCTTTGACAGCTCTTTGGTCTTGGCCATAGTGGAGTTTGGAGTGTGACTGTTTGAGGTTGTGGACAGGTGTCTTTTATACTGATAACAAGTTCAAACAGGTGCCATTAATACAGGTAACGAGTGGAGGACAGAGGAGCCTCTTAAAGAAGAAGTTACAGGTCTGTGAGAGCCAGAAATCTTGCTTGTTTGTAGGTGACCAAATACTTATTTTCCACCATAATCAGCAAATAAATTCATAAAAAATCCTACAATGTGATTTTCTGGATTTTTTTTTCTCAATTTGTCTGTCATAGTTGACGTGTACCTATGATGAAAATTACAGGCCTCTCTCATCTTTTTAAGTGGGAGAACTTGCACAATTGGTGGCTGACTAAATACTTTTTTCCCCCACTGTACACGACAGGACCTGGTCAATGACCTGAAGAGAGCTGGGACCACAGTCTCAGGGAAAACCATTAGTAACACACTACGCCGTCATGGATTAAAATCCTGCAGCGCACGCATGGTCCCCCTGCTCAAGCCAGCGCATATCCAGGCCCGTCTGAAGTTTGCCAATGACCATCTGGATGATCCAGAGGAGGAATGGGAGAAGGTCATGTGGTCTGATGAGACAAAAATAGAGCTTTTTGGTCTAAACTCTACTCGCCGTGTTTGAAGGAAGAAGAAGGATGAGTACAACCCCAAGAACACCATCCCAACCGTGAAGCATGGAGGTGGAAACATCATTCTTTGGGGATGCTTTTCTGCAAAGGGGACAGGACGACTGCACCGTATTGAGGGAAGGATGGATGGGGCCATGTATTGCGAGATCTTGGCCAACAACCTCCTTCCCTCAGTAAGAGCATTGAAGATGGGTCGTGGCTGGGTCTTCCAGCATGACAACGACCCGAAACACACAGCCAAGGCAACTAAGGAGTGGCTCCGTATGAAGCATCTCAAGGTCCTGGAGTGGCCTAGCCAGTCTCCAGACCTGAACCCAATAGAAAATCTTTGGAGGGAGCTGAAAGTCCGTATTGCCCAGCGACAGCCCCAAAACCTGAAGGATCTGGAGAAGGTCTGTATGGAGGAGTGGGCCAAAATCCCTGCTGCAGTGTGTGCAAACCTGGTCAAGACCTACAGGAAACGTATGATCTCTGTAATTGCAAACAAAGGTTTCTGTACCAAATATTAAGTTCTGCTTTTCTGATGTATCAAATACTTATGTCATGCAATAAAATGCAAATTAATTACTTAAAAATCATACAATGTGATTTTCTGGATTTTGCAAGTTGGTGGCTGACTAAATACTTTTTTCCCCCACTGTATGTATGTACAGTGGGGGAAAAAAGTATTTAGTCAGCCACCAATTGTGCAAGTTCTCCCACTTAAAAATATGAGAGAGGCCTGTAATTTTCATCATAGGTACACGTCAACTATGACAGACAAATTGAGGAAAAAAAATCCAGAAAATCACATTGTAGGATTTTTAATGAATTTATTTGCAAATTATGGTGGAAAATAAGTATTTGGTCACCTACAAACAAGCAAGATTTCTGGCTCTCACAGACCTGTAACTTCTTCTTTAAGAGGCTCCTCTGTCCTCCACTCGTTACCTGTATTAATGGCACCTGTTTGAACTTGTTATCAGTATAAAAGACACCTGTCCACAACCTCAAACAGTCACACTCCAAACTCCACTATGGCCAAGACCAAAGAGCTGTCAATGGACACCAGAAACAACATTGTAGACCTGCACCAGGCTGGAAAGACTGAATCTGCAATAGGTAAGCAGCTTGGTTTGAAGAAATCAACTGTGGGAGCAATTATTAGGAAATGGAAGACATACAAGACCACTGATAATCTCCCTCGATCTGGGGCTCCACGCAAGATCTCACCCCGTGGGGTCAAAATGATCACAAGAACGGTGAGCAAAAATCCCAGAACCACACGGGGGGACCTAGTGAATGATCTGCAGAGAGCTGGGACCAAAGTAACAAAGCCTACCATCAGTAACACACTACGCCGCCAGGGACTCAAATCCTGCAGTGCCAGACGTGTCCCCCTGCTTAAGCCAGTACATGTCCAGGCCCGTCTGAAGTTTGCTAGAGTGCATTTGGATGATCCAGAAGAGGATTGGGAGAATGTCATATGGTCAGATGAAACCAAAATAGTAAAAACTAAACTCGTCGTGTTTGGAGGACAAAGAATGCTGAGTTGCATCCAAAGAACACCATACCTACTGTGAAGCATGGGGGTGGAAACATCATGCTTTGGGGCTGTTTTTCTGCAAAGGGACCAGGACCACTGATCCGTGTAAAGGAAAGAATGAATGGGGCCATGTATCGTGAGATTTTGAGTGAAAACCTCCTTCCATCAGCAAGGGCATTGAAGATGAAACGTGGCTGGGTCTTTCAGCATGACAATGATCCCAAACACACCGCCCGGGCAACGAAGGAGTGGCTTCGTAAGAAGCATTTCAAGGTCCTGGAGTGGCCTAGCCAGTCTCCAGATCTCAACCCCATAGAAAATCTTTGGAGGGAGTTGAAAGTCCGTGTTGCCCAGCGACAGCCCCAAAACATCACTGCTCTAGAGGAGATCTGCATGGAGGAATGGGCCAAAATACCAGCAACAGTGTGTGAAAACCTTGTGAAGACTTACAGAAAATGTTTGACCTGTGTCATTGCCAACAAAGGGTATATAACAAAGTATTGAGAAACTTTTGTTATTGACCAAATACTTATTTTCCACCATAATTTGCAAATAAATTCATTAAAAATCCTACAATGTGATTTTCTGGAGAAAAAAAATCTCAATTTGTCTGTCATAGTTGACGTGTACCTATGATGAAAATTACAGGCCTCTCTCATCTTTTTAAGTGGGAGAACTTGCACAATTGGTGGCTGACTAAATACTTTTTTTCCCCACTGTATGTATGTGTATATATATATATTTGCGATTTTAAAAAACATGGGGGATTGGAAGTGATGCAGACAATTACATTGATGGAAGTTACAATCTATCTGCAATATTAAAGCTGATCTACCCCCCCCCCCCCAAAAAAAGAAAAAAAAGAACAGATCAAACCTGACTGTAGTTTTGACACAGCCAGATCAACAGTCGGGGCAATAGCATACTGTACATACTAGTATCATCCACATATACTGTAGATTAAGTTTACAATTTTTAACATATTGACCAATGGTGTTTATATAAATAGTGAAGAGAACAGGTCCCAAAATCAACCCCTGTGGTACACCTTTATATACTGCAAGAAATTCAGACTTAACCCCATCAATCACGATGGCCTGAGTTCTGTCACTAAGATAATCATTAAACCATGAACAGGTGTCAGAGCTCAGGCCTATCGAGGACAACTTATTCAATAAAATAGCATAATCAACTGTATCAAAAGCTTTTGACAGGTCCACAAACAAAACAGCACATTCTATTTTAGTGTCTAAAGCATTGACAAGATCATTAACAACTAAAGTGGTTGCTGTAATAGTGCTATGCCCAGCCCTAAACCCTGATTGGTTTACATTTCTCAGGTAAAAAATATCAAAGTTGTAGATTTACCAAGGATTCAAGAATCTTAGCTAGACAAGGAAGCCTTGAAATGGGGGGTACTTATTAAGATCACTACTATCCCGCCCGTATGGGGTGGCAGCACAAGAGCTGATTCCATACTTTTGGAATATTTCCTGATAATGTTAGTAAGTAAAAACATGTGGGTTATTGAGCCAACAATGATGGGCGCTGCACACTTAAGCAGACCAGGATCCAAGTGGTTGGCTCCTGTGGATGTCTTGTTGTCTATTGCTAGCAAAGCATCCAGGACTTATTTTTCTGTAAATAACCTAAAAGAAAAGCTTTGACCATCATTTATCTGATCATTTTGCAAGTTTCCCCTATCAGCATCCAGCCCAATATCATTGTGAACAGGCTTAGAAGTTATTTCAAAGAGGCCGCTGAAATAAAATGGTGATTAAATGCATCACTGATGGCATTTTTTTCCGTAATGAGGCGAGTGAAGAGGAAGTAGAACCCTTCTGGGATTTGACAGTTTTCCAGAATTTAGCCGGGTTCCCATTACAATCTGAAAGACCGGTTAGATAATAATCAGATTTAGCATTTCTGATTTGTCTTATACAATGATTCCATCGTGGCTTAATACTAGAACCGCCTGGCCTTTCAGCATATAAGTACCCGCTAGAGAATGTTGCCGGGCGTCCCCTTTAGCATATGCATCAGATGCATATCAATCTGCAAGGTGTGCAAACATGCTTGATAAATAAATGCTTGATAAATACTGCATAAATTATTGTAAATGATTAATTGTATGAAGAAATATTAATGGAAATATATCACTTTAAAAAAATAACAACAATAGTTATATATTTAGAGTCAAGGATTTGTTTTGTATAATTCTACAAAGTCCTAGAAAAAAACGTAGGCCTATAGCCTATTTTAGTTTCCCATACAAAATAAAAACATGACAGTGTAATCTATTTGATCAACTTTATTTGTAGATTCGATTAATTAAGTCCAGTTACAGCTTCTTTTCACAAAGTAGAAACGAAAAAGGAAGAGGGAAGAGGGAGAGCAGGACCTGCTGCCTTGGCGGCCTGCTTGGCGGCTATAGCTTCTTTCTTGGTGTTCATGTGGTTCTCACCAAGCTCACATGCCAGATCCAGTGGGATGCATGGTGCTGAGGATGCAAACTCTCATTTATTTTACATCTGTACACCATGCTTTACCACTCTCCATCACTGATGTGGAGCACAGCTCTGCTAGTATGTTGTTTTGCACAGCTCCCGTCTTTGTTTGTTCACTGTTCCTAGCAGGCTAGTCGTCTTTGTTTGTTCACTGTTCCTAGCAGGCTAGTCGTCTTTGTTTGTTCACTGTTCCTAGCAGGCTAGTCGTCTTTGCAATCAACTTGTCTGCAGGGAAATTGATGTGAAGAAATTGTCAATGGTGTCGTGACGTGACTCTCATTATTTATCGAATAATTACCTACTATGTTTAATTGTTTCTAGATTAAATGAATCATGTAACAATTAACTCACTAGGAATTTGGGGCACCACGGGAAAAGTTGTTTAACGAGTTACCATTTCCCAAATTAACTCTAAAGATATCTAGACATCTCTTATCGTTTAAGAGTCCTTTATTAATCATTTACCTCATATCAGTCTCATTCTGAAAGTCGTAGGCTCTTTAAGTCTGCATGAACCCGGGTCTTACTGATCATTCCATACCACACAAATTGATTTAATTATTTATTTACTTAACTATTATTTATTATATATATATTAAATATTATGATTATTTATTTATTTAACAAATAAAAAATGATAACACAAGATACAAACACGTTCTCTTTCAGATGGCCTTTTAGATGTAAGGCTCAGATTGACCACAAGAGGTCATAATGTCCTTCTTCTTAGTTGTCTGTTTACTTTCACTCGTTCTGGAAGTGGTCTTCTGAGGACGGCTAATCAGCCGTGTCGATGATCCCCTGTGGGGTGATGAGAGCAGTGTAGTAGACTATGGTTTGAAGAGTAACAGGATGGTCCCACTTAAATTCACCTTCTTAGATACAGTACTTGGAACAGCTACTCAGCCGTAACTGAAGGCAACGTTGTCGTCTTCACCTCGTGGTGATTTTCAGGGTTGGGACCAAAATGGACAAAAGCTGCAGCTTGAGGTCCGTCTTGTCTGATCTGATCATTCTTAACTCAATCTTTTATGCTCTCTGGTAAAGAGGGGCGTTTCCGTCATACTGACGCTCTCTGAGCTCCCTCGGGTGCTCTCTGGTAAAGAGGGGCGTTTCCGTCATACTGACACGCTCTCTGAGCTCCCTCGGGTGCTCTCTGGTAAAGAGGGGCGTTTCCGTCATACTGACGCTCTCTGAGCTCCCTCGGGTGCTCTCTGGTAAAGAGGGGCGTTTCCATCATACTGACATCATACTGACATCATACTGACGCTCTCTGAGCTCCCTCGGGTGCTCTCTGGTAAAGAGGGGCGTTTCCATCATACTGACATGATGACATGTTGCTGTGTGAGTGGTCATGCTGAATGCATGGATGTAGCCAGAGCAATGCTGCTGTGTGAGTGGTCATGTGCTGAATGCATGGACAGCACGGATATTACTGGAAAAAGTGACATTTGGAAATAAAGCTGCACCTATTGAATTTTGAGAGTTATTTGACAAAGGTAAGTGTAGAATATGCTCTTTCAGATACTATATAGAAATCACAATGTTTTACCTGCATTTGACTCTGAAGGAGGATTTGATGAAGTGATGCTCCATTCCCTGCATGTGACTCTGAAGGAGGATTTGATGAAGTGATGCTCCATTCCCTGCATGTGACTCTGAAGGAGGATTTGATGAAGTGATGCTCCATTCCCTGCATGTGGCTCTAAAGGAGGATTTGATGAAGTGATGCTCCATTCCCTGCATGTGGCTCTAAAGGAGGATTTGATGAAGTGATGCTCCATTCCCTGCATGTGGCTCTAAAGGAGGATTTGATAAAGTGATGCTCCATTCCCTGCATGTGACTCTGAAGGAGGATTTGATGAAGTGATGCTCCATTCCCTGCATGTGACTCTGAAGGAGGATTTGATGAAGTGATGCTCCATTCCCTGCATGTGGCTCTAAAGGAGGATTTGATGAAGTGATGCTCCATTCCCTGCATGTGGCTCTAAAGGAGGATTTGATAAAGTGATGCTCCATTCCCTGCATGTGACTCTGAAGGAGGATTTGATAAAGTGATGCTCCATTCCCTGCATCTGTCAATTCCAAGATGCGTCCATCTCTTATTATTATTATTATTATTATTATCTCTTCATGGACAATCTGACAACTCATACGTCTAATATTGTCACTCATCAGATTATTGTCAATGTAATATTGTCTATAGGCTAACTCTTATGTGTGAAATGAGTTTGGGTATAGTTTAGGTGTAGTTTAGGTGTAGTTTGGGTATAGTTTAGGTGTAGTTTGGGTGTAGTTTAGGTGTAGTTTGGGTATAGTTTAGGTGTAGTTTAGGTGTAGTTTGGGTATAGTTTAGGTGTAGTTTGGGTGTAGTTTGGGTATAGTTTAGGTGTAGTTTGGGTGTAGTTTAGGTGTAGTTTGGGTGTAGTTTAGGTGTAGTTTGGGTATAGTTTAGGTGTAGTTTGGGTGTAGTTTGGGTGTAGTTTGGGTGTCGTTTAGGTGTAGTTTAGGTGTAGTTTAGGTGTAGTTTAGGTGTAGTTTGGGTGTAGTTTGGGTGTAGTTTAGGTGTAGTTTAGGTGTAGTTTAGGTGTAGTTTGGGTGTAGTTTGGGTATAGTTTAGGTGTAGTTTGGGTGTAGTTTAGGTGTAGTTTGGGTGTAGTTTAGGTGTAGTTTGGGTATAGTTTAGGTGTAGTTTGGGTGTAGTTTGGGTATAGTTTAGGTGTAGTTTAGGTGTAGTTTAGGTGTAGTTTGGGTGTAGTTTGGGTATAGTTTAGGTGTAGTTTAGGTGTAGTTTAGGTGTAGTTTAGGTGTAGTTTGGGTGTAGTTTAGGTGTAGTTTAGGTGTAGTTTAGGTGTAGTTTAGGTGTAGTGTCGATGGGCCGGCTGAGAAAGGCTGATAGGCATAATTTGTTTTCCACTCATCAACTTGGATAGAATCAAGGATATGTTCAGCATTATTATTTTTCTAATGTCTCCGTTTCCCACAATACATCTGATTAGTTATAGAGTTATATTAAATAAAACAGTCCCATAACAGCTTATTTTTAAATACAGTTTCCCCACTGTAGGTTACTTGGATATAGAGTTTCCCCACTGTAGGTTACTTGGATATACAGTTTCCCCACTGTAGGTTACTTGGATATAGAGTTTCCCCACTGTAGGTTACTTGGATATACAGTTTCCCCACTGTAGGTTACTTGGATATACAGTTTCCCCACTGTAGGTTACTTGGATATACAGTTTCCCCACTGTAGGTTACTTGGATATACAGTTTCCCCACTGTAGGTTACTTGGATATACAGTTTCCCCACTGTTTTTTTTAATATTTTTTTTACTTCACCTTTATTTAACCAGGTAAGCCAGTTGAGAACAGGTTCTCATTTACAACTGCGACCTGGCCAAGATAAAGCAAAGCAGTGCAATAAAAACAACACAGAGTTACATATGGGGTAAAAAACATAAAGTCAAAAATACAACAGAAAATATATATACAGTGTGTGCAAATGTAGCAAGTTATGGAGGTAAGGCAATAAATAGGCTATAGTGCAAAATAATTACAATAGTATTAACACTGGAATGCTAGATGTGCAAGAGATGATGTTGTAACGGTTTTGACTTGAGGTATTTATAGGGGTGCCAGGTAGGTTGTGCCTACCAGAGAAAGCATGGGTTTCTCCTTTTAGTTCGGGAGGGAATGAGTCCCCTCTGGTCCGTCAAGTCACACCAATACAAAGGACTTAGGTAAAAGTCAAGATGGAAATATACTTTTCATAAACCCCTTAAAACCTTGGAAAGAACTTCAAACAAGTGTATTCTTTTGCTTGGTTGTATTCACAACATAAATGATCACCCCCACCCACACACAACAATATAACAAATCAATGCACTTATCTTCATTTAGAAATGTCCTGTACCTCGGGCATAAAAAGAGTCCAGCCCGGTAAATAAGTTCCGTGGCTCAAGTGCCCTTAGTCCCGCAACGCTTGTCCGTAGCATAAACCCAGTATATTCATACACTCAAAATAACACTTATTTTGTAACACAACTATAAAGCGTATCAAAGACTACCCAAAGAATAATACGTCCTCACAACTACATAAATCACAGTATACATCACCCCAAACAAATGAAATACCGTATACAAAAAGTTGTAGTCAGTCGGTCAGTCAGACAATCCGTCAACAGCCCTCCAGCGGAGGAAAAGCCACGAAAACCAACGGAGAGTTGTAATCCACAGACGCACAGAGTGGATCCAATCCTGGGTAAGCTCGCTTTAAGGCCACAAAACACACTGTAAGGCCACAAAACAAACGTAATGGCGAAGCTTCATGAACTGAAGGTAGTACACATCCTCATTCAGGTCTCAATCACCACTTTCCTTTTGCGCAGCTGATGCTGGCTATTTAATGGGGAATTAAAGGGGAAGCGCCCTATTAGAAGGAGAAGCCTTGAGACGGTTCAGAAATATTCAGGGCCGTCACACACCCCCTCCCCTGGAAAAAGCCGACCATCTGCCCGGGAAGGCAGATCTTGGTCGGGGAAACCGAGAAAGGTCTCCTCATCACTTTCCTCTACAAAAATATTCATTACTTTTTGGCGCTCACGCTCCTCAGCTGAGGGGTCACAGGCATTAAGCCGTGAGACTTCTGGGTCTGGGAATCCGAGAAAAGTCTCCTTACTTTCCTCTTCAAAGATCTCCAGGACCTTGCGGCGCTCAATCTCCTCCAATTCCTCAGCCGAGGGGTAACAGGCCTTAAGGCGTGAGACATGGACAACGCGCATATCTTCACCTGTGTCCTCTTTCACCACTCGGTAGTTCAAAGGGCCCACCTGCTCCACAATCCTATATGGTCCTTGCCATTTAGGAGCGAGCTTGGCCGAGAAGAATTGTTCAGCTTTCGAGTAAGGATGAGAGCGAAGCCACACCCGATCACGAAGCTGGAACTGCAGGTCTCGTCTGTTCTTATCATAATTTTTCTTCTGCTTGAGTCGAGCCTGGATCATGTTCCTTGAGACAAGAGCTCTCAAGTCGTGGAGATGGACTACCTGGTCATAGCAAGCCGCGTCTGGAGTAAGCTGCTGGGGCTGTAGCACCATATCCAAGGGTCCTCGGAGGAGACGACTTAGGTTCAGCTCTGCAGGTGTGACTCCAGTGGACTCTTGCACAGCAGAATTCAGGGCAAATCGAAACTCGTGAAGGTGCTTGTCCCAGTGTTTGTGCTGGGTCCCTACATAGGAAGCAACCATGGTCTTCAAGGTTCGATTTACTCTCTCAGTGAGGTTGGTCTGTGGGTGATAGGCTGTGGTCAACTTCTGTCTCAGGTTCCATCTTTGGCAGGTCTCTCCAAAGAGATCAGAGACAAATTGGGAACCTCGATCAGACAGAATGTAATCAGGCACTCCCCAGCGAGTCAGGATCTCTCTCGTAAGGATGTTAGAGACGGTCCTCGCTGTGGCCTGACGCAGGGCAAAGAGCTCAACCCACTTGGAATAGTAATCAACAAAAACAAGCATGTACACATTCTGATTGGAGCTTCTAGGAAATGGACCCATCAAATCCACTCCTAACATTTCCCAAGGTCGGGTAACCACAGTTTGCTGCAACTTGCCAGCAGGTTTTCTACCTTCCGGTTTGTACATTTGACAAACCTGACATTTTCGGATATGTGATTTCACATCCATGCTCAGATGTGGCCAGTACAGTAATGCTTGCAAACGTTTGTAGGTTTTGAACCTGCCCAAATGACCAGCTAATGGGTCTTCATGGAAATGTTGAAGCAGTTGAAGGCGTAGAGTTTCAGGTATGTACATTTGGTAGAGTGTTCTGTGAGGTAGTTGTACAACTCGGTAGACTTTGTCTTCAATGATGGTCAGCTTTGTGGTAGGGTTGACCATCTTTTCTTCATCTTCCAGGATAGTCTGGTACAAAGCCTGTACTTCGGGATCATCCTGTTGGGCTTTCCAAATGACCTCATCAGAGATGGGCAAGTCAGTTTTGGGTGAGTCTCGACTGCTAGACAGGACAGTAGCACATGTAAGATGAGGGCCACCATTACCACAAGCAGGAGCTCTGGATAAGGCATCTGGAACAGTGTTGTATTTTCCTTTCCTGTATTCTACGGCAAAGGTGAACTCTTGCAACCGTAGAGCCCATCTGATGAGCCTGGTGCTTGGTTTGTTGGTCTTGAACACCCACACAAGGGAGGAATGGTCAGTGACCACAGTGAAGTGTCTTCCCTCCAGGTAGTACCTCCACTTTTCCAAAGCCCAGACAACTGCAAGGCACTCTTGCTCGGTTGTGGAGTAGTTCCGTTCTGCTCCATTCAATGTCCGACTGGCGAACGCTAGCACTTCTTCAGTACCAAGTCCAGTCTGTTGGACTAGGACAGCACCAAGTCCAACATCACTTGCATCAGTGTAAACAACAAAAGGGAAATCAAAGTTGGGATGACCCAAAATGGGAGGGGTGACGAGGTGTCGTTTCAGGGTTTCAAAGGAGTTCTGGCACTCTGCCGTCCATCGGAATTTCGCTCCTTTTCGCTTCAACCCGTTGAGGGGTTCTGCCACCTGGGAGAAGTTCCACACAAACCGATGGTACCATCCAGCCATCCCAAGGAACCGTTGAAGGGCCTTGAGTGTGGTTGGCACAGGGAAGTCTTGTACAGCCTTGGTCTTTTCAGGATCCACATGAATACCATCACAAGACACAATATGGCCAAGGAACTTCAGGGAGGTTTGGCAGAAGTTGCTCTTCTTCATGTTCACTGTCAGACCAGCTTCTCTTAGCTTGTCCAACACTGCTTGAAGGTCTTGAAAGTGTTGCTCTCTGTTCTGGGAGTAGATAATTATATCGTCCAGGTAGACGAAACATATCTTCCCTTTGAGCCCACCTAACGCAATCTCCATGAGTCTTTGGAAAGTGGCAGGTGCATTCTTTAATCCAAAAGGCATCACCTTAAAGGAAAACAAGCCCTCAGCACAGACAAAAGCAGTCTTGTCCTTGCTTTCCTGGTCCATCTCAACCTGCCAATAGCCACTATTGAGGTCAAGGGTAGTGAACACAACCGCGCCAGACAATGACTTCAGGATCTCGTGGATGGTGGGAAGAGGATAGGCATCAGTCTGGGAAACATTGTTGGTCTTCCTATAGTCCACACAAAATCTAAGACCACCGGTCTTTTTTGGAATGAGGACAACAGGAGCAGCCCAGGGAGAGGAGGAACGTTCTATTATATCTTGTGTCAACATATCATTAATGAGTCCCTTTTGGATGATTAGCTTCGCTGGGGACAAACGATATGGCTTTTGCTTGATCGGCATTTCCTGTGTAAGGAATATTTTGTGCTTCAGGAGTCCGGTGCGTCCTAACTTTGAAGTACACACATCGGCATTATTCTGCAACTGTTCCAACAGCCTTAACTCCTCTGGCTGTTCCAGCTGAGCTCTTCTTACAGCCTGTAAAAGGAGATCCTCAGAAGGATTATCCAGGGTTAGTGGTACCGTAGCAACGGCAGAGAAGACTGCCACATTTAGACCCCAATCATGTAACTTTGTAACTTCTGATTGGAAGAAATGCTTCTTGCTCGGATTGTTTGGAAACCAGTAGCAATTGTGTGCGATATCAATCTGGACACCACTGAAGTACATGAAATCAATTCCCAACACGACAGGAAAAGCAAGGTTCTTGGTTTGCAGGATAACCGAAGGAATCATATAGGAGCGGTTACACAGGCGGAACTCCACCTCACTCCATCCAAGTGGTCGTTTAGCCTCACCGTCAGCCAGATACAGTGGACCTTCTGTCCACGGCTTCAAATTGTATTTTGGACCTTCAACCTCCTTCCACAGTTTCTCATTGAGCAGTGTGTAGGATGACCCGGTGTCCAGGATGGCTCTTCCTGTCCATGGGCCTATGGACAGGGGTAACACCAGCTGGTGTGGTATTAACTGAAAGGAAGGGGATGTCGGCGGGGGGGCGTAGGCAGTGACTCTTGAGGTTTCAGCTCTGGTCAAAGCACCCAGAGTAGGATGGTCGTTCCTGCGAAGTGTGTTAGGGGTGTTGGCCTGTTGTGATTTGTAGTTTCTGGAAGGGTTTACTGGATACGGTCTTGGACATGTAGCTGAAGAATGTCCCTTTTGGCTACATCTCCAACAGAACATGGGAGGGGTCTTGGCTGGAGACTCTGGCTGTGGTTGATGATCTGGCTTGGGTAACTGTCTGGGTGTCTGTTTCTTTCTCTGTTCATATTGCTGTTGGCATTCTCTGTCCTTCTCGAACTGCTGTCCCAGGCGAACCAGTCCATCGACAGTGGTGACTCTTTCTCTGAGTTGACTGGCTAGTAGTGGGTTGATGTTCTTCAAGATCAACTTAATGACCTCTTCCTCCTCAATGCCAGGTTTCCACCTTCTGCACAGGGAGTGGTAACCGTATGCAAAGTCACGGATATTCTCATTCTCCCTTTGCACTCGATTCCTGACTCTGTCTGCCAGCTCATCTGTGTAGTCCTCAGACAGAAATGCAGAGGAAAACTTGGCCTCAAAGTCAGCCCAGGAGGTAGTGGTGAGACGTGCCACATCCCACCAGTCTCGAGCTGTCCCATGCAACACATTCCTCAATGTGGCAAGGAGTTCTTCGTCAGCCAGGGGATTGAGGGCAAGAAAGTCATGACATCTTTCCAGATACATTAGCGGATCAGGACTGTCATCCTTTTTCCCAAAGGTGGGAAATTGCAATTTAATGGGCATCGCTCCCACATGACGTCTACTCAAATCACCATGAACAAAAGAGCTAGGAGGGATTGAGGAAGTAGAGGGTGAGGGAGTTATGGGACCATGAAAATGAACACCAGGATGCATGGTGGATTGCATCCTGCAAGGGGTGGCTGCAGCATGGCCTTGTCTTGGCTGTTCTGAGGTGCCCGCTTGGCCCTCAGTGGTCTGAACAGAAGTGGACACAAGAGAAGCTCTGTGCAAGGAGTTGTGCCTAATGGAGGCCATGTCAACAGACACATCATCCAACATTTTAACACAATTAGAGAGCGCTGTCTGCAAGTGGTCTACAGTGTTAACCAGGGGAGAAAATACAGAATTGACGTCCTTGAGGACCTCAGTGTGATGATGTTGCAGGCGCCACTGGAGAGTGGCAGTGAGTTGGCTTTGTTGGTAGTCAAACTGCCTGTCCATGGCACCAGTAATTTCCTGTCTTCCACTCTCACTGAGCTCTGTCAGAGTGTGAGTTAGAGTACTCAGTGAGTTTCTGAATTCCATGGCACTCTGTTGTTGCTCTACACTCAGACATTTGAATTTATGATGGATTAGAGTTTGGAGATGTTGTTGAGTCTTACGAATATCAAGGATGTCACCTTGAAGTTGTAAGACTACAACCTCTGGAGATAAACCAGACAATGGAGTAAGATTGGGCGTCAGAGGGAGGGCTAGCTCAGTACCTTCACACAGATCCATGTCAATAAGTGAGTTACTAGTTAGACCTGTGGCCTGTGGTCCAGACTGAGCATTTAGATTCCCAGGGCTCTGGCCCACATCAACTCCATTATTTCCATTCACATTATGATTTGTATTGTTGGCTCGGTAGTCCGAATGGCCCTGTGTATTCCCATTGACAGGTAGGCTATGGATGAGCACATTTTCTTGTAGTGAATCCATTATTTTAATTCCACTCAAAAGATTTGCTTTGGTTAGTTCTCAATGTTGAGGTCCCATCTGGGGTGCCATTTTTTATGTAACGGTTTTGACTTGAGGTATTTATAGGGGTGCCAGGTAGGTTGTGCCTACCAGAGAAAGCATGGGTTTCTCCTTTTAGTTCGGGAGGGAATGAGTCCCCTCTGGTCCGTCAAGTCACACCAATACAAAGGACTTAGGTAAAAGTCAAGATGGAAATATACTTTTCATAAACCCCTTAAAACCTTGGAAAGAACTTCAAACAAGTGTATTCTTTTGCTTGGTTGTATTCACAACATAAATGATCACCCCCACCCACACACAACAATATAACAAATCAATGCACTTATCTTCATTTAGAAATGTCCTGTACCTCGGGCATAAAAAGAGTCCAGCCCGGTAAATAAGTTCCGTGGCTCAAGTGCCCTTAGTCCCGCAACGCTTGTCCGTAGCATAAACCCAGTATATTCATACACTCAAAATAACACTTATTTTGTAACACAACTATAAAGCGTATCAAAGACTACCCAAAGAATAATACGTCCTCACAACTACATAAATCACAGTATACATCACCCCAAACAAATGAAATACCGTATACAAAAAGTTGTAGTCAGTCGGTCAGTCAGACAATCCGTCAACAGCCCTCCAGCGGAGGAAAAGCCACGAAAACCAACGGAGAGTTGTAATCCACAGACGCACAGAGTGGATCCAATCCTGGGTAAGCTCGCTTTAAGGCCACAAAACACACTGTAAGGCCACAAAACAAACGTAATGGCGAAGCTTCATGAACTGAAGGTAGTACACATCCTCATTCAGGTCTCAATCACCACTTTCCTTTTGCGCAGCTGATGCTGGCTATTTAATGGGGAATTAAAGGGGAAGCGCCCTATTAGAAGGAGAAGCCTTGAGACGGTTCAGAAATATTCAGGGCCGTCACACATTGACTTGAGGTATTTATAGGGGTGCCAGGTAGGTTGTGCCTACCAGAGAAAGCATGGGTTTCTCCTTTTAGTTCGGGAGGGAATGAGTCCCCTCTGGTCCGTCAAGTCACACCAATACAAAGGACTTAGGTAAAAGTCAAGATGGAAATATACTTTTCATAAACCCCTTAAAACCTTGGAAAGAACTTCAAACAAGTGTATTCTTTTGCTTGGTTGTATTCACAACATAAATGATCACCCCCACCCACACACAACAATATAACAAATCAATGCACTTATCTTCATTTAGAAATGTCCTGTACCTCGGGCATAAAAAGAGTCCAGCCCGGTAAATAAGTTCCGTGGCTCAAGTGCCCTTAGTCCCGCAACGCTTGTCCGTAGCATAAACCCAGTATATTCATACACTCAAAATAACACTTATTTTGTAACACAACTATAAAGCGTATCAAAGACTACCCAAAGAATAATACGTCCTCACAACTACATAAATCACAGTATACATCACCCCAAACAAATGAAATACCGTATACAAAAAGTTGTAGTCAGTCGGTCAGTCAGACAATCCGTCAACAGCCCTCCAGCGGAGGAAAAGCCACGAAAACCAACGGAGAGTTGTAATCCACAGACGCACAGAGTGGATCCAATCCTGGGTAAGCTCGCTTTAAGGCCACAAAACACACTGTAAGGCCACAAAACAAACGTAATGGCGAAGCTTCATGAACTGAAGGTAGTACACATCCTCATTCAGGTCTCAATCACCACTTTCCTTTTGCGCAGCTGATGCTGGCTATTTAATGGGGAATTAAAGGGGAAGCGCCCTATTAGAAGGAGAAGCCTTGAGACGGTTCAGAAATATTCAGGGCCGTCACACACCCCCTCCCCTGGAAAAAGCCGACCATCTGCCCGGGAAGGCAGATCTTGGTCGGGGAAACCGAGAAAGGTCTCCTCATCACTTTCCTCTACAAAAATATTCATTACTTTTTGGCGCTCACGCTCCTCAGCTGAGGGGTCACAGGCATTAAGCCGTGAGACTTCTGGGTCTGGGAATCCGAGAAAAGTCTCCTTACTTTCCTCTTCAAAGATCTCCAGGACCTTGCGGCGCTCAATCTCCTCCAATTCCTCAGCCGAGGGGTAACAGGCCTTAAGGCGTGAGACATGGACAACGCGCATATCTTCACCTGTGTCCTCTTTCACCACTCGGTAGTTCAAAGGGCCCACCTGCTCCACAATCCTATATGGTCCTTGCCATTTAGGAGCGAGCTTGGCCGAGAAGAATTGTTCAGCTTTCGAGTAAGGATGAGAGCGAAGCCACACCCGATCACGAAGCTGGAACTGCAGGTCTCGTCTGTTCTTATCATAATTTTTCTTCTGCTTGAGTCGAGCCTGGATCATGTTCCTTGAGACAAGAGCTCTCAAGTCGTGGAGATGGACTACCTGGTCATAGCAAGCCGCGTCTGGAGTAAGCTGCTGGGGCTGTAGCACCATATCCAAGGGTCCTCGGAGGAGACGACTTAGGTTCAGCTCTGCAGGTGTGACTCCAGTGGACTCTTGCACAGCAGAATTCAGGGCAAATCGAAACTCGTGAAGGTGCTTGTCCCAGTGTTTGTGCTGGGTCCCTACATAGGAAGCAACCATGGTCTTCAAGGTTCGATTTACTCTCTCAGTGAGGTTGGTCTGTGGGTGATAGGCTGTGGTCAACTTCTGTCTCAGGTTCCATCTTTGGCAGGTCTCTCCAAAGAGATCAGAGACAAATTGGGAACCTCGATCAGACAGAATGTAATCAGGCACTCCCCAGCGAGTCAGGATCTCTCTCGTAAGGATGTTAGAGACGGTCCTCGCTGTGGCCTGACGCAGGGCAAAGAGCTCAACCCACTTGGAATAGTAATCAACAAAAACAAGCATGTACACATTCTGATTGGAGCTTCTAGGAAATGGACCCATCAAATCCACTCCTAACATTTCCCAAGGTCGGGTAACCACAGTTTGCTGCAACTTGCCAGCAGGTTTTCTACCTTCCGGTTTGTACATTTGACAAACCTGACATTTTCGGATATGTGATTTCACATCCATGCTCAGATGTGGCCAGTACAGTAATGCTTGCAAACGTTTGTAGGTTTTGAACCTGCCCAAATGACCAGCTAATGGGTCTTCATGGAAATGTTGAAGCAGTTGAAGGCGTAGAGTTTCAGGTATGTACATTTGGTAGAGTGTTCTGTGAGGTAGTTGTACAACTCGGTAGACTTTGTCTTCAATGATGGTCAGCTTTGTGGTAGGGTTGACCATCTTTTCTTCATCTTCCAGGATAGTCTGGTACAAAGCCTGTACTTCGGGATCATCCTGTTGGGCTTTCCAAATGACCTCATCAGAGATGGGCAAGTCAGTTTTGGGTGAGTCTCGACTGCTAGACAGGACAGTAGCACATGTAAGATGAGGGCCACCATTACCACAAGCAGGAGCTCTGGATAAGGCATCTGGAACAGTGTTGTATTTTCCTTTCCTGTATTCTACGGCAAAGGTGAACTCTTGCAACCGTAGAGCCCATCTGATGAGCCTGGTGCTTGGTTTGTTGGTCTTGAACACCCACACAAGGGAGGAATGGTCAGTGACCACAGTGAAGTGTCTTCCCTCCAGGTAGTACCTCCACTTTTCCAAAGCCCAGACAACTGCAAGGCACTCTTGCTCGGTTGTGGAGTAGTTCCGTTCTGCTCCATTCAATGTCCGACTGGCGAACGCTAGCACTTCTTCAGTACCAAGTCCAGTCTGTTGGACTAGGACAGCACCAAGTCCAACATCACTTGCATCAGTGTAAACAACAAAAGGGAAATCAAAGTTGGGATGACCCAAAATGGGAGGGGTGACGAGGTGTCGTTTCAGGGTTTCAAAGGAGTTCTGGCACTCTGCCGTCCATCGGAATTTCGCTCCTTTTCGCTTCAACCCGTTGAGGGGTTCTGCCACCTGGGAGAAGTTCCACACAAACCGATGGTACCATCCAGCCATCCCAAGGAACCGTTGAAGGGCCTTGAGTGTGGTTGGCACAGGGAAGTCTTGTACAGCCTTGGTCTTTTCAGGATCCACATGAATACCATCACAAGACACAATATGGCCAAGGAACTTCAGGGAGGTTTGGCAGAAGTTGCTCTTCTTCATGTTCACTGTCAGACCAGCTTCTCTTAGCTTGTCCAACACTGCTTGAAGGTCTTGAAAGTGTTGCTCTCTGTTCTGGGAGTAGATAATTATATCGTCCAGGTAGACGAAACATATCTTCCCTTTGAGCCCACCTAACGCAATCTCCATGAGTCTTTGGAAAGTGGCAGGTGCATTCTTTAATCCAAAAGGCATCACCTTAAAGGAAAACAAGCCCTCAGCACAGACAAAAGCAGTCTTGTCCTTGCTTTCCTGGTCCATCTCAACCTGCCAATAGCCACTATTGAGGTCAAGGGTAGTGAACACAACCGCGCCAGACAATGACTCCAGGATCTCGTGGATGGTGGGAAGAGGATAGGCATCAGTCTGGGAAACATTGTTGGTCTTCCTATAGTCCACACAAAATCTAAGACCACCGGTCTTTTTTGGAATGAGGACAACAGGAGCAGCCCAGGGAGAGGAGGAACGTTCTATTATATCTTGTGTCAACATATCATTAATGAGTCCCTTTTGGATGATTAGCTTCGCTGGGGACAAACGATATGGCTTTTGCTTGATCGGCATTTCCTGTGTAAGGAATATTTTGTGCTTCAGGAGTCCGGTGCGTCCTAACTTTGAAGTACACACATCGGCATTATTCTGCAACTGTTCCAACAGCCTTAACTCCTCTGGCTGTTCCAGCTGAGCTCTTCTTACAGCCTGTAAAAGGAGATCCTCAGAAGGATTATCCAGGGTTAGTGGTACCGTAGCAACGGCAGAGAAGACTGCCACATTTAGACCCCAATCATGTAACTTTGTAACTTCTGATTGGAAGAAATGCTTCTTGCTCGGATTGTTTGGAAACCAGTAGCAATTGTGTGCGATATCAATCTGGACACCACTGAAGTACATGAAATCAATTCCCAACACGACAGGAAAAGCAAGGTTCTTGGTTTGCAGGATAACCGAAGGAATCATATAGGAGCGGTTACACAGGCGGAACTCCACCTCACTCCATCCAAGTGGTCGTTTAGCCTCACCGTCAGCCAGATACAGTGGACCTTCTGTCCACGGCTTCAAATTGTATTTTGGACCTTCAACCTCCTTCCACAGTTTCTCATTGAGCAGTGTGTAGGATGACCCGGTGTCCAGGATGGCTCTTCCTGTCCATGGGCCTATGGACAGGGGTAACACCAGCTGGTGTGGTATTAACTGAAAGGAAGGGGATGTCGGCGGGGGGGCGTAGGCAGTGACTCTTGAGGTTTCAGCTCTGGTCAAAGCACCCAGAGTAGGATGGTCGTTCCTGCGAAGTGTGTTAGGGGTGTTGGCCTGTTGTGATTTGTAGTTTCTGGAAGGGTTTACTGGATACGGTCTTGGACATGTAGCTGAAGAATGTCCCTTTTGGCTACATCTCCAACAGAACATGGGAGGGGTCTTGGCTGGAGACTCTGGCTGTGGTTGATGATCTGGCTTGGGTAACTGTCTGGGTGTCTGTTTCTTTCTCTGTTCATATTGCTGTTGGCATTCTCTGTCCTTCTCGAACTGCTGTCCCAGGCGAACCAGTCCATCGACAGTGGTGACTCTTTCTCTGAGTTGACTGGCTAGTAGTGGGTTGATGTTCTTCAAGATCAACTTAATGACCTCTTCCTCCTCAATGCCAGGTTTCCACCTTCTGCACAGGGAGTGGTAACCGTATGCAAAGTCACGGATATTCTCATTCTCCCTTTGCACTCGATTCCTGACTCTGTCTGCCAGCTCATCTGTGTAGTCCTCAGACAGAAATGCAGAGGAAAACTTGGCCTCAAAGTCAGCCCAGGAGGTAGTGGTGAGACGTGCCACATCCCACCAGTCTCGAGCTGTCCCATGCAACACATTCCTCAATGTGGCAAGGAGTTCTTCGTCAGCCAGGGGATTGAGGGCAAGAAAGTCATGACATCTTTCCAGATACATTAGCGGATCAGGACTGTCATCCTTTTTCCCAAAGGTGGGAAATTGCAATTTAATGGGCATCGCTCCCACATGACGTCTACTCAAATCACCATGAACAAAAGAGCTAGGAGGGATTGAGGAAGTAGAGGGTGAGGGAGTTATGGGACCATGAAAATGAACACCAGGATGCATGGTGGATTGCATCCTGCAAGGGGTGGCTGCAGCATGGCCTTGTCTTGGCTGTTCTGAGGTGCCCGCTTGGCCCTCAGTGGTCTGAACAGAAGTGGACACAAGAGAAGCTCTGTGCAAGGAGTTGTGCCTAATGGAGGCCATGTCAACAGACACATCATCCAACATTTTAACACAATTAGAGAGCGCTGTCTGCAAGTGGTCTACAGTGTTAACCAGGGGAGAAAATACAGAATTGACGTCCTTGAGGACCTCAGTGTGATGATGTTGCAGGCGCCACTGGAGAGTGGCAGTGAGTTGGCTTTGTTGGTAGTCAAACTGCCTGTCCATGGCACCAGTAATTTCCTGTCTTCCACTCTCACTGAGCTCTGTCAGAGTGTGAGTTAGAGTACTCAGTGAGTTTCTGAATTCCATGGCACTCTGTTGTTGCTCTACACTCAGACATTTGAATTTATGATGGATTAGAGTTTGGAGATGTTGTTGAGTCTTACGAATATCAAGGATGTCACCTTGAAGTTGTAAGACTACAACCTCTGGAGATAAACCAGACAATGGAGTAAGATTGGGCGTCAGAGGGAGGGCTAGCTCAGTACCTTCACACAGATCCATGTCAATAAGTGAGTTACTAGTTAGACCTGTGGCCTGTGGTCCAGACTGAGCATTTAGATTCCCAGGGCTCTGGCCCACATCAACTCCATTATTTCCATTCACATTATGATTTGTATTGTTGGCTCGGTAGTCCGAATGGCCCTGTGTATTCCCATTGACAGGTAGGCTATGGATGAGCACATTTTCTTGTAGTGAATCCATTATTTTAATTCCACTCAAAAGATTTGCTTTGGTTAGTTCTCAATGTTGAGGTCCCATCTGGGGTGCCATTTTTTATGTAACGGTTTTGACTTGAGGTATTTATAGGGGTGCCAGGTAGGTTGTGCCTACCAGAGAAAGCATGGGTTTCTCCTTTTAGTTCGGGAGGGAATGAGTCCCCTCTGGTCCGTCAAGTCACACCAATACAAAGGACTTAGGTAAAAGTCAAGATGGAAATATACTTTTCATAAACCCCTTAAAACCTTGGAAAGAACTTCAAACAAGTGTATTCTTTTGCTTGGTTGTATTCACAACATAAATGATCACCCCCACCCACACACAACAATATAACAAATCAATGCACTTATCTTCATTTAGAAATGTCCTGTACCTCGGGCATAAAAAGAGTCCAGCCCGGTAAATAAGTTCCGTGGCTCAAGTGCCCTTAGTCCCGCAACGCTTGTCCGTAGCATAAACCCAGTATATTCATACACTCAAAATAACACTTATTTTGTAACACAACTATAAAGCGTATCAAAGACTACCCAAAGAATAATACGTCCTCACAACTACATAAATCACAGTATACATCACCCCAAACAAATGAAATACCGTATACAAAAAGTTGTAGTCAGTCGGTCAGTCAGACAATCCGTCAACAGCCCTCCAGCGGAGGAAAAGCCACGAAAACCAACGGAGAGTTGTAATCCACAGACGCACAGAGTGGATCCAATCCTGGGTAAGCTCGCTTTAAGGCCACAAAACACACTGTAAGGCCACAAAACAAACGTAATGGCGAAGCTTCATGAACTGAAGGTAGTACACATCCTCATTCAGGTCTCAATCACCACTTTCCTTTTGCGCAGCTGATGCTGGCTATTTAATGGGGAATTAAAGGGGAAGCGCCCTATTAGAAGGAGAAGCCTTGAGACGGTTCAGAAATATTCAGGGCCGTCACAATGTGCAAATAGAGATACTGGGGTGCAAATGAGCAAAATAAATAACAATATGGGGATGAGGTAGTTGGGTGGGCTAATTTCAGATGGGCTGTGTACAGGTGCAGTGATCGGTAAGGTGCTCTGACAACTGATGCTTAAAGTTATTGAGGGAGATAAGAGTCTCCAGCTTCAGAGATTTTTGCAATTCGTTCCAGTCATTGGCAGCAGAGAACTGGAAGGAATGGCGGCCAAAGGAGGTGTTGGCTTTGGGAATGACCAGTGAGATATACCTGCTGGAGCGCAGACTACGGGTGGGTGCTGCTATGGTGACCAATGAACTAATATAAGGCGGGGATTTGCCTAGCAGTGATTTATAGATGGCCTGGAGCCAGTGGGTTTGACGACGAACATGTAGTGAGGACCAGCCAACAAGAGCGTACAGGTCACAGTGGTGGGTAGTGTATGGGGCTTTGGTGACAAAACGGATGGCACTGTGATAGACTACATCCAATTTGCTGAGTAGAGTGTTGGAGGCTATTTTGTAAATGACATCGCCGAAGTCAAGGATCGGTAGGATAGTCAGTTTTACGAGGGCATGTTTGGCAGCATGAGTGAAGGAGGCTTTGTTGCGAAATAGGAAGCCGATTCTAGATTTAACTTTGGATTGGAGATTCTTTATGTGAGTCTGGAAGTTGAGTTTACAGTCTAACCAGACACCTAGGTATTTGTAGTTGTCCACATACTCTAGGTCAGACCCATCGAGAGTGGTGATTCTAGTCGGGTGGGCGGGTGCCAGCAGCGTTCGATTGAAAAGCATGCATTTAGTTTTACTAGTGTTTAAGAGCAGTTGGAGGCTACTGAAGGAGTGTTGTATGGCATTGAAGCTCGTTTGGAGGTTTGTTAACACAATGTCCAATGAAGGGCCAGATGTATACAAAATGGTGTCGTCTGCGTAGAGGTGGATCTGAGAGTCACCAGCAGCAAGAGCGACATCATTGATATACACGGAGAAAAGTGTCGGCCCAAGAATTGAACCCTGTGGCACCCCCATAGAGACTGCCATAGGTCCAGACAACAGGCCCTCCGATTTGACACACTGAACTCTATCTGAGAAGTAGTTGGTGAACCAGGCGAGGCAGTCATTTGAGAAACCAAGGCTATTTAGTCTGCCAATAAGAATGCGGTGGTTGACAGAGTCGAAAGCCTTGGCCAGGTCGATGAAGACGGCTGCACAGTACTGTCTATTATCAATCGCGGTTATAATATCGTTTAGGACCTTGAGCGTGGCTGAAGTGCACCCATGACCAGCTCGGAAACCGGATTGCATAGCGGAGAAGGTACGGTGGTATTCGAAATGGTCGATGATCTGTTTGTTAACTTGGCTTTCAAATACTTTCGAAAGGCAGGGCAGGATGGATATAGGTCTGTAGCAGTTTGGATCTAGAGTGTCACCCCCTTTGAAGAGGGGGATGACCACGGCAGCTTTCCAATCTCTGGGGATCTCAGACGTTATGAAAGAGAGGTTGAACAGACTAGTAATAGGGGTTGCGACAATTTCGGCGGCTAGTTTTAGAAAGAAAGGGTCCAGATTGTCTAGCCCAGCTGATTTGTAGGGGTCCAGATTTTGCAGCGCTTTCAAAACATCAGCTGTCTGAATTTGTGTGAAGGAGAAGCGGGGGGGGCATGGGCAAGTTGCAGCAGAGGGTGCAGAGTTGGTGGCCGGGGTAGTGGTAGCCAGATGGAAAGCATGGCCAGCTGTAGCAAAATGCTTGTTGAAATTCTCGATTATTGTAGATTTATCGGTGGTGATAGTGTTTCCTAGCCTCAGTGCAGTGGGCAGCTGGGAGGAAGTGCTCTTATTCTCCATGGACTTTACAGTGTCCCAAAACTTTTTGGAGTTAGTGCTACAGGATGCAAATTTCTGTTTGAAAAAGTTAGCCTTTGCTTTCCTGACTGCTTGTGTATATTGGTTCCTAACTTCCCTGAAAAGTTGCATATCGCAACTGTAGGTTACTTGGATCAACAGTTTCCCCACTGTAGGTTACTTGGATATAGAGTTTCCCCACTGTAGGTTACTTGGATATACAGTTTCCCCACTGTAGGTTACTTGGATATAGAGTTTCCCCACTGTAGGTTATTGGATATACAGTTTCCCCACTGTAGGTTACTTGGATATACAGTTTCCCCACTGTAGGTTACTTGGAAATACAGTTTCCCCACTGTAGGTTACTTGGATATAGAGTTTCCCCACTGTAGGTTACTTGGATATACAGTTTCCCCACTGTAGGTTACTTGGATATACAGTTTCCCCACTGTAGGTTACTTGGAAACTTTGTTTCATAAATATATTTTTGTTGTTTTCTTTATCTCCTCATTGTCTCCCTTTTTGTTACGGGCTACGAGACGGTTCGTAACAGTAGGGAGAAGCGTTTTATGTTTTTGTAAAAGTGTTGAAACAGTGTTGACAGTGCTGAATAAAACATAGACATGAACTCACTCAGAAAAACAGCAGCTCTTTGCTGTATTCTTTGACAGTCTGTTGTGGTCATGGTTTTTAAAATTATGAAATCTTACGTAGGCTAGTATCAAACTTTGCTGAGGCCGGGGTCGTGGAAGCTCTGTAGACATGATTTGAGCTATCGGATAGGCCAGTGCAGTAGGTGAACTTGATTTAGCCACAGATCTCCCGGTCCACAAGGTAGGCGGAATTTGTATTTTCATACAAATGAAATGATTCAAAATGGGAATTCTTTACCTACCCGGTGCGCAGGGTTTCTGAAAAAAATAAAAAAGCGCAAGCCTTTATCATTGGCTTTTCTACAGAAATGTTTGGTGATGGACTTGGAATGAAGATCCACCGGTTGGTGACCACTGCAGTAAGCTGTATTAGTCGGCTGATGCTCAGTAAGCTGATACCAAGCCCTGCAGCGCTCCACTGAAGGAGGTTCATTTAGGATCTGATCCACTGCAGCTCCCAAGCAAACAGCCTCAGACACAAACAGACTCATCTAATGAGCATGTTTGATAATGCAGCAAGTCTGTTTCATTATGAACTGCCAAAGTCCCTGTTGCAGTGAGCTGACGTGAAGAATGAAGTGGACTTCTCCATATTCAGTCTTCTTAATAAGCCAACCATCACACCAAAGCAGAGCCAGCCAGAGAATGACTCAGATGTTCCTCTCTCTCTCTCCACTCTTTACTCGTCAACCCACCAATCAGTCAGGCTTTAAAATAGAGTGAAAACACATTCAGACAACAGCATCTCCATCATGGCTCCTTCAAGTGTCCTTGTTAGAGCCCGTAGCAGAACAGTCAGCCATGCCTCTAATAGGATCCTCTTGCATAACACTTTATTTTAAACCTGTTGGAATTCTCCTGTGGCTCATGTATCTGATGTCTCCACCTGTTGTGGCTGTAGTGTGACCTCTCCCCCCCCGCTGTGTAACACTGCTTCTCCCCACCTAAGGAGTGCAGAGCATGAGTGTGGGGCAGATTCTACCCCTGGGCTGTCTATTCTACCCCTGGGCTGTCTATTCTACCCCTGGGCTGTCTATTCTACCCCTGGGCTGTCTATTCTACCCCTGGGCTGTCTATTCTACCCCTGGGCTGTCTATTCTACCCCTGGGCTGTCTATTCTACCCCTGGGCTGTCTGTGTGTCCAGCCCAGTCTGCCACACTGAGACACGCAACACTCAATGAGCCTCTGCTGTTACTAGACAACAAGCCTACTAGACAAAGAGGAGAACAACTAAGGATGTCTGGCAGGAGTTGATCCTAGTCAGTATGTGTTTGACTACCTAGTTTGCATTGTCATGTCTGGAATGTTGCTGGGATCATTGTGGACGTGTGTTTGTGCCCTGTCATGCTCTCTAGCTCAAACCCAGAACAGTAGAACTCTTTTTATTTTTATTTTATTTCACCCTTATTTAACCAGGTAAACCAGTTGAGAACAAGTTCTCATTTACAACTGCGACCTGGCCAAGATAAAGCAAAGCAGTGCGATAAAAACAACAACACAGAGTTACATATGGGGTAAAACAAAACAAAGTCAAAAATACAACAGAAATAAATATATATACAGTGTGTGCAAATGTAGCAAGTTATGGAGGTAAGGCAATAAATAGGCCATAGTGCAAAATAATTACAATTAGTATTAACACTGGAATGATAGATGTGCAAGAGATGATGTGCAAATAGAGATACTGGGGTACAAATGAGCAAAATAAATAACAATATAGGGATGAGGTAGTTGGGCGGGCTAATTTCAGATGGGCTGTGTACAGGTGCAGTGATCGGTAAGGTGCTCTGACAACTGATGCTTAAAGTTAGTGAGGGAGATAAGAGTCTCCAGCTTCAGAGATTTTTGCAATTCGTTCCAGTCATTGGCAGCAGAGAACTGGAAGGAATGGCGGCCAAAGGAGGTGTTGGCTTTGGGGATGACCAGTGAGATATACCTGCTGGAGCGCAGACTACGGGTGGGTGTTGCTATGGTGACCAATGAGCTAAGATAAGGTGGGGATTTGCCTAGCAGTGATTTATAGATGGCCTGGAGCCAGTGGGTTTGGCGACGAATATGTAGTGAGGGCCAGCCAACGAGAGCGTACAGGTCACAGTGGTGGGTAGTATATGGGGCTTTGGAGACAAAACGGATGGCACTGTGATAGACTACATCCAATTTGCTGAGTAGAGTGTTGGAGGCTATTTTGTAAATGACATCGCCGAAGTCAAGGATCGGTAGGATAGTCAGTTTTACGAGGGCATGTTTGGCAGCATGAGTGAAGGAGGCTTTGTTGCGAAATAGGAAACCGATTCTAGATTTAACTTTGGATTGGAGATTCTTAATGTGAGTCTGGAAGGAGAGTTTACAGTCTAACCAGACACCTAGATATTTGTAGTTGTCCACATACTCTAGGTCAGACCCGTCGAGAGTAGTGATTCTAGTCGGGTGGGCGGGTGCAAGCAGCGTTCGGTTGAAGAGCATGCATTTAGTTTTACTAGTGTTTAAGAGCAGTTGGAGGCTACTGAAGGAGTGTTGTATGGCATTGAAGCTCGTTTGGAGGTTTGTTAACACAGTGTCCAATGAAGGGCCAGATGTATACAAAATGGTGTCGTCTGCATAGAGTGATTTCAACTCTGATTGAGCCTTTGTAAACCCACAGTAGAACTCTGGTGGAACCTTTGTAAACCCACAGTAGAACCTTTGTAGACCCACAGTAGAACCTTTGTAGACCCACAGTAGAACCTTTGAAGACCCACAGTAGAACCTTTGAAGACCCACAGTAGAACTCTGATGGAACCTTTGTAGACCCACAGCTCTGATGGAGCCATTATAGTTACGGTACAAAGAGCAGTGGGCCTTGAAGAGATGAGACTCATCCCAAAACTACACTACAACCTTCAGACTGAAGCAAGAAGCTTTTCAACTTTTAGGCCCAAGAACCGACCAGCTCAGAAGAGCCTTTGAGCACCAGGGTTAGGGTTAGCCTAATAAATTAATTCACAAATACAGCAAGGCTCTCACTGGGTCTGATTGGACGGTCTGTTTGGACGGTCTGATTGGACGGTCTGTTTGGACGGTCTGTTTGGACGGTCTGATTGGACGGTCTGTTTGGACGGTCTGATTGGACGGTCTGATTGGACGGTCTGATTGGACGGTCTGTTTGGACGGTCTGATTGGACGGTCTGATTGGACGGTCTGTTTGGACGGTCTGATTGGACGGTCTGATTGGACGGTCTGATTGGACGGTCTGATTGGACGGTCTGATTGGACGGTCTGTTTGGACGGTCTGATTGGACGGTCTGATTGGACGGTCTGATTGCTCAGTACTAATTATTGCTGATTGGACGGTCTGATTGCTGTATTCTAGGGAGTTTTCTTCACCTCTACCAGGCAATCAGCAGTCAGTGCTGGGAGGTGCATCTTTCACCTCTACTAGGCATTTGGTGCTAGAACTTCAGTCTCCACTGGGGTTTTTCAGCAGCAGCTGTAAGCGACAGTATTGTCCAGCGCCGGTGGTGTCACCAAAACAAAGACTTTCTGCGGAGTTGTTCGAGGAAGAAAATAAAGGAAAGCTCCACACCAATCTCTTGAGTACACTGCCAGTCAAAAGTCTGGACACACCTACTCATTCAAGGGTTTTTCTTTATTTTTACTATTTTCTACAATGTAGAATAATAGTGAAGACATCAAAACTATAAAATAACACATACGGAATCATGTAGTAACCAAAACAGTGTTAAACAAATCAAAATATATTTGAGATTTGAGATTCTTCAAAGTAGCCACCCTTTGCCTTGACAGCTTTGCACACTCTTGGCATTCTCTCAACCAGCTTCACCTGGAATGCTTTTCCAACAGTCTTGAAGGAGTTCCCACATATGCTGAGCACTTGTTGGCTGCTTTTCCTTCACTCTGCGGTCCAACTCATCCCAAACCATCTCAATTGGGTTGAGGTCGGGTGATTGTGGAGGCCAGAACATCTGATGCAGCACTCCATCACTCTCCTTCTTAGTCAAATAGCCCTTACACAGCCTGGAGGTGTGTTGGGTCATTGTCCTGTTGAAAAACAAATGATAGTCCCACTAAGCGCAAACCAGATGGAATGGCGTATCGCTGCAGAATGCTGTGGTAGCCATGCTGGTTAAGTGTGCCTTGAATTCTAAATAAATCACAGACAGTGTCACCAGCAAAGCACCCCCACACCATCACACCTCCTCCTCCATGCTTCACGGTGGGAACCACACATGCGGAGAACATCCGTTCACCTACTCTGCGTCTCACAAAGACACGGCGGTTGGAACCAGAAACCTCACATTTGGACTCATCAGACCAAAGGACAAATTTCCACCGGTCTAATGTCCATTGCTCGTGTTTCTTGGCCCAAGCAAGTCTCTTCTTCTTATTGGTGTCCTTTACTAGTGGTGTCTTTGCAGCAATTCGACCATGAAGGACTGATTCACACAGTCTCCTCTGAACAGCTGATGTTGAGATGTGTCTGTTACTTGAACTCTGTGAAGCATTTATTTGGGCTGCAATTTCTGAGGCTGGTAACTCTAATGAACTTATCCTCTGCAGCAGAGGTAACTCTGTGTCTTCCTTTCCTGTGGCGGTCCTCATGAGAGCCAGTTTCATCATAGCGCTTGATGGTTTTTGCGACTGCACTTGAAGAAACTTCCAAAGTTCTTGAAATTTTCCGGATTGACTGATCTTTATGTCTTAAAGTAATGATGGACTGTCATTTCTCTTTGCTAATTTGAGCTTTTCTTGCCATAATATGGACTTGGTCGATTACCAAATAGGGGTATCTTCTGTATATCACCCCTACCTTGTCACAACACAACTGATTGGCTCAAATGCATTGAGAAGGAAAGAAATTCCACAAATTAACATTTAACAAGGCATACCTGTTAATTGAAATGCATTCCAGGTGACCACCTCATGAAGCTGGTTGAGAGAATGCCAAGAGTGTGCAAAGCTGTCATCAAGGCAAAGGGTGGATACTTTGAAGAATCTCAAATATAAAATATATTTTGATTTGTTTAACACTTTTTTGGTTACTACATGATTCCATATGTGTTATTTCATAGTTTTGATGTCTTCACTATTATTATACAATGTTGAAAATAGTACAAATAAAGAAAAACCCTGGAATGAGTAGGTGTGTCCAAACTCTTGACTGGTACTGTATCTTACCTAGTTATTTTCTGATGATCTCATTTATCAAATTTTTTTTATTTTTTTTTAGTCATTTAGCAGACGCTCTTATCCAGAGCGACTTACATTATCTTTTATTTTTATTTATTTTTCATACTGGCCCCCGGTGGGAATCGAACCCACAACCCTGGCGTTGCAAACGCCATGCTCTACATCCCTGCCGGCCATTCCCTCCCCTACCCTGGACGACGCTGGGCCAATTGTGCGCCGCCCCATGGGTCTCCCGGTCGTGGCCGGCTACGACAGAGCCTGGATTCGAACCAGGATCTCTAGTGGCACAGCTAGCACTGCGATGCAGTGCCTTAGACCACTTTTGTAGCTTCAGCAAGTATGTGTGTGTCCCATCCCAGTTCGCTCCCTGCAGGTTTTACAGACGTTCCCCATACCGTGACTGCAACCCTTCTAATTTAGTGTACCTGCCCGCAAAACCCATGTCGACTTCCTAGTCTCCGGCAGTGTTTGGAACTGCTGATCTGCGGTCAGTAATGCTGAGTTCATCTCTGCCTATGTTGCCCTTCAGTCCCTACACTTTTTGGCCCTAACGGGCACATGGATCACCCCAGAGAACACTGATACTCCAGTTGATCTCTCGTCATCTGACTAAATGTTCTCTCAAAGTCTGAGAGCATCTGGTAGTCGCGGTGGTGGCACAGGGCTACTCATTTCTCCTAAGTGGAGATTTTATATTCTCCCCGTCTCTCACCTGTCCATCTCCTCATTTGAATTCCATGCTGTCACTGTCCCTTGTCCACTCAAGCTTAACATTGTTGTCATCTATCGCCCACCAGGTGCCCTTAGAGAGTTGATGGCTCACCACTCATCGTACAGGGCAACTTCAACCTCCCGACGGCAGACTTCAATTCATTCCTTTCCACCTCTTTCTTTTCACTCCTTTACTCTTTTGACCTCACCCTTTCCCAGTCCCCTCCCACTCACAAGGCAGGCAATACGCCTCACCTCATCTTCACTAGAGCCTGTTCTCCTACTAATCTCACTGCAACCCCCTTCCATGTCTCCGATCACTACTTTGTTTCCTTTTCTCTCCTCCAACCCTACCCACTCAGCCCCTACCCACTCAGCCCCTACCCATATAGTCAGACGCAATCTTCACTCTCTCTCTTCCGCTACTCTCTCCTCTTCTATCCTATCCTTTCTTCTTTCTGCTAAATCCTTCTAATAATAATTTTTTAATATGCCATTTAGCAGACGCTTTTATCCAAAGCGACTTACAGTCATGCGTGCATACATTTTTTGTGTATGGGTGGTCCCGGGGATCGAACCCACTACCTTGGCGTTACAAGCGCCGTGCTCTACCAGCTGAGCTACAGAGCTCAGCTATCTCCTGATGCTGCCTCTTCAACGGTACTTTCATCTCTTTCTGCATCCTTTGACTCTTACTGTACCCTTTCCTCCCGGCCGGCCCGACCTTCTCCTCCCGCTCCGTGGCTGAGTGACTCACTGTGTGCTAACAGAACAGGGCTTCAGGCAGATGAGCGAAAATGGAGGACAACAAAACTTCCGGAGGACCTATCATCCTTCCACTGCCTCCTCTATACCTTATTTTCCTCTATATCTGCTGCTAAAGCCACTTTCTATCACTGTAAATGTCAAGCTTCTGCCTCAAAACCTGGGAAACTCTTCTCCAGTTTCTCCTCTCTTCATCCTTCACCTCCTCCTCCACTTTGAAAAAAAGACAACATCTGCTCCTCTTTCACTCAGCCTATTGAGTCCACTGGTCTCACTCACACAGAACCCTAACCCTAACCCTAACCCTAACCCTACGCCTTGACCTCTTTCTCTCCTCGCTCTCCAGATGACAGAACTACCCTACGCCTTGACCTCTTTCTCTCCTCACTCTCCAGATTAAATCTTGCAACTTGTGATGTCCGGCCGCCCGACAACCTGCCCGCTCGACATCCCCTCCTCCCTTTTCCAGACCATCTCTGGAGACCTTCTCCCATTCCTCAATTCCCTCATCAACTCATCCCTGACCACTGGCTGTGTCCCCTATGACTTCAAGATGGCCAGAGTCGCTCCCCTCCTCAAGAAACCAACACTCGACTCATCTGACGTCAAAACCTACAGACCGGTATCCCTTCTTTCTTTTATTTCCAAAACACTTGAGCGTGCCGTCTCTGACCAACTCTCTCGCATCTCTCTCAGAACGATTTTCTTGACCCTAACCAGTCAGTCTTCAAAGTGGCTCACTCAACTGAGACTGCTCTCATCTGTGTCCCTGAGGCTCTCCACTCTGCCAAAGCTGACTCTCTCTCCTCTGTTCTCATCCTCCTAGATCTATCCGCTGACTTTGGCACAGTGAACCATCAGATCCTCCTCTCCACCCTCTCATGGTTGGTCGTCTCAGGCTCTGCACACTCCTGGATTGCATACTACCTGGCAGTTCGCTCCCACCAGGTGACGTGGAGATGATCTGTTTCTGCACCACGTGCTCTCACTACTGGTGTCCCCCAGGGCTCGGTTCTAGGCCCTCTCCTCTCTATACATCAAGTCACTCAGCTCCGTCATATCCTCACATGGTCTCCCCTATCGTTGCTATGCGGATGACAGCCTGCCCGCTCCAAGATCTCTCGCCGCCCCATGGGTCTCCCGAGTGGCGCAGTGGTCTAAGGCACTGCATCGCAGTGCTAGCTGTGCCACTAGAGATCCTGGTTCGTATCCAGGCTCTGTCGTAGCCGGCCGCGACCGGGAGACCCATGGGGCGGCGCGCAATTGGCCCAGGGGGAGGGAATGGCCGGCAGGGATGTAGCTCAGTTGATAGAGCATGGTGTTTGCAACGCCAGGGTTGTGGGTCCCCCACAGGGGGGTAAATAATGTATGCACTAACTAACTGTAAGTCGCTCTGGATAAGAGCGTCTGCTAAATGACTAAAATGTAAATGTAATCACGGTTGACAAATCCACGGTGTCCCTCACCAAGAGTGCAAAGAACCTTGGTGTGACCCTGGACAACACCCTGTCGTTCTCTGCAAACATCAAAGCAGTGACTCGCTCCTGCATGTTCATGCTCTACCGTAGACTACAACCTTTCCTACCTAAGGGACATCTGTGGCATCGGCTACATACACTATATATACAAAAGTATGTGGACACTCCTTCATATTAGTGGATTTGGCTATTTCAGCCACATCCGTTGCTGACAGGTGTATAAAATCGAGCACACAGCCATGCAATCCCCATAGACAAACATTGGCAGTAGAATGGCCTTACTGAAGAACTCAGTGACTTTCAACGTGGCACACACCTTTCCAACAAGTCAGTTCGTCAAATTTCTGCCCTGCTAGAGCTGCCCTGGTCAACTGTAAGTGCCGTTATTGTGAAGTGGAAATATCTAAGAGCAACAACGGCTCAGCTGCGAAGTGGTAGGCCACACAAGCTCACAGAACGGGACCGCCGAGTGCTGAAGCGCATACTGCGTATAAATCTCCTGTCCCCGGTTGCAACACTCACTACCGAGTTCCAAACTGCCTCTGGAAGCAATTTCTGTGATTTTCTGTATGAAGTTTGTCCATCTGCAATAGGTTAGGTGCATTGACATATTCGAAATGAACAGTGTCCATTGCCAATATATTTAAACAGGGAGTTATCATCACGAAATGGACAGGCTGAAATCAACACTTAACGGCAAACACATTGCATCACTATTGTCTCTAGGCCATTCTGAGTTCCACAAGGTTCCCCACTTGACCGTAGCTCAGTGACTGCAGTGACCGTGCAAAAAAGGCCTGGAATGAAGCTTGAGTAGTAGTGATTTGAACATGCTTTTGACATATTGCGGCCTCTGGGTCATGCAGAGACACACCGTTTTCGACAGGGGTCATCGGAGGGAGGGTGGGGTGGACAAGCCACAGAGTTAATCTAGCTGCGCGTGGCGGTCCATTTAGTTAGACACACCCAAGTTTCTCCCATAGAATAACATTGGTTTACAGGTTATGTTCTAACTCCGCTTCCGTGAATGCGATTTGCAAAATTCCTTTTGCCACGCGTTCAGGACCACCGTAATATCGATATTATGAGAGTATGCGGTCCCCTTCATATCCTAAAAGGGAAGTATGAACTTGCAATGTATACTATGGCCAATGCTATTGTACCATATTGCAATTGTACAGCCATCAAGATAGCCATCTCATGCTCCAAATCATCATAAACAGTCCAAGGAGAGCAAAATTGAATTGTATTTGTACTGTACAGTGTCCCAGTTGTTGACTTTTTTAGTTTTAGCCTCTAACTGCGTGTCCAAGTCATGATGGTGATTGCCCATTGTAATATACTGTGAATGTCATACTGTAAATGTGGGCACTGGCAATGTTACATATGTCTATTTTACACTGTTCATTTCCAATATATTTAAGCAGTGATTTACCATCACCAAATTGACAGACTGAAATCAACATCAACGAGCGAGGAAGGGAGAGGAACATCTAGCTCTGCTAGGCCGTCCCGAGTTCAACGAGAAAGACAATTCGGCATTTCAGCATTGTACCTGCATGTCCAATTTGTGATGTAAATGCCCATTATAATATATTGCTAATGGACAGTGTACATTAGACATATGATTTATTTCCAGTGTCAACATGTTATTCTGCAATTGGACAGTGTCCATTGCCAATATTTACACTGAACAAAAATATAAATGCAACATGCAACAATTTCAAAGATTTTAGGAAATCAGTCAATTTAAATAAATTCATTAGGGCCTAATCTATGGATTTCACATGACTGGGAATACAGATATGGCTCTGTTGGTCACAGATACCTTTACAAAAAAAAGTAGGGGCGTGGATCAGAAAATCAGTCAGTATGGTCTCAGATGATCCCGCAGGTGAAGAAGCCGGATGTGGAGGTCCTGGGCTGGCGTGGTTACACGTGGTCTGTGGTTGTGAGGCCGGTTGGACGTACTGCCAAATTATCTAAAACAACATTGGAGGCAGCTTATGATAGAGAAATTAACATTCAGTTCTCTGGCAACAGCTCTGGTGGACATTCCTGCGGTCAGCAAGCAAGTTCCTTCAAAATCTGTGGCATTGTGTTGTGTGACAAAACTGCTCATTTTAGAGTGGCCTTTTATTGTCCCCAGCACAAGGTGCACCTGTGTAATGATCATGCTGATTAGCCAGCTTATTGATATTCCACACCTGTCAGGTGGATGGATTATCTTGCCAAAGGAGACATTTTCACTAACAAGGATGTGGTCCTCTGTAGCTCAGCTGGTAGAGCACGGTGCTTGTAACGCCAAGGTAGTGGGTTCGATCCCCGGGACCACCCATACACAAAAATGTATGCACGCATGACTGTAAGTCGCTTTGGATAAAAGCGTCTGCTAAATGGCATATTATTATTATTATTATAAACAAATTTGTGCACAACATTTGAGAGAAATAAGCTTTTTGTGCAAATTGAAGATGTCTTTGATATTTTATTTCAGCTCATGAAACATGGGACCAACACTTTACATGTTGCGTTTATATTTTTGTTCAGTATATGAATAAAGATTTCCCATCATGAAATGGACATGCTGAAATGAACAGATAGAGTGTACTTTATTAGTTTAAGCCCTTTAACTGCGTTGCAGCAATGTACCTGCATGTCCAATTCATGATGGTAAATGCCCATTGTAATATATTGCTAATGGACAGTGTCCATTCGACATATGATATATTGCCAGACATTTCCCGTATGAAATGTTGGCATTGGAAATATATCATATGTCTAATGGACACTGTCCATTTCCAATATATTTAAGCAGTGATTTACCATCACCAAATTGACAGGCTGAAATCAACACCATCTAGAAATTCTGACTTCCTACGATCAAACATGACAAAAAGACCATCTAGGCAGATTCAGGACTTAACATACTGATATATACAATTTGGTCATTATATAGGCCACCTGGACATTATATAGGCCATTTGGACATGGTTCACTGACTTTTGGGTTTGTAACCTGACTTCCTATGATCATATCAGAAGATCCAAGATCGCGTAGCAGTGCGGTCGTGTATTATGTAGTGTCCTCGTGTAAGTAGCCTGTTTTTTTCGTATATATTTCTCAATCTCACTTTCCATCATTTAACTAAATATACTTTCCTGCAACCCGCCTCACCCAATGTGGAACGGATTCTATTATTTCTTTATAGCTTTTTATCTAGAACCTCCGGCTGAAACTAGCCAGCTAGCTAGCTACTTGCTATTAGCCATGGTTAGCGGTCTTCACCATTGTCCATGGCCTACACTACCTACCAGCCAGCTCTAGCCTGGACAATTATCGGCCAGTCTGCACAGTCTGCACAGCGCGCTATCGACCCAGAGCATATTGGATTTTCTGCCAGAATCACTAAATCACTGGACCTTAACACCGGATCATCACAACTAGCTAGCTGCAACCGAATGGCTGTTGTTGTTGTTGGCTAATCACCACTGTCTCGAAGCAAACACCAGTTAGCCTTGAGCTAGTCTCGAGCCAGGCCCATCTCCCGGCTATCCACCTCTCTGTCAACCGGACGGGACCTCCTAGTGTTGACACGGAGCCCCGCCGATCCATCACGACTGGTCTACCGACGTAATCGTCTGATGTGGTTTCAACAGGCTTCCCGTTGCGACGACCACGAGGATCCATCTGCTAGACCCGGCCCACTAGCACACGCAATCAACAGCCGTGCCTCCTGCTCGCCTTTGCCGTAGCAGCCACCGAACTGCTCCCGGACTCACTTATTGCTGTTCACTGGACCTTATGATCACTCAGCTACACAGCTGATGCCTGATGGACTGTTCCTTTATACGATACCCCATCCTGTTTATCTGTTTAGCCTCAGCCCAAACTTACTAGCTGTTGTCTTAGCTCTCTCGAAAAACACCTGTGATTGCTTTATGCCTCTCTCCCATGTCAATATGCCTTGCCTATTGCTGTTTCGGTTAGTTCTTATTGTACTATTTCACTGTAGAGCCCCCAGTCCCGCTCAACCTGCCTCAGATAGCTCCTTTGTCTCACCCCCCATACATACGAAGACCGGCTCAATCGGTGCCTCCAGTGATGCTATCTCTTTCATCGTTACCCAACGCTTAGGTTTACCTCCACTGTACTCATATCCTTCCATATCCTTGTCTGTACATAATGCCCTGAATCAATTCTACAATGCCCGGAAATCTGCCCCTTTTATTCTCTGTACCCAACGCACTAGAAGACCAGTTCTTAAAGCCTTTAGCCATATCCTTATTCTATTCCTCCTCTGTTCCTCTGGTGATGTAGAGGTTGAGGAGTGGTCCCGGAGAAGATGGCTGCCGTTTTACAGCCCTCTAACCAATTGAACTATTATGTGTTTTTTCGCGTTATTTGTAATTTATTCTGTACATAATGTTTCTGCCACCGTCTCTTATGACCAAAAAGAGCTTCTGGATATCAGGACAGCGATTATTCACCTCGTATTGGACGAAAAACATTTCTTCAACGAGTCGGACGCGAAGGATATTCTACAGACACCCGACAAGAACCAAATCACCGTCATTCGCATGAGAAAGAGACGGAGATATCGTGGAGGTAGGTCGGGATGCCTTGTAAGGATCCGACGGCAAGCGAGTAAACTGCCTCTTCCATCAATCCTATTAGCCAATGTTCAATCATTTGAAAACAAATTGGATGACCTAAGGTTATCCTACCAACAGGACAAAAATGTAATATCTTATGTTTCACCGAGTCGTGGCTGAATGACGACATGGATAACATACAACTAGCGGGCTATACGCTACATCGGCAGGATAGAACGGCTGACTCCGGTAAGACAAGGGGTGGCGGTCTGTGTATATTTGTTAACAACAGCTGGTGCACAAAATCTAATACTAAGGAAGTCTTGAGGTTTTGCTCACCTGAGGTAGAGTATCTCATGATAAGCTGTAGACCCACTATCTACCAAGAGAGTTTTCATCTATATTTTTCATAGCTGTCTATTTAACACCACAAACGGATTCTGACATTAAGATTGCACTCAATGAGGTGTATAAGGCCATAAGCAAACAGGAAAACGTTCATCCAAAGCCAGCGCTCCTAGTGGCCGGAGACTTTAATGCAGGGAAACTTAAATCCGTTCTACCTCATTTCTACCAGCATGTTAAATGTGCAACCAGAGGAAAAAAAACTCTAGACGACCTTTACTCCACACACAGAGACGCATACAAAGCTCTCCCTCGCCCTCCATTTGGCAAATCTGACCATAACTCTATCCTCCTGATTCCTACTTATAAGCAAAAACTATAGCAGGAAGCACCAGTGACTCGGTCAATAAAAAAGTGGTCAGATGACGCAGATGCTAAGCTACAGGACTGTTTTGCTAGCACAGACTGGAATATGTTCCGGGATTCTTCAGATAGCATTGAGGAGTACACCACATCAGTCACTGGCTTCATCAATAAGTGCATCGATGACGTCGTCCCCACAGTGACCATACGTACATACCCCAACCAGAAGCCATGGATTACAGGAAACATCCGCACTGAGCTAAAGGGTAGAGCTGCCGCTTTCAAGGAGCGGGACTCTAACCCGGAAGCTTATAAGAAATCCCGCTATGCCCTCCGACGAACCATCAAACAGGCAAAGAGTCAATACAGGACTAAGATTGAATCGTACTACACCGGCTCTGACGCTCGTTGGATGTGGCAGGACTTGAAAACTATTACAGACTACAAAGGGAAGCACAGCCGCAAACTGCCCAGTGACACAAACCTACCAGACGAGCTAAATCACTTCTATGCTCGCTTCGAGGCAAGCAACACTGAAGCATGCATGAGAGCACCAGCTGTTCCGGATGACTATGTGATCACGCTCTCCGTAGTCGATGTGAGACCACCATAGTCCCTGTGCCCAAGGACACTAAGATAACCTGCCTAAATGACTACCGACCCGTAGCACTCACGTCTGTAGCCATGAAGTGCTTTGAAAGGCTGGTCATGGCTCACATCAACACCATTATCCCAGAAACCCTAGACCCACTTCAATTTGCATACAGCCCCAACAGATCCACAGATGATGCAATCTCTATTGCACTCCACACTGCCCTTTCCCATCTGGACAAGAGGAACACTTACGTGAGAATGCTATTCATTGACTACAGCTCAGCGTTCAACACCATAGTGCCCTCAAAGCTCATCACAAAGCTAAGGATCCTGGGACTAAACACCTCCCTCTGCAACTGGATCCTGGACTTCCTGACGGGCCGCCCCCAGGTGGTAAGGGTAGGTAACAACACATCTGCCACACTGATCCTCAACATGGGGGCCCCTCAGGGGTGCGTGCTCAGTCCCCTCCTGTACTCCCTGTTCACCCATGACTGCATGGCCAGGCACGACTCCAACAACACCATCATTAAGTTTGCCGACGACACAACAGTGGTAGGCCTGATCACCGACAACGTTGAGACAGCCTATAGGGTGGAGGTCAGAGTCCTGGCCGTGTGGTGCCAGGATAACAACCTCTCCCTCAACGTGACCAAGACAAAGGAGATGATTGTGGACTACAGGAAAAAAAAGAGGACTGAGCACGCCCCCATTCTCATCGACGGAGCTGTAGTGGAACAGGTTGAGAGCTTCAAGTTCCTTGGTGTCCACATCACCAACGAACTATCATGGTCCAAACACACCAAGACAAAGCCTATTCCCCCTCAGGAGACTGAAAAGATTTGGCATAGGTCCTCAGATCCTCAAAAAAGTATACAGTTGCACCATCGAGAGCATCCTGACTGGTTGCATCACCACCTGGTATGACAACTGCTCAGCCTCCGACCGCAAGGCACTACAGAGGGTAGTGCGTACGGCCCAGTACATCACTGTGGCCAAGCTTCCTGCCATCCAGGACCTCTATACCAGGCGGTGTCAGAGGAAGGCCCTCAAAATTGTCAAAGACTCCAGCCACCCTAGTCATAGACTGTTCTCTCTGCTACCGCACGGCAAGCGGTACCGGAGTGCCAAGTATAGGTCCAAAATACTTCTCAACAGCTTCTACCCCCAGGCCATAAGCCTCCTGAAAAGCTAATCATGGCTACCTGGAAAATTTGCACTGGCCCCCCACCCCCACCCCCCACCACATATTTTTACGCTGCTGCTACTCTGTTAATTATTTATGCATAGTCACTTTAACTCTACCCACATGTACATATTACTTAAAC
Organism: Coregonus lavaretus; assembly: GCF_964263955.1. Lineage (NCBI taxonomy): Eukaryota > Metazoa > Chordata > Actinopteri > Salmoniformes > Salmonidae > Coregonus > Coregonus lavaretus. Next base: position 61,110,429 of record NC_139998.1, on the reverse strand, counting down.
TACCTCAACTAGACGGTGCCCCCACACATTGACTCTGCACCGGTACCCCCCTGTATATGTAGCCTCCCTACTGTTATTTTATTTTACTTCTGCTCTTTTTTTCTCAACACTTTTTTGTTGTTTTATTTTACTTTTTTATTAAAAAATAAATGCACTGTTGGTTAAGGGCTGTAAGTAAGCATTTCACTGTAATGTCTGCACCTCTTGTATTCGGCGCATGTGACCAATACAATTTGATTTGATTTGATATACTGTATTCTATTCAATAATATTCTACTGTATCTTAGTCCATGCCGCTCTTACATTGCTTGTCCATATACAGCTCTGGAAAAAATTAAGAGACCACTGCAAATGTTTCTTAAATCAGCATCTCTACATGTATGACAGCCATTCCATTCCAGTGTCTGTTGAATTCCAACACAGGCACACCTCATTCTACTGAATTAGGTACTGATTAGGTGATCACATGAACCAAATCTTATTTAACGAGGAAAAGTATAAAAACCACTGCTGTGGTCATCACTATCCTCTTGCAATAGGACCAGCTGGATGGCAAAAAAAGTTTTGAGTGAGGAAAAGAAGGGTTAAATTCTGGCTTTACTGGCAGAGGGATACAGTGAGCGTCAGGTTGCTTCCGTCCTTAAAATGTCAAAGACGGCGGTTCATAAGAACAAGGTCAAGCAGCAGACATTGGGGACAACAAAGCTACAGACCGGCAGAGGGCGAAAACGACTCTCTACTGACCGGGATGACCTCCAACTCATTCCAATGAGCCTTTGTAAACCCTTTGTAAGCTAGATTCCAGTCCTACAGAGGAAACAGCAGCTGGATTTGACAGGAGAGCTAGATTCCGGCAGGTAGCTTAGTGGTTAAGAGGTCGCTGGTTCTAATCCCCGAGCCGACTAGGTGAAAAATCTGTTGATGTGCCCTTGAGCAAGGCACTTAACCCTAATTGCTCCTGTAAGTCGCTCTGGATAAGAGCGTCTGCTAAATGACTAAAATGTTAATGTAAATTCCAGTCCTACAGAGGAAACAGCAGCTGGATTTTACAGGAGAGCTAGATTCCAATCCTACAGAGGAAACAGCAGCTGGATTTGACAGGAGAGCTAGATTCCAATCCTACAGAGGAAACAGCAGCTGGATTTGACAGGAGAGCTAGATTCCAATCCTACAGAGGAAACAGCAGCTGGATTTTACAGGAGAGCTAGATTCCAGTCCTACAGAGGAAACAGCAGCTGGATTTGACAGGAGAGCTAGATTCCAATCCTACAGAGGAAACAGCAGCTGGATTTGACAGGAGAGCTAGATTCCAATCCTACAGAGGAAACAGCAGCTGGATTTGACAGGAGAGCTAGATTCCAATCCTACAGAGGAAACAGCAGCTGGATTTTACAGGAGAGCTAGATTCCAATCCTACAGAGGAAACAGCAGCTGGATTTTACAGGAGAGCTAGATTCCAGTCCTACAGAGGAAACAGCAGCTGGATTTTACAGGAGAGCTAGATTCCAATCCTACAGAGGAAACAGCAGCTGGATTCCCAGGTGTACTAGGGGCAATAGACTGTACACACATTCCTATTCCCAACCCTGGTGGTGAGAATGGAGAACTGTTCCGTAATCAGAAAGGTCACTGCTCCATCAACATGCAGGCTGTCTGTGATGTCAAAGGTCAGCTCACCAACATCGTAGCTAGATGGCCAGGATCCACCAAAGACAGCAGATTATTTGACAATAGTCATCTGTGTGCAATGCTGGAAAGGGGGGCATATGAAGGCCACCTCCTAGGTGACAATGGATATGCCTGTCGTGGGTACATTATGACTCCTCTTTTAAACCCCCAGACACCTGAAGAGAGAGAATACACCACCTCTCATATCCTGACAAGAGATCTCAGAGAGAGAATACACCACCTCTCATATCCTGACAAGAGATCTCATAGAGAGAATACACCACCTCTCATATCCTGACAAGAGATCTCATAGAGAGAATACACCACCTCTCATATCCTGACAAGAGATCTCAGAGAGAGAATACACCACCTCTCATATCCTGACAAGAGATCTCATAGAGAGAATACACCACCTCTCATATCCTGACAAGAGATCTCATAGAGAGAATACACCACCTCTCATATCCTGACAAGAGATCTCATAGAGAGAATACACCACCTCTCATATCCTGACAAGAGATCTCATAGAGAGAGAATACACCACCTCTTATATCCTGACAAGAGATCTCATAGAGAGAGAATACACCACCTCTCATATCCTGACAAGAGATCTCAGAGAGAATACACCACCTCTTATATCCTGACAAGAGATCTCATAGAGAGAATACACCACCTCTCATATCCTGACAAGAGGTCTCTTAGAGAGAATACACCACCTCTCATATCCTGACAAGAGATCTCATAGAGAGAATACACCACCTCTCATATCCTGACAAGAGATCTCAGAGAGAGAATACACCACCTCTTATATCCTGACAAGAGATCTCATAGAGAGAGAATACACCACCTCTCATATCCTGACAAGAGATCTCAGAGAGAATACACCACCTCTTATATCCTGACAAGAGATCTCATAGAGAGAATACACCACCTCTCATATCCTGACAAGAGATCTCATAGAGAGAATACACCACCTGTCATATCCTGACAAGAGATCTCAGAGAGAATACACCACCTCTTATATCCTGACAAGAGATCTCATAGAGAGAATACACCACCTCTTATATCCTGACAAGAGATCTCATAGAGAGAATACACCACCTCTCATATCCTGACAAGAGATCTCATAGAGAGAGAATACACCACCTCTTATATCCTGACAAGAGATCTCATAGAGAGAGAATACACCACCTCTCATATCCTGACAAGAGATCTCATAGAGATAGAATACACCACCTCTCATATCCTGACAAGAGATCTCATAGAGAGAATACACCACCTCTCATATCCTGACAAGAGATCTCATAGAGAGAATACACCACCTCTCATATCCTGACAAGAGATCTCATAGAGAGAGAATACACCACCTCTTATATCCTGACAAGAGATCTCATAGAGAGAGAATACACCACCTCTCATATCCTGACAAGAGATCTCATAGAGAGAATACACCACCTCTCATATCCTGACAAGAGATCTCATAGAGAGAATACACCACCTCTCATATCCTGACAAGAGATCTCATAGAGAGAGAATACACCACCTATCATATCCTGACAAGAGATCTCAGAGAGAGAATACACCACCTCTTATATCCTGACAAGAGATCTCATAGAGAGAATACACCACCTCTCATATCCTGACAAGAGATCTCATAGAGAGAATACACCACCTCTCATATCCTGACAAGAGATCTCAGAGAGAATACACCACCTCTTATATCCTGACAAGAGATCTCATAGAGAGAATACACCACCTCTTATATCCTGACAAGAGATCTCATAGAGAGAATACACCACCTCTCATATCCTGACAAGAGATCTCATAGAGAGAATACACCACCTCTCATATCCTGACAAGAGATCTCATAGAGAGAGAATACACCACCTCTCATATCCTGAGAAGAGATCTCATAGAGAGAATACACCACCTCTCATATCCTGACAAGATATCTCAGAGAGAATACACCACCTCTCATATCCTGACAAGAGATCTCATAGAGAGAATACACCACCTCTTATATCCTGACAAGATATCTCATAGAGAGAATACACCACCTCTCATATCCTGACAAGACATCTCTTAGAGAGAGAATACACCACCTCTCATATCCTGACAAGAGATCTCATAGAGAGAATACACCACCTCTCATATCCTGACAAGAGATCTCATAGAGAGAATACACCACCTCTTATATCCTGACAAGAGATCTCATAGAGAGAATACACCACCTCTCATATCCTGACAAGAGATCTCATAGAGAGAATACACCACCTCTTATATCCTGACAAGAGGTCTCATAGAGAGAATACACCACCTCTCATATCCTGACAAGAGATCTCATAGAGAGAGAATACACCACCTCTCATATCCTGACAAGAGATCTCATAGAGAGAGAATACACCACCTCTCATATCCTGACAAGAGATCTCATAGAGAGAATACACCACCTCTTATATCCTGACAAGAGATCTCATAGAGAGAGAATACACCACCTCTCATATCCTGACAAGAGATCTCATAGAGAGAGAATACACCACCTCTCATATCCTGACAAGAGATCTCATAGAGAGAATACACCACCTCTTATATCCTGACAAGAGATCTCATAGAGAGAGAATACACCACCTCTTATATCCTGACAAGAGATCTCATAGAGAGAGAATACACCACCTCTCATATCCTGACAAGAGATATCATAGAGAGAATACACCACCTCTCATATCCTGACAAGAGATCTCATAGAGAGAGAATACACCACCTCTCATATCCTGACAAGAGATCTCATAGAGAGAATACACCACCTCTCATATCCTGACAAGATATCTCAGAGAGAATACACCACCTCTCATATCCTGACAAGAGATCTCATAGAGAGAATACACCACCTCTTATATCCTGACAAGATATCTCATAGAGAGAATACACCACCTCTCATATCCTGACAAGAGATCTCTTAGAGAGAGAATACACCACCTCTCATATCCTGACAAGAGATCTCATAGAGAGAATACACCACCTCTCATATCCTGACAAGAGATCTCATAGAGAGAATACACCACCTCTTATATCCTGACAAGAGATCTCATAGAGAGAATACACCACCTCTCATATCCTGACAAGAGATCTCATAGAGAGAATACACCACCTCTTATATCCTGACAAGAGGTCTCATAGAGAGAATACACCACCTCTCATATCCTGACAAGAGATCTCATAGAGAGAGAATACACCACCTCTCATATCCTGACAAGAGATCTCATAGAGAGAGAATACACCACCTCTCATATCCTGACAAGAGATCTCATAGAGAGAATACACCACCTCTTATATCCTGACAAGAGATCTCATAGAGAGAGAATACACCACCTCTCATATCCTGACAAGAGATCTCATAGAGAGAGAATACACCACCTCTCATATCCTGACAAGAGATCTCATAGAGAGAATACACCACCTCTTATATCCTGACAAGAGATCTCATAGAGAGAGAATACACCACCTCTTATATCCTGACAAGAGATCTCATAGAGAGAGAATACACCACCTCTCATATCCTGACAAGAGATCTCATAGAGAGAATACACCACCTCTTATATCCTGACAAGAGATCTCATAGAGAGAGAATACACCACCTCTTATATCCTGACAAGAGATCTCATAGAGAGAGAATACACCACCTCTCATATCCTGACAAGAGATATCATAGAGAGAATACACCACCTCTTATATCCTGACAAGAGATCTCATAGAGAGAATACACCACCTCTCATATCCTGACAAGAGATCTCATAGAGAGAGAATACACCACCTCTCATATCCTGACAAGAGATCTCATAGAGAGAATACACCACCTCTCATATCCTGACAAGAGATCTCATAGAGAGAATACACCACCTCTTATATCCTGACAAGAGATCTCATAGAGAGAGAATACACCACCTCTCATATCCTGACAAGAGATCTCAGAGAGAATACACCACCTCTTATATCCTGACAAGAGATCTCATAGAGAGAATACACCACCTCTCATATCCTGACAAGAGGTCTCTTAGAGAGAATACACCACCTCTCATATCCTGACAAGAGATCTCATAGAGAGAATACACCACCTCTCATATCCTGACAAGAGATCTCAGAGAGAGAATACACCACCTCTTATATCCTGACAAGAGATCTCATAGAGAGAGAATACACCACCTCTCATATCCTGACAAGAGATCTCAGAGAGAATACACCACCTCTTATATCCTGACAAGAGATCTCATAGAGAGAATACACCACCTCTCATATCCTGACAAGAGATCTCATAGAGAGAATACACCACCTGTCATATCCTGACAAGAGATCTCAGAGAGAATACACCACCTCTTATATCCTGACAAGAGATCTCATAGAGAGAATAAACCACCTCTTATATCCTGACAAGAGATCTCATAGAGAGAATACACCACCTCTCATATCCTGACAAGAGATCTCATAGAGAGAGAATACACCACCTCTTATATCCTGACAAGAGATCTCATAGAGAGAGAATACACCACCTCTCATATCCTGACAAGAGATCTCATAGAGATAGAATACACCACCTCTCATATCCTGACAAGAGATCTCATAGAGAGAATACACCACCTCTCATATCCTGACAAGAGATCTCATAGAGAGAATACACCACCTCTCATATCCTGACAAGAGATCTCATAGAGAGAGAATACACCACCTCTTATATCCTGACAAGAGATCTCATAGAGAGAGAATACACCACCTCTCATATCCTGACAAGAGATCTCATAGAGAGAATACACCACCTCTCATATCCTGACAAGAGATCTCATAGAGAGAATACACCACCTCTCATATCCTGACAAGAGATCTCATAGAGAGAGAATACACCACCTCTCATATCCTGACAAGAGATCTCAGAGAGAGAATACACCACCTCTTATATCCTGACAAGAGATCTCATAGAGAGAATACACCACCTCTCATATCCTGACAAGAGATCTCATAGAGAGAATACACCACCTCTCATATCCTGACAAGAGATCTCAGAGAGAATACACCACCTCTTATATCCTGACAAGAGATCTCATAGAGAGAATACACCACCTCTTATATCCTGACAAGAGATCTCATAGAGAGAATACACCACCTCTCATATCCTGACAAGAGATCTCATAGAGAGAATACACCACCTCTCATATCCTGACAAGAGATCTCATAGAGAGAGAATACACCACCTCTCATATCCTGAGAAGAGATCTCATAGAGAGAATACACCACCTCTCATATCCTGACAAGATATCTCAGAGAGAATACACCACCTCTCATATCCTGACAAGAGATCTCATAGAGAGAATACACCACCTCTTATATCCTGACAAGATATCTCATAGAGAGAATACACCACCTCTCATATCCTGACAAGAGATCTCTTAGAGAGAGAATACACCACCTCTCATATCCTGACAAGAGATCTCATAGAGAGAATAAACCACCTCTCATATCCTGACAAGAGATCTCATAGAGAGAATACACCACCTCTTATATCCTGACAAGAGATCTCATAGAGAGAATACACCACCTCTCATATCCTGACAAGAGATCTCATAGAGAGAATACACCACCTCTTATATCCTGACAAGAGGTCTCATAGAGAGAATACACCACCTCTCATATCCTGACAAGAGATCTCATAGAGAGAGAATACACCACCTCTCATATCCTGACAAGAGATCTCATAGAGAGAGAATACACCACCTCTCATATCCTGACAAGAGATCTCATAGAGAGAATACACCACCTCTTATATCCTGACAAGAGATCTCATAGAGAGAGAATACACCACCTCTCATATCCTGACAAGAGATCTCATAGAGAGAGAATACACCACCTCTCATATCCTGACAAGAGATCTCATAGAGAGAATACACCACCTCTTATATCCTGACAAGAGATCTCATAGAGAGAGAATACACCACCTCTTATATCCTGACAAGAGATCTCATAGAGAGAGAATACACCACCTCTCATATCCTGACAAGAGATATCATAGAGAGAATACACCACCTCTCATATCCTGACAAGAGATCTCATAGAGAGAGAATACACCACCTCTCATATCCTGACAAGAGATCTCATAGAGAGAATACACCACCTCTCATATCCTGACAAGATATCTCAGAGAGAATACACCACCTCTCATATCCTGACAAGAGATCTCATAGAGAGAATACACCACCTCTTATATCCTGACAAGATATCTCATAGAGAGAATACACCACCTCTCATATCCTGACAAGAGATCTCTTAGAGAGAGAATACACCACCTCTCATATCCTGACAAGAGATCTCATAGAGAGAATACACCACCTCTCATATCCTGACAAGAGATCTCATAGAGAGAATACACCACCTCTTATATCCTGACAAGAGATCTCATAGAGAGAATACACCACCTCTCATATCCTGACAAGAGATCTCATAGAGAGAATACACCACCTCTTATATCCTGACAAGAGGTCTCATAGAGAGAATACACCACCTCTCATATCCTGACAAGAGATCTCATAGAGAGAGAATACACCACCTCTCATATCCTGACAAGAGATCTCATAGAGAGAGAATACACCACCTCTCATATCCTGACAAGAGATCTCATAGAGAGAATACACCACCTCTTATATCCTGACAAGAGATCTCATAGAGAGAGAATACACCACCTCTCATATCCTGACAAGAGATCTCATAGAGAGAGAATACACCACCTCTCATATCCTGACAAGAGATCTCATAGAGAGAATACACCACCTCTTATATCCTGACAAGAGATCTCATAGAGAGAGAATACACCACCTCTTATATCCTGACAAGAGATCTCATAGAGAGAGAATACACCACCTCTCATATCCTGACAAGAGATCTCATAGAGAGAATACACCACCTCTTATATCCTGACAAGAGATCTCATAGAGAGAGAATACACCACCTCTTATATCCTGACAAGAGATCTCATAGAGAGAGAATACACCACCTCTCATATCCTGACAAGAGATATCATAGAGAGAATACACCACCTCTTATATCCTGACAAGAGATCTCATAGAGAGAATACACCACCTCTCATATCCTGACAAGAGATCTCATAGAGAGAGAATACACCACCTCTCATATCCTGACAAGAGATCTCATAGAGAGAATACACCACCTCTCATATCCTGACAAGAGATCTCATAGAGAGAATACACCACCTCTTATATCCTGACAAGAGATCTCATAGAGAGAGAATACACCACCTCTTATATCCTGACAAGAGATCTCATAGAGAGAGAATACACCACCTCTCATATCCTGACAAGAGATATCATAGAGAGAATACACCACCTCTTATATCCTGACAAGAGATCTCATAGAGAGAGAATACACCACCTCTCATATCCTGACAAGAGATCTCATAGAGAGAGAATACACCACCTCTCATATCCTGACAAGAGATCTCATAGAGAGAATACACCACCTCTTATATCCTGACAAGAGATCTCAGAGAGTTTTTGGGGTGTGGAAAAGGAGGGGCTCCACACGAAGATGGACACTACACTGACAATCATTATTGCAGTGGCAGTTTTGTATAAATTTAGCAAGAGACAAGGAGACGAGCTACCTGAGGAGTCTGAGGAAGACCTACCTGAGGAGAATGCAGAAGATGGCCAGGTACAACATGCTGCCAATGCAAATGGCAATGCTGTGAGGAGAACCTTGATTGAGAACCATTTTGCAGCCTAAGGTGTGTATAATGTAACATTGGTAACATGTAAAAAGCAATATTATATTTTGATCGACACATACAATTCCTAATTAGTTACATACTGAGCTGATGGAGGAATCTGTATTCAAATGTATTATTAAGACATTGTTATTCTCAATACCATCCAGGGGGGAACTGGAAGCACCAGAACACAAGAGTGGGGACAAGATTGGAGGACACCAAATTGCTTGGGAAAGCATTGTTTTAATAAATAATAAAAAGATCAGCATTCTTTACACAGTGGGCATTTGTTTCCCTGAAGGAGTTTCTGTTTCTGAATTTGCAGTAGCTCTTTTTGTAAATTCAGGGCCTCAATCTGCAGTAGATTTCTCTCTCTCCAGCTCCAAAACATCAATATGAGCTTGGTTCATGTCAGTTCTGGTGTTTTTGCTTGGTCTGTCTGGTGTTTTTGCTTGGCCTGTCTGGTGTTTTTGCTTGGCCTGTCTGGTGTTTTTGCTTGGTCTGTCTGGTGTTTTTGCTTGGTCTGTCTGGTGTTTTTGCTTGGCCTGTCAGGTGTTTTTGCTTGGTCTGTCTGGTGTTTTTGCTTGGCCTGTCTGGTGTTTTTGCTTGGCCTGTCTGGTGTTTTTGCTTGGCCTGTCTGGTGTTTTTGCTTGGCCTGTCTGGTGTTTTTGCTTGGTCTGTCTGGTGTTTTTGCTTGGCCTGTCTGGTGTTTTTGCTTGGTCTGTCTGGTGTTTTTGCTTGGCCTGTCTGGTGTTTTTGCTTGGCCTGTCTGGTGTTTTTGCTTGGCCTGTCTGGTGTTTTTGCTTGGCCTGTCTGGTGTTTTTGCTTGGCCTGTCTGGTGTTTTTGCTTGGCCTGTCTGGTGTTTTTGCTGCTGGTGCAAGATCCAGGCACTGCTGTTTCTCCATGGCACAGGGTGTCAGCTCAACTAAAGGAAAGGAAAGACAGAAAATTAACTCATTATTAGTAGGATATTTACGTGCCCATTTTCTACAACAATTGAATTGGGGCTCATTATATGCCCAGCCTTGGTACGAATGATGATGTTATGCAACATGTAGTGAAGTAACATTAACCTTAGTTTTAACGTGTATTATAGTAATTGATGTTTACCAGTTATTTATGCTTACTAAATATTGGTGGGTCGAGTTGTCCGTCGTCATCATAGGGGTTAAGGAGAGGGGCAAACTGCTGAGGAATCATCTCGCATATCTTCTGGGAGAGAGGATCAGTTCCCTTGGACGGAGGGTTAGGGTTAGGGTTAGGGTTAGGGTTAGGAGGCCCCCCTCCGGTCTGAAATAGCCCCCGCCTCTCCTCTACCACATCCTTTTTGGCTTTGGCTTTTAAGTTTTCCCAGCAGCCTTCATCCGATTTGGGTCCCTCTTCTCTTTAATCCGTGTCGATCCATTAAATGTTACTAAATTCCTCCATCAACTCAGTATGTAACTAAATTCCTCCATCAACTCAGTATGTACCTCAATTCCTCCATCAACTCAGTATGTACCTCAATTCCTCCATCAACTCAGTATGTACCTCAATTCCTCCATCAACTCAGTATGTAACTCAATTCCTCCATCAGCTCCAACAAGAGGTTTCTTTCATTAGCAGAGAAATGTGAACTTCTTTGACATGCCATGATCAGGTGGCTAGCGATCACATAATAAACAGCTAAATAACATTAAGTAACGACAATAATAAGTTATATTTTATGCTAGCTAGCTTGGTTTACAAACTAGCTAGCTACAGTAGCTAATGTTAGCTAACGAATGAGTTTTCTGTCTAGTACTGGCAAACTGAATTTATTTCAAATCAGCCAACCCCTGAGCACCTTTCAAATCAGCCAACCCCTGAGCACCTTTCCCTAGGGAGTTATTTCAAATCAGCCAACCCCTGAGCACCGTTCACTAGGGAGTTATTTCAAATCAGCCAACCCCTGAGCACCGTTCACTAGGGAGTTATTTCAAATCAGCCAACCCCTGAGCACCGTTCACTAGGCAGTTATTTCAAATCAGCCAACCCCTGAGCACCTTTCACTAGGGAGTTATTTCAAATCAGCCAACCCCTGAGCACCGTTCACTAGGGAGTTATTTCAATCAGCCAACCCCTGAGCACCGTTCACTAGGGAGTTATTTCAATCAGCCAACCCCTGAGCACCGTTCACTAGGGAGTTATTTCAATCAGCCAAATCCTGAGCACCGTTCACTAGGGAGTTATTTCAATCAGCCAACCCCTGAGCACCGTTCACTAGGGAGTTATTTCAATCAGCCAACCCCTGAGCACCGTTCACTAGGGAATTATTTCAATCAGCCAACCCCTGAGCACCGTTCACTAGGGAGTTATTTCAATCAGCCAACCCCTGAGCACCGTTCACTAGGGAGTTATTTCAAATCAGCCAACCCCTGAGCACCGTTCACTAGGGAGTTATTTCAATCAGCCAACCCCTGAGCACCGTTCACTAGGGAGTTATTTCAATCAGCCAACCCCTGAGCACCGTTCACTAGGGAGTTATTTCAATCAGCCAACCCCTGAGCACCGTTCACTAGGGAGTTATTTCAATCAGCCAACCCCTGAGCACCGTTCACTAGGGAGTTATTTCAATCAGCCAACCCCTGAGCACCGTTCACTAGGGAGTTATTTCAAATCAGCCAACCCCTGAGCACCTTTCACTAGGGAGTTATTTCAATCAGCCAACCCCTGAGCACCTTTCACTAGGGGAGTTATTTCAAATCAGCCAACCCCTGAGCACCTTTCAAATCAGCCAACCCCTGAGCACCTTTCACTAGGGAGTTATTTCAAATCAGCCAACCCCTGAGCACCGTTCACTAGGGAGTTATTTCAAATCAGCCAACCCCTGAGCACCGTTCACTAGGGAGTTATTTCAAATCAGCCAACCCCTGAGCACCGTTCACTAGGGAGTTATTTCAAATCAGCCAACCCCTGAGCACCTTTCACTAGGGAGTTATTTCAAATCAGCCAACCCCTGAGCACCGTTCACTAGGGAGTTATTTCAATCAGCCAACCCCTGAGCACCGTTCACTAGGGAGTTATTTCAATCAGCCAACCCCTGAGCACCGTTCACTAGGGAGTTATTTCAATCAGCCAAATCCTGAGCACCGTTCACTAGGGAGTTATTTCAATCAGCCAACCCCTGAGCACCGTTCACTAGGGAGTTATTTCAATCAGCCAACCCCTGAGCACCGTTCACTAGGGAGTTATTTCAATCAGCCAACCCCTGAGCACCGTTCACTAGGGAGTTATTTCAATCAGCCAACCCCTGAGCACCGTTCACTAGGGAGTTATTTCAATCAGCCAACCCCTGAGCACCGTTCACTAGGGAGTTATTTCAATCAGCCAACCCCTGAGCACCGTTCACTAGGGAGTTATTTCAATCAGCCAACCCCTGAGCACCGTTCACTAGGGAGTTATTTCAAATCAGCCAACCCCTGAGCACCTTTCACTAGGGAGTTATTTCAATCAGCCAACCCCTGAGCACCTTTCACTAGGGGAGTTATTTCAAATCAGCCAACCCCTGAGCACCTTTCAAATCAGCCAACCCCTGAGCACCTTTCACTAGGGAGTTATTTCAAATCAGCCAACCCCTGAGCACCGTTCACTAGGGAGTTATTTCAAATCAGCCAACCCCTGAGCACCGTTCACTAGGGAGTTATTTCAAATCAGCCAACCCCTGAGCACCTTTCACTAGGGAGTTATTTCAAATCAGCCAACCCCTGAGCACCGTTCACTAGGGAGTTATTTCAATCAGCCAACCCCTGAGCACCGTTCACTAGGGAGTTATTTCAATCAGCCAACCCCTGAGCACCGTTCACTAGGGAGTTATTTCAATCAGCCAAATCCTGAGCACCGTTCACTAGGGAGTTATTTCAATCAGCCAACCCCTGAGCACCGTTCACTAGGGAGTTATTTCAATCAGCCAACCCCTGAGCACCGTTCACTAGGGAGTTATTTCAATCAGCCAACCCCTGAGCACCGTTCACTAGGGAGTTATTTCAATCAGCCAACCCCTGAGCACCGTTCACTAGGGAGTTATTTCAATCAGCCAACCCCTGAGCACTGTTCACTAGGGAGTTATTTCAATCAGCCAACCCCTGAGCACCGTTCACTAGGGAGTTATTTCAATCAGCCAACCCCTGAGCACCTTTCACTAGGGAGTTATTTCAAATCAGCCAACCCCTGAGCACCGTTCACTAGGGAGTTATTTCAATCAGCCAACCCCTGAGCACCGTTCACTAGGGAGTTATTTCAATCAGCCAACCCCTGAGCACCGTTCACTAGGAAGTTATTTCAATCAGCCAACCCCTGAGCACCGTTCACTAGGGAGTTATTTCAATCAGCCAACCCCTGAGCACCTTTCACTAGGGAGTTATTTCAATCAGCCAACCCCTGAGCACCGTTCACTAGGGAGTTATTTCAAATCAGCCAACCCCTGAGCACCGTTCACTAGGGAGTTATTTCAATCAGCCAACCCCTGAGCACCGTTCACTAGGGAGTTATTTCAATCAGCCAACCCCTGAGCACCGTTCACTAGGGAGTTATTTCAATCAGCCAACCCCTGAGCACCTTTCACTAGGGAGTTATTTCAAATCAGCCAACCCCTGAGCACCGTTCACTAGGGAGTTATTTCAATCAGCCAACCCCTGAGCACCGTTCACTAGGGAGTTATTTCAATCAGCCAACCCCTGAGCACCGTTCACTAGGGAGTTATTTCAATCAGCCAACCCCTGAGCACCGTTCACTAGGGAGTTATTTCAATCAGCCAACCCCTGAGCACCGTTCACTAGGGAGTTATTTCAATCAGCCAACCCCTGAGCACCTTTCACTAGGGAGTTATTTCAAATCAGCCAACCCCTGAGCACCTTTCACTAGGGGAGTTATTTCAAATCAGCCAACCCCTGAGCACCGTTCACTAGGGAGTTATTTCAAATCAGCCAACCCCTGAGCACCGTTCACTAGGGAGTTATTTCAAATCAGCCAACCCCTGAGCACCTTTCACTAGGGAGTTATTTCAAATCAGCCAACCCCTGAGCACCGTTCACTAGGGAGTTATTTCAATCAGCCAACCCCTGAGCACCGTTCACTAGGGAGTTATTTCAATCAGCCAACCCCTGAGCACCGTTCACTAGGGAGTTATTTCAATCAGCCAAATCCTGAGCACCGTTCACTAGGGAGTTATTTCAATCAGCCAACCCCTGAGCACCGTTCACTAGGGAGTTATTTCAATCAGCCAACCCCTGAGCACCGTTCACTAGGGAGTTATTTCAATCAGCCAACCCCTGAGCACCGTTCACTAGGGAGTTATTTCAATCAGCCAACCCCTGAGCACCGTTCACTAGGGAGTTATTTCAATCAGCCAACCCCTGAGCACCGTTCACTAGGGAGTTATTTCAATCAGCCAACCCCTGAGCACCGTTCACTAGGGAGTTATTTCAATCAGCCAACCCCTGAGCACCGTTCACTAGGGAGTTATTTCAATCAGCCAACCCCTGAGCACCGTTCACTAGGGAGTTATTTCAAATCAGCCAACCCCTGAGCACCTTTCACTAGGGAGTTATTTCAATCAGCCAACCCCTGAGCACCTTTCACTAGGGGAGTTATTTCAAATCAGCCAACCCCTGAGCACCTTTCAAATCAGCCAACCCCTGAGCACCTTTCACTAGGGAGTTATTTCAAATCAGCCAACCCCTGAGCACCGTTCACTAGGGAGTTATTTCAAATCAGCCAACCCCTGAGCACCGTTCACTAGGGAGTTATTTCAAATCAGCCAACCCCTGAGCACCTTTCACTAGGGAGTTATTTCAAATCAGCCAACCCCTGAGCACCGTTCACTAGGGAGTTATTTCAATCAGCCAACCCCTGAGCACCGTTCACTAGGGAGTTATTTCAATCAGCCAACCCCTGAGCACCGTTCACTAGGGAGTTATTTCAATCAGCCAAATCCTGAGCACCGTTCACTAGGGAGTTATTTCAATCAGCCAACCCCTGAGCACCGTTCACTAGGGAGTTATTTCAATCAGCCAACCCCTGAGCACCGTTCACTAGGGAGTTATTTCAATCAGCCAACCCCTGAGCACCGTTCACTAGGGAGTTATTTCAATCAGCCAACCCCTGAGCACCGTTCACTAGGGAGTTATTTCAATCAGCCAACCCCTGAGCACCGTTCACTAGGGAGTTATTTCAATCAGCCAACCCCTGAGCACCTTTCACTAGGGAGTTATTTCAAATCAGCCAACCCCTGAGCACCGTTCACTAGGGAGTTATTTCAATCAGCCAACCCCTGAGCACCGTTCACTAGGGAGTTATTTCAATCAGCCAACCCCTGAGCACCGTTCACTAGGGAGTTATTTCAATCAGCCAACCCCTGAGCACCTTTCACTAGGGAGTTATTTCAATCAGCCAACCCCTGAGCACCGTTCACTAGGGAGTTATTTCAAATCAGCCAACCCCTGAGCACCGTTCACTAGGGAGTTATTTCAATCAGCCAACCCCTGAGCACCGTTCACTAGGGAGTTATTTCAATCAGCCAACCCCTGAGCACCGTTCACTAGGGAGTTATTTCAATCAGCCAACCCCTGAGCACCTTTCACTAGGGAGTTATTTCAAATCAGCCAACCCCTGAGCACCGTTCACTAGGGAGTTATTTCAATCAGCCAACCCCTGAGCACCGTTCACTAGGGAGTTATTTCAATCAGCCAACCCCTGAGCACCGTTCACTAGGGAGTTATTTCAATCAGCCAACCCCTGAGCACCGTTCACTAGGGAGTTATTTCAATCAGCCAACCCCTGAGCACCGTTCACTAGGGAGTTATTTCAATCAGCCAACCCCTGAGCACCTTTCACTAGGGAGTTATTTCAAATCAGCCAACCCCTGAGCACCGTTCACTAGGGAGTTATTTCAATCAGCCAACCCCTGAGCACCGTTCACTAGGGAGTTATTTCAATCAGCCAACCCCTGAGCACCGTTCACTAGGGAGTTATTTCAATCAGCCAACCCCTGAGCACCGTTCACTAGGGAGTTATTTCAATCAGCCAACCCCTGAGCACCTTTCACTAGGGAGTTATTTCAATCAGCCAACCCCTGAGCACCGTTCACTAGGGAGTTATTTCAATCAGCCAACCCCTGAGCACCTTTCACTAGGGAGTTATTTCAATCAGCCAACCCCTGAGCACCGTTCACTAGGGAGTTATTTCAATCAGCCAACCCCTGAGCACCGTTCACTAGGGAGTTATTTCAATCAGCCAACCACTGAGCACCTTTCACTAGGGAGTTATTTCAATCAGCCAACCCCTGAGCACCGTTCACTAGGGAGTTATTTCAATCAGCCAACCCCTGAGCACCGTTCACTAGGGAGTTATTTCAATCAGCCAACCCCTGAGCACCGTTCACTAGGGAGTTATTTCAATCAGCCAACCCCTGAGCACCGTTCACTAGGGAGTTATTTCAATCAGCCAACCCCTGAGCACCGTTCACTAGGGAGTCATTTCAATCAGCCAACCCCTGAGCACCTTTCACTAGGGAGTTATTTCAAATCAGCCAACCCCTGAGCACCTTTCACTAGGGAGTTATTTCAATCAGCCAACCCCTGAGCACCTTTCACTAGGGAGTTATTTCAATCAGCCAACCCCTGAGCACCTTTCACTAGGGAGTTGCAGTAGTTCTAACATTACATTGTTATGACTTTATCATGGAACAGTAACTTTGTGGCCTCATTTGTCAAATAGGCTAGCTACTTCGTTTCAACTCACCAAATACCTCATATATTGGTGCAGTGGCGATTTTAGCATGTACATCTTGGTGTGGCAAAAAAATAAAAAATAGTGGGATGCATGCCAGCAAAGCCACTACACAACACAACACTAAACAATACATTATTGCACTATAACGGTGACAAACGGTGCCCACAAACTGTTAGGGCCTCCATAAAGCCGTCCCAACAGCAGAGTCCCAACAGCAGAGTCCCAACAGCAGAGTCCCAACACCTTACCACTGCTACACCTGGCTCTCAGAGGAGCCTTGTCTGGCAGCGAAACAGTTCATTCAGCCTCATTTACTGCCTTTAAAAAAACATAGCTGATATGGCTGACTTGCTTAAACAAATGTGGTTTCTACTGACAATTGAGCTGTACAAACTACGGCATAAGGGGACGACGAGCGGATAAGAGGCAATCCGTAATTTAGATTAAGACATTAATGAGCGAGCTGAGACAGAAGTAGTTAATATATCTATTTGTTCAGCACTTTTGAAATGTACAGCGACAGAATTCAGAACATGGGCCGTTCTTACAGTGTTCTCCCTGTACACCAAGTCAGAACCGTAGGATAAATAAAGGGGGAATATAAGCAGACAATGAAAGCTCTTACAATTTTCAATGATTATATTTCTCTAAAACAGGTTATAGGCTACATGTGCACCACCAAGTCAGAACAGTAGGCGAAATTAAGAGGGGAAAATAGACCACATTATTAGGGTGAGGCACATGGGCTACTAACAGCTTACTACACAACATACACTTAGTATTACTTTCTTAGCTACAGTATACACATCTCCCTGGCAATATTACATCATTTATGCAGCAGCATACAATACATTTTTGGACGCACCTTGTTGTGCTGTGCTCACTTGAACAGGAAGGTGGCGCGGCGGTCCTTCATGGGCAAATTTTCTCATCAAACATCATCAAAGTCTGGCATTCTCTGGATTTATGGTGCTTTCAAGACAACTGGGAACTCGGAAAGAAACAAGGTCGAATCATGATGACGTCAGTGATCTTCAGGTCGGAGCTCTAGAAAGAGGCCCGAGTTCCCGACTTACAATTCAAATAAATTCAAATCAAACCAAATCTTATTGGTCACATACACGTGTTTAGCAGAAGTTATAGCAGGTGTAGCGAAATGCTTGTGCTTCTAGCTCCGACAGTGCAGCAATGGCCGACGAGCACCGATACGTTTTATCTATAATTTCTCTTCATATGACAAGGATTAAAAAGGATTTGCCAGTAGATTGTCGACTTGATTCATGATGATGACTGCTAGCTAAGATTTTGAAAGTATGACGTTGACATGATCAGTCCAATCAAAGCTACTGTAGATATAACGTGATTTGACGTCATTTAATCTGTGGCCAATGACCTGGAGCCTTCTAATGTAACTCCAGTATTAGAACTCTTGAATGTTCTAGCTCCACCCTTAGATTCTGCTGTGACGTAGTGTCCCCATGAGTGACAGAACACTGAGCCAATCACAGCGCAACTAGAGAACATTACCAACCCCTAGGCTCCGTATTTTCCGCTGGCTGCCCCACCACCACAGAAAGCCCTGAAGCTTTATTACTCAGTTTTATTAACTCAATGATTATTATCATTTTTTAAACATTGTTTGCAAACTGATATGTGACACGTATTAATTTCAAAATAACATGCAAAACAGGTAAGCCCCTGCCCCCAAAATAACAAATATGTTTTATTTTATATAATTTATTCTTAATATGTGGGGCTCAAAACACCTGCACCTGAATGAAGGGTCGCCACTGTATGGGTGTAACATGTCACTAATCATAGTTTAAAACCATTAATCATAGATTTACTGATCCAGATTAAACATTAAGTGGTGCAACACATATCTGATTAATTATAAACCTAGATTTACAAAACCTAGATTAGCTCTAATCCTAGATTAATTTAAACCATGTTGGTGCAACCCACCCTAAGACAGTGGAACAGATACCAGGTGAATATCTCACTAAGACAGTGGAACAGATACCAGGTGAATATCACACTAAGACAGTGGAACAGATACCAGGTGAATAACACACTAAGACAGTGGAACAGATACCAGGTGAATAACACACTAAGACAGTGGAACTGATCCCATGTGAATAAAGAACACACTAAGACAGTGGAACAGATACCAGGTGAATAAAGAACACACTAAGACAGTGGAACAGATACCAGGTGAATATCACACTAAGACAGTGGAACAGATACCAGGTGAATAACACACTAAGACAGTGGAACAGATCCCAGGTGAATAAAGAACACACTAAGACAGTGGAACAGATACCAGGTGAATAAAGAACACACTAAGACAGTGGAACAGATCCCATGTGAATAAAGAACACACTAAGACAGTGGAACAGATCCCATGTGAATAAAGAACACACTAAGACAGTGGAACTGATCCCATGTGAATAAAGAACACACTAAGACAGTGGAACTGATCCCATGTGAATAAAGAACACACTAAGACAGTGGAACAGATCCCATGTGAATAAAGAACACACTAAGACAGTGGAACAGATCCCAGGTGAATATCACACTAAGACAGTGGAACAGATACCAGGTGAATAACACACTAAGACAGTGGAACTGATCCCATGTGAATAAAGAACACACTAAGACAGTGGAACTGATCCCATGTGAATAAAGAACACACTAAGACAGTGGAACTGATCCCATGTGAATAAAGAACACACTAAGACAGTGGAACAGATCCCATGTGAATAAAGAACACACTAAGACAGTGGAACAGATCCCAGGTGAATATCACACTAAGACAGTGGAACAGATACCAGGTGAATAACACACTAAGACAGTGGAACTGATCCCATGTGAATAAAGAACACACTAAGACAGTGGAACAGATCCCATGTGAATAAAGAACACACTAAGACAGTGGAACAGATTCCATGTGAATAAAGAACACACTAAGACAGTGGAACAGATCCCATGTGAATAAAGAACACACTAAGACAGTGGAACAGATTCCATGTGAATAAAGAACACACTAAGACAGTGGAACAGATCCCATGTGAATAAAGAACACACTAAGACAGTGGAACAGATTCCATGTGAATAAAGAACACACTAAGACAGTGGAACAGATACCAGGTGAATAACACACTAAGACAGTGGAACTGATCCCATGTGAATAAAGAACACACTAAGACAGTGGAACAGATACCAGGTGAATAACACACTAAGACAGTGGAACTGATCCCATGTGAATAAAGAACACACTAAGACAGTGGAACTGATCCCATGTGAATAAAGAACACACTAAGACAGTGGAACTGATCCCATGTGAATAAAGAACACACTAAGACAGTGGAACAGATCCCATGTGAATAAAGAACACACTAAGACAGTGGAACTGATCCCATGTGAATAAAGAACACACTAAGACAGTGGAACTGATCCCATGTGAATAAAGAACACCGCCCTGTAGCACTCACATCTGTAATCATGAAGTGCTTTGAAAGGCTGATTACGCCACACATCCTCTGTCATCCCAGACACCCTAGACCAGTGGTCACCAACCTTTACTTTCACATTCAAAAAGCAACCCGAGATCTACCGCTTAGATTAAAACATTTTTTACATGACTTTCAAAATGTTATATTAACCTAATAAAAACATTTGTGTAGGAATGAGGTTTGTGCAGTAGACCTAATACATTATCACAGCATATTGGCCCTAATACATTATCACAGCATATTGGCTATATACCTGGCCGGTCAGTATTGTTCTTCTCAGACCATATTATATTTAAAAACTCCAGCTTTGATAACTAAATAGATCAGTTGGAGTAGCACTTGAAAAGCACAGCTGAGCATATATTGAAATAATTAGCAAATCATTTACTTTTTTATTTTACTGGACTGATCCTGCATCTGAAAAGTTGGTAATGGTGCTTTCAAGACAACTGGGAACTCAGAAAATAAAACGAGGTCAAATCATGAGCAGCAGAGGGTCCACCTCTCACAGTCCCTGCTCTGGTGAGACTGACCAGAGAGAGGGGACACCGAGAGAGAGGGGACACCGAGAGAGAGGGGACACCAAGAGAGAGGGGACACCAAGAGAGAGGGGACACCGAGAGAGAGGGGACACCGAGAGAGAGGGGACACCGAGAGAGAGGGGACACCGAGAGAGGGGACACCGAGAGAGAGGGGACACCGAGAGAGAGGGGACACCGAGAGAGAGGGGACACCGAGAGAGAGGGGACACCGAGAGAGAGGGGACACCGAGAGAGAGGGGACACCGAGAGAGAGGGGACACCGAGAGAGAGGGGACACCGAGAGAGAGGGGACACCGAGAAAGAGGGGACACCGAGAGAGAGGGGACACCGAGAGAGAGGGGACACCGAGAGAGAGGGGACACCGAGAGAGAGGGGACACCGAGAGAGAGGGGACACCGAGAGAGAGAGGGGACACCGAGAGAGAGGAGACACCAAGAGACAGGGGACACCAAGAGAGAGGGGACACCAAGAGAGAGGAGACACCAAGAGAGAGGGGACACCAAGAGAGAGGGAACACCAAGAGAGGGGACACAGTCTTCCACCTGATGGCGAAACTCGAGTCGCACCGCATCTGCCTCATGCACAAATTCATGTTGTTCCTACGACCAGAGAAAGTGAAATATTAGTCGATATTAAAATAGACACGACAAGCTACTTATAATAATAAAAACGCAGGGCTGAAGATACACTTGGCTATCTTGGCTATCTTGGCTACTCATTCATTGCAGCCTCAGTGTGAGTGGACGTAGGGAGAAGCGAGATTTATGTTTTTGTAAAAGTGTTGAAACAGTGTTGACAGTGCTGAAAAAAACATAGACATGAACTCACTCAGAAAAACAGCAGCTCTTTGCTGTATTCTTTGAAAGTCTGTTGTGGTCATGGTTTTTAAAATTATGAAATCTTACGTAGGCTAGTATCAAACGTTACTGAGGCCGGGGTCGTGGAAGCTCTGTAGACATGTGATTTGAGCTATCGCATTGGCCAGTGCAGTAGGTG
>NC_139998.1:61001486-61087993 GCF_964263955.1 Coregonus lavaretus | reverse complement strand
TGAGAGAATACACCACCTCTTATATCCTGACAGATCTCATAGAGAGAGAATACACCACCTCTCATATCCTGACAAGAGATCTCATAGAGATAGAATACACCACCTCTCATATCCTGACAAGAGATCTCATAGAGAGAATACACCACCTCTCATATCCTGACAAGAGATCTCATAGAGAGAATACACCACCTCTCATATCCTGACAAGAGATCTCATAGAGAGAGAATACACCACCTCTCATATCCTGACAAGAGATCTCATAGAGAGAGAATACACCACCTCTCATATCCTGACAAGAGATCTCATAGAGAGAATACACCACCTCTCATATCCTGACAAGAGATCTCATAGAGAGAATACACCACCTCTCATATCCTGACAAGAGATCTCATAGAGAGAATACACCACCTCTCATATCCTGACAAGAGATCTCATAGAGAGAATACACCACCTCTCATATCCTGACAAGAGATCTCATAGAGAGAATACACCACCTCTCATATCCTGACAAGAGATCTCATAGAGAGAATACACCACCTCTCATATCCTGACAAGAGATCTCATAGAGAGAATACACCACCTCTCATATCCTGACAAGAGATCTCATAGAGAGAATACACCACCTCTCATATCCTGACAAGAGATCTCATAGAGAGAATACACCACCTCTCATATCCTGACAAGAGATCTCATAGAGAGAATACACCACCTCTCATATCCTGACAAGAGATCTCATAGAGAGAATACACCACCTCTCATATCCTGACAAGAGATCTCATAGAGAGAATACACCACCTCTCATATCCTGACAAGAGATCTCATAGAGAGAATACACCACCTCTCATATCCTGACAAGAGATCTCATAGAGAGAATACACCACCTCTCATATCCTGACAAGAGATCTCATAGAGAGAATACACCACCTCTCATATCCTGACAAGAGATCTCATAGAGAGAGAATACACCACCTCTCATATCCTGACAAGAGATCTCATAGAGAGAATACACCACCTCTCATATCCTGACAAGAGATCTCATAGAGAGAATACACCACCTCTCTATATCCTGACAAGAGATCTCATAGAGAGAATACACCACCTCTCATATCCTGACAAGAGATCTCATAGAGAGAATACACCACCTCTTATATCCTGACAAGAGATCTCATAGAGAGAATACACCACCTCTCATATCCTGACAAGAGATCTCATAGAGAGAGAATACACCACCTCTCATATCCTGACAAGAGATCTCATAGAGAGAGAATACACCACCTCTCATATCCTGACAAGAGATCTCATAGAGAGAATACACCACCTCTTATATCCTGACAAGAGATCTCATAGAGAGAGAATACACCACCTCTCATATCCTGACAAGAGATCTCATAGAGAGAGAATACACCACCTCTCATATCCTGACAAGAGATCTCATAGAGAGAATACACCACCTCTTATATCCTGACAAGAGATCTCATAGAGAGAGAATACACCACCTCTTATATCCTGACAAGAGATCTCATAGAGAGAGAATACACCACCTCTCATATCCTGACAAGAGATCTCATAGAGAGAATACACCACCTCTCATATCCTGACAAGAGATCTCATAGAGAGAGAATACACCACCTCTCATATCCTGACAAGAGATCTCATAGAGAGAATACACCACCTCTCATATCCTGACAAGATATCTCAGAGAGAATACACCACCTCTCATATCCTGACAAGAGATCTCATAGAGAGAATACACCACCTCTTATATCCTGACAAGATATCTCATAGAGAGAATACACCACCTCTCATATCCTGACAAGAGATCTCTTAGAGAGAGAATACACCACCTCTCATATCCTGACAAGAGATCTCATAGAGAGAATACACCACCTCTCATATCCTGACAAGAGATCTCATAGAGAGAATACACCACCTCTTATATCCTGACAAGAGATCTCATAGAGAGAATACACCACCTCTCATATCCTGACAAGAGATCTCATAGAGAGAATACACCACCTCTTATATCCTGACAAGAGGTCTCATAGAGAGAATACACCACCTCTCATATCCTGACAAGAGATCTCATAGAGAGAGAATACACCACCTCTCATATCCTGACAAGAGATCTCATAGAGAGAGAATACACCACCTCTCATATCCTGACAAGAGATCTCATAGAGAGAATACACCACCTCTTATATCCTGACAAGAGATCTCATAGAGAGAGAATACACCACCTCTCATATCCTGACAAGAGATCTCATAGAGAGAGAATACACCACCTCTCATATCCTGACAAGAGATCTCATAGAGAGAATACACCACCTCTTATATCCTGACAAGAGATCTCATAGAGAGAGAATACACCACCTCTTATATCCTGACAAGAGATCTCATAGAGAGAGAATACACCACCTCTCATATCCTGACAAGAGATCTCATAGAGAGAATACACCACCTCTTATATCCTGACAAGAGATCTCATAGAGAGAGAATACACCACCTCTTATATCCTGACAAGAGATCTCATAGAGAGAGAATACACCACCTCTCATATCCTGACAAGAGATATCATAGAGAGAATACACCACCTCTTATATCCTGACAAGAGATCTCATAGAGAGAATACACCACCTCTCATATCCTGACAAGAGATCTCATAGAGAGAGAATACACCACCTCTCATATCCTGACAAGAGATCTCATAGAGAGAATACACCACCTCTCATATCCTGACAAGAGATCTCATAGAGAGAATACACCACCTCTTATATCCTGACAAGAGATCTCATAGAGAGAGAATACACCACCTCTTATATCCTGACAAGAGATCTCATAGAGAGAGAATACACCACCTCTCATATCCTGACAAGAGATATCATAGAGAGAATACACCACCTCTTATATCCTGACAAGAGATCTCATAGAGAGAGAATACACCACCTCTCATATCCTGACAAGAGATCTCATAGAGAGAGAATACACCACCTCTCATATCCTGACAAGAGATCTCATAGAGAGAATACACCACCTCTTATATCCTGACAAGAGATCTCAGAGAGTTTTTGGGGTGTGGAAAAGGAGGGGCTCCACACGAAGATGGACACTACACTGACAATCATTATTGCAGTGGCAGTTTTGTATAAATTTAGCAAGAGACAAGGAGACGAGCTACCTGAGGAGTCTGAGGAAGACCTACCTGAGGAGAATGCAGAAGATGGCCAGGTACAACATGCTGCCAATGCAAATGGCAATGCTGTGAGGAGAACCTTGATTGAGAACCATTTTGCAGCCTAAGGTGTGTATAATGTAACATTGGTAACATGTAAAAAGCAATATTATATTTTGATCGACACATACAATTCCTAATTAGTTACATACTGAGCTGATGGAGGAATCTGTATTCAAATGTATTATTAAGACATTGTTATTCTCAATACCATCCAGGGGGGAACTGGAAGCACCAGAACACAAGAGTGGGGACAAGATTGGAGGACACCAAATTGCTTGGGAAAGCATTGTTTTAATAAATAATAAAAAGATCAGCATTCTTTACACAGTGGGCATTTGTTTCCCTGAAGGAGTTTCTGTTTCTGAATTTGCAGTAGCTCTTTTTGTAAATTCAGGGCCTCAATCTGCAGTAGATTTCTCTCTCTCCAGCTCCAAAACATCAATATGAGCTTGGTTCATGTCAGTTCTGGTGTTTTTGCTTGGTCTGTCTGGTGTTTTTGCTTGGCCTGTCTGGTGTTTTTGCTTGGCCTGTCTGGTGTTTTTGCTTGGTCTGTCTGGTGTTTTTGCTTGGTCTGTCTGGTGTTTTTGCTTGGCCTGTCAGGTGTTTTTGCTTGGTCTGTCTGGTGTTTTTGCTTGGCCTGTCTGGTGTTTTTGCTTGGCCTGTCTGGTGTTTTTGCTTGGCCTGTCTGGTGTTTTTGCTTGGCCTGTCTGGTGTTTTTGCTTGGTCTGTCTGGTGTTTTTGCTTGGCCTGTCTGGTGTTTTTGCTTGGTCTGTCTGGTGTTTTTGCTTGGCCTGTCTGGTGTTTTTGCTTGGCCTGTCTGGTGTTTTTGCTTGGCCTGTCTGGTGTTTTTGCTTGGCCTGTCTGGTGTTTTTGCTTGGCCTGTCTGGTGTTTTTGCTTGGCCTGTCTGGTGTTTTTGCTGCTGGTGCAAGATCCAGGCACTGCTGTTTCTCCATGGCACAGGGTGTCAGCTCAACTAAAGGAAAGGAAAGACAGAAAATTAACTCATTATTAGTAGGATATTTACGTGCCCATTTTCTACAACAATTGAATTGGGGCTCATTATATGCCCAGCCTTGGTACGAATGATGATGTTATGCAACATGTAGTGAAGTAACATTAACCTTAGTTTTAACGTGTATTATAGTAATTGATGTTTACCAGTTATTTATGCTTACTAAATATTGGTGGGTCGAGTTGTCCGTCGTCATCATAGGGGTTAAGGAGAGGGGCAAACTGCTGAGGAATCATCTCGCATATCTTCTGGGAGAGAGGATCAGTTCCCTTGGACGGAGGGTTAGGGTTAGGGTTAGGGTTAGGGTTAGGAGGCCCCCCTCCGGTCTGAAATAGCCCCCGCCTCTCCTCTACCACATCCTTTTTGGCTTTGGCTTTTAAGTTTTCCCAGCAGCCTTCATCCGATTTGGGTCCCTCTTCTCTTTAATCCGTGTCGATCCATTAAATGTTACTAAATTCCTCCATCAACTCAGTATGTAACTAAATTCCTCCATCAACTCAGTATGTACCTCAATTCCTCCATCAACTCAGTATGTACCTCAATTCCTCCATCAACTCAGTATGTACCTCAATTCCTCCATCAACTCAGTATGTAACTCAATTCCTCCATCAGCTCCAACAAGAGGTTTCTTTCATTAGCAGAGAAATGTGAACTTCTTTGACATGCCATGATCAGGTGGCTAGCGATCACATAATAAACAGCTAAATAACATTAAGTAACGACAATAATAAGTTATATTTTATGCTAGCTAGCTTGGTTTACAAACTAGCTAGCTACAGTAGCTAATGTTAGCTAACGAATGAGTTTTCTGTCTAGTACTGGCAAACTGAATTTATTTCAAATCAGCCAACCCCTGAGCACCTTTCAAATCAGCCAACCCCTGAGCACCTTTCCCTAGGGAGTTATTTCAAATCAGCCAACCCCTGAGCACCGTTCACTAGGGAGTTATTTCAAATCAGCCAACCCCTGAGCACCGTTCACTAGGGAGTTATTTCAAATCAGCCAACCCCTGAGCACCGTTCACTAGGCAGTTATTTCAAATCAGCCAACCCCTGAGCACCTTTCACTAGGGAGTTATTTCAAATCAGCCAACCCCTGAGCACCGTTCACTAGGGAGTTATTTCAATCAGCCAACCCCTGAGCACCGTTCACTAGGGAGTTATTTCAATCAGCCAACCCCTGAGCACCGTTCACTAGGGAGTTATTTCAATCAGCCAAATCCTGAGCACCGTTCACTAGGGAGTTATTTCAATCAGCCAACCCCTGAGCACCGTTCACTAGGGAGTTATTTCAATCAGCCAACCCCTGAGCACCGTTCACTAGGGAATTATTTCAATCAGCCAACCCCTGAGCACCGTTCACTAGGGAGTTATTTCAATCAGCCAACCCCTGAGCACCGTTCACTAGGGAGTTATTTCAAATCAGCCAACCCCTGAGCACCGTTCACTAGGGAGTTATTTCAATCAGCCAACCCCTGAGCACCGTTCACTAGGGAGTTATTTCAATCAGCCAACCCCTGAGCACCGTTCACTAGGGAGTTATTTCAATCAGCCAACCCCTGAGCACCGTTCACTAGGGAGTTATTTCAATCAGCCAACCCCTGAGCACCGTTCACTAGGGAGTTATTTCAATCAGCCAACCCCTGAGCACCGTTCACTAGGGAGTTATTTCAAATCAGCCAACCCCTGAGCACCTTTCACTAGGGAGTTATTTCAATCAGCCAACCCCTGAGCACCTTTCACTAGGGGAGTTATTTCAAATCAGCCAACCCCTGAGCACCTTTCAAATCAGCCAACCCCTGAGCACCTTTCACTAGGGAGTTATTTCAAATCAGCCAACCCCTGAGCACCGTTCACTAGGGAGTTATTTCAAATCAGCCAACCCCTGAGCACCGTTCACTAGGGAGTTATTTCAAATCAGCCAACCCCTGAGCACCGTTCACTAGGGAGTTATTTCAAATCAGCCAACCCCTGAGCACCTTTCACTAGGGAGTTATTTCAAATCAGCCAACCCCTGAGCACCGTTCACTAGGGAGTTATTTCAATCAGCCAACCCCTGAGCACCGTTCACTAGGGAGTTATTTCAATCAGCCAACCCCTGAGCACCGTTCACTAGGGAGTTATTTCAATCAGCCAAATCCTGAGCACCGTTCACTAGGGAGTTATTTCAATCAGCCAACCCCTGAGCACCGTTCACTAGGGAGTTATTTCAATCAGCCAACCCCTGAGCACCGTTCACTAGGGAGTTATTTCAATCAGCCAACCCCTGAGCACCGTTCACTAGGGAGTTATTTCAATCAGCCAACCCCTGAGCACCGTTCACTAGGGAGTTATTTCAATCAGCCAACCCCTGAGCACCGTTCACTAGGGAGTTATTTCAATCAGCCAACCCCTGAGCACCGTTCACTAGGGAGTTATTTCAATCAGCCAACCCCTGAGCACCGTTCACTAGGGAGTTATTTCAAATCAGCCAACCCCTGAGCACCTTTCACTAGGGAGTTATTTCAATCAGCCAACCCCTGAGCACCTTTCACTAGGGGAGTTATTTCAAATCAGCCAACCCCTGAGCACCTTTCAAATCAGCCAACCCCTGAGCACCTTTCACTAGGGAGTTATTTCAAATCAGCCAACCCCTGAGCACCGTTCACTAGGGAGTTATTTCAAATCAGCCAACCCCTGAGCACCGTTCACTAGGGAGTTATTTCAAATCAGCCAACCCCTGAGCACCTTTCACTAGGGAGTTATTTCAAATCAGCCAACCCCTGAGCACCGTTCACTAGGGAGTTATTTCAATCAGCCAACCCCTGAGCACCGTTCACTAGGGAGTTATTTCAATCAGCCAACCCCTGAGCACCGTTCACTAGGGAGTTATTTCAATCAGCCAAATCCTGAGCACCGTTCACTAGGGAGTTATTTCAATCAGCCAACCCCTGAGCACCGTTCACTAGGGAGTTATTTCAATCAGCCAACCCCTGAGCACCGTTCACTAGGGAGTTATTTCAATCAGCCAACCCCTGAGCACCGTTCACTAGGGAGTTATTTCAATCAGCCAACCCCTGAGCACCGTTCACTAGGGAGTTATTTCAATCAGCCAACCCCTGAGCACTGTTCACTAGGGAGTTATTTCAATCAGCCAACCCCTGAGCACCGTTCACTAGGGAGTTATTTCAATCAGCCAACCCCTGAGCACCTTTCACTAGGGAGTTATTTCAAATCAGCCAACCCCTGAGCACCGTTCACTAGGGAGTTATTTCAATCAGCCAACCCCTGAGCACCGTTCACTAGGGAGTTATTTCAATCAGCCAACCCCTGAGCACCGTTCACTAGGAAGTTATTTCAATCAGCCAACCCCTGAGCACCGTTCACTAGGGAGTTATTTCAATCAGCCAACCCCTGAGCACCTTTCACTAGGGAGTTATTTCAATCAGCCAACCCCTGAGCACCGTTCACTAGGGAGTTATTTCAAATCAGCCAACCCCTGAGCACCGTTCACTAGGGAGTTATTTCAATCAGCCAACCCCTGAGCACCGTTCACTAGGGAGTTATTTCAATCAGCCAACCCCTGAGCACCGTTCACTAGGGAGTTATTTCAATCAGCCAACCCCTGAGCACCTTTCACTAGGGAGTTATTTCAAATCAGCCAACCCCTGAGCACCGTTCACTAGGGAGTTATTTCAATCAGCCAACCCCTGAGCACCGTTCACTAGGGAGTTATTTCAATCAGCCAACCCCTGAGCACCGTTCACTAGGGAGTTATTTCAATCAGCCAACCCCTGAGCACCGTTCACTAGGGAGTTATTTCAATCAGCCAACCCCTGAGCACCGTTCACTAGGGAGTTATTTCAATCAGCCAACCCCTGAGCACCTTTCACTAGGGAGTTATTTCAAATCAGCCAACCCCTGAGCACCTTTCACTAGGGGAGTTATTTCAAATCAGCCAACCCCTGAGCACCGTTCACTAGGGAGTTATTTCAAATCAGCCAACCCCTGAGCACCGTTCACTAGGGAGTTATTTCAAATCAGCCAACCCCTGAGCACCTTTCACTAGGGAGTTATTTCAAATCAGCCAACCCCTGAGCACCGTTCACTAGGGAGTTATTTCAATCAGCCAACCCCTGAGCACCGTTCACTAGGGAGTTATTTCAATCAGCCAACCCCTGAGCACCGTTCACTAGGGAGTTATTTCAATCAGCCAAATCCTGAGCACCGTTCACTAGGGAGTTATTTCAATCAGCCAACCCCTGAGCACCGTTCACTAGGGAGTTATTTCAATCAGCCAACCCCTGAGCACCGTTCACTAGGGAGTTATTTCAATCAGCCAACCCCTGAGCACCGTTCACTAGGGAGTTATTTCAATCAGCCAACCCCTGAGCACCGTTCACTAGGGAGTTATTTCAATCAGCCAACCCCTGAGCACCGTTCACTAGGGAGTTATTTCAATCAGCCAACCCCTGAGCACCGTTCACTAGGGAGTTATTTCAATCAGCCAACCCCTGAGCACCGTTCACTAGGGAGTTATTTCAATCAGCCAACCCCTGAGCACCGTTCACTAGGGAGTTATTTCAAATCAGCCAACCCCTGAGCACCTTTCACTAGGGAGTTATTTCAATCAGCCAACCCCTGAGCACCTTTCACTAGGGGAGTTATTTCAAATCAGCCAACCCCTGAGCACCTTTCAAATCAGCCAACCCCTGAGCACCTTTCACTAGGGAGTTATTTCAAATCAGCCAACCCCTGAGCACCGTTCACTAGGGAGTTATTTCAAATCAGCCAACCCCTGAGCACCGTTCACTAGGGAGTTATTTCAAATCAGCCAACCCCTGAGCACCTTTCACTAGGGAGTTATTTCAAATCAGCCAACCCCTGAGCACCGTTCACTAGGGAGTTATTTCAATCAGCCAACCCCTGAGCACCGTTCACTAGGGAGTTATTTCAATCAGCCAACCCCTGAGCACCGTTCACTAGGGAGTTATTTCAATCAGCCAAATCCTGAGCACCGTTCACTAGGGAGTTATTTCAATCAGCCAACCCCTGAGCACCGTTCACTAGGGAGTTATTTCAATCAGCCAACCCCTGAGCACCGTTCACTAGGGAGTTATTTCAATCAGCCAACCCCTGAGCACCGTTCACTAGGGAGTTATTTCAATCAGCCAACCCCTGAGCACCGTTCACTAGGGAGTTATTTCAATCAGCCAACCCCTGAGCACCGTTCACTAGGGAGTTATTTCAATCAGCCAACCCCTGAGCACCTTTCACTAGGGAGTTATTTCAAATCAGCCAACCCCTGAGCACCGTTCACTAGGGAGTTATTTCAATCAGCCAACCCCTGAGCACCGTTCACTAGGGAGTTATTTCAATCAGCCAACCCCTGAGCACCGTTCACTAGGGAGTTATTTCAATCAGCCAACCCCTGAGCACCTTTCACTAGGGAGTTATTTCAATCAGCCAACCCCTGAGCACCGTTCACTAGGGAGTTATTTCAAATCAGCCAACCCCTGAGCACCGTTCACTAGGGAGTTATTTCAATCAGCCAACCCCTGAGCACCGTTCACTAGGGAGTTATTTCAATCAGCCAACCCCTGAGCACCGTTCACTAGGGAGTTATTTCAATCAGCCAACCCCTGAGCACCTTTCACTAGGGAGTTATTTCAAATCAGCCAACCCCTGAGCACCGTTCACTAGGGAGTTATTTCAATCAGCCAACCCCTGAGCACCGTTCACTAGGGAGTTATTTCAATCAGCCAACCCCTGAGCACCGTTCACTAGGGAGTTATTTCAATCAGCCAACCCCTGAGCACCGTTCACTAGGGAGTTATTTCAATCAGCCAACCCCTGAGCACCGTTCACTAGGGAGTTATTTCAATCAGCCAACCCCTGAGCACCTTTCACTAGGGAGTTATTTCAAATCAGCCAACCCCTGAGCACCGTTCACTAGGGAGTTATTTCAATCAGCCAACCCCTGAGCACCGTTCACTAGGGAGTTATTTCAATCAGCCAACCCCTGAGCACCGTTCACTAGGGAGTTATTTCAATCAGCCAACCCCTGAGCACCGTTCACTAGGGAGTTATTTCAATCAGCCAACCCCTGAGCACCTTTCACTAGGGAGTTATTTCAATCAGCCAACCCCTGAGCACCGTTCACTAGGGAGTTATTTCAATCAGCCAACCCCTGAGCACCTTTCACTAGGGAGTTATTTCAATCAGCCAACCCCTGAGCACCGTTCACTAGGGAGTTATTTCAATCAGCCAACCCCTGAGCACCGTTCACTAGGGAGTTATTTCAATCAGCCAACCACTGAGCACCTTTCACTAGGGAGTTATTTCAATCAGCCAACCCCTGAGCACCGTTCACTAGGGAGTTATTTCAATCAGCCAACCCCTGAGCACCGTTCACTAGGGAGTTATTTCAATCAGCCAACCCCTGAGCACCGTTCACTAGGGAGTTATTTCAATCAGCCAACCCCTGAGCACCGTTCACTAGGGAGTTATTTCAATCAGCCAACCCCTGAGCACCGTTCACTAGGGAGTCATTTCAATCAGCCAACCCCTGAGCACCTTTCACTAGGGAGTTATTTCAAATCAGCCAACCCCTGAGCACCTTTCACTAGGGAGTTATTTCAATCAGCCAACCCCTGAGCACCTTTCACTAGGGAGTTATTTCAATCAGCCAACCCCTGAGCACCTTTCACTAGGGAGTTGCAGTAGTTCTAACATTACATTGTTATGACTTTATCATGGAACAGTAACTTTGTGGCCTCATTTGTCAAATAGGCTAGCTACTTCGTTTCAACTCACCAAATACCTCATATATTGGTGCAGTGGCGATTTTAGCATGTACATCTTGGTGTGGCAAAAAAATAAAAAATAGTGGGATGCATGCCAGCAAAGCCACTACACAACACAACACTAAACAATACATTATTGCACTATAACGGTGACAAACGGTGCCCACAAACTGTTAGGGCCTCCATAAAGCCGTCCCAACAGCAGAGTCCCAACAGCAGAGTCCCAACAGCAGAGTCCCAACACCTTACCACTGCTACACCTGGCTCTCAGAGGAGCCTTGTCTGGCAGCGAAACAGTTCATTCAGCCTCATTTACTGCCTTTAAAAAAACATAGCTGATATGGCTGACTTGCTTAAACAAATGTGGTTTCTACTGACAATTGAGCTGTACAAACTACGGCATAAGGGGACGACGAGCGGATAAGAGGCAATCCGTAATTTAGATTAAGACATTAATGAGCGAGCTGAGACAGAAGTAGTTAATATATCTATTTGTTCAGCACTTTTGAAATGTACAGCGACAGAATTCAGAACATGGGCCGTTCTTACAGTGTTCTCCCTGTACACCAAGTCAGAACCGTAGGATAAATAAAGGGGGAATATAAGCAGACAATGAAAGCTCTTACAATTTTCAATGATTATATTTCTCTAAAACAGGTTATAGGCTACATGTGCACCACCAAGTCAGAACAGTAGGCGAAATTAAGAGGGGAAAATAGACCACATTATTAGGGTGAGGCACATGGGCTACTAACAGCTTACTACACAACATACACTTAGTATTACTTTCTTAGCTACAGTATACACATCTCCCTGGCAATATTACATCATTTATGCAGCAGCATACAATACATTTTTGGACGCACCTTGTTGTGCTGTGCTCACTTGAACAGGAAGGTGGCGCGGCGGTCCTTCATGGGCAAATTTTCTCATCAAACATCATCAAAGTCTGGCATTCTCTGGATTTATGGTGCTTTCAAGACAACTGGGAACTCGGAAAGAAACAAGGTCGAATCATGATGACGTCAGTGATCTTCAGGTCGGAGCTCTAGAAAGAGGCCCGAGTTCCCGACTTACAATTCAAATAAATTCAAATCAAACCAAATCTTATTGGTCACATACACGTGTTTAGCAGAAGTTATAGCAGGTGTAGCGAAATGCTTGTGCTTCTAGCTCCGACAGTGCAGCAATGGCCGACGAGCACCGATACGTTTTATCTATAATTTCTCTTCATATGACAAGGATTAAAAAGGATTTGCCAGTAGATTGTCGACTTGATTCATGATGATGACTGCTAGCTAAGATTTTGAAAGTATGACGTTGACATGATCAGTCCAATCAAAGCTACTGTAGATATAACGTGATTTGACGTCATTTAATCTGTGGCCAATGACCTGGAGCCTTCTAATGTAACTCCAGTATTAGAACTCTTGAATGTTCTAGCTCCACCCTTAGATTCTGCTGTGACGTAGTGTCCCCATGAGTGACAGAACACTGAGCCAATCACAGCGCAACTAGAGAACATTACCAACCCCTAGGCTCCGTATTTTCCGCTGGCTGCCCCACCACCACAGAAAGCCCTGAAGCTTTATTACTCAGTTTTATTAACTCAATGATTATTATCATTTTTTAAACATTGTTTGCAAACTGATATGTGACACGTATTAATTTCAAAATAACATGCAAAACAGGTAAGCCCCTGCCCCCAAAATAACAAATATGTTTTATTTTATATAATTTATTCTTAATATGTGGGGCTCAAAACACCTGCACCTGAATGAAGGGTCGCCACTGTATGGGTGTAACATGTCACTAATCATAGTTTAAAACCATTAATCATAGATTTACTGATCCAGATTAAACATTAAGTGGTGCAACACATATCTGATTAATTATAAACCTAGATTTACAAAACCTAGATTAGCTCTAATCCTAGATTAATTTAAACCATGTTGGTGCAACCCACCCTAAGACAGTGGAACAGATACCAGGTGAATATCTCACTAAGACAGTGGAACAGATACCAGGTGAATATCACACTAAGACAGTGGAACAGATACCAGGTGAATAACACACTAAGACAGTGGAACAGATACCAGGTGAATAACACACTAAGACAGTGGAACTGATCCCATGTGAATAAAGAACACACTAAGACAGTGGAACAGATACCAGGTGAATAAAGAACACACTAAGACAGTGGAACAGATACCAGGTGAATATCACACTAAG
Organism: Coregonus lavaretus; assembly: GCF_964263955.1. NCBI lineage: Eukaryota > Metazoa > Chordata > Actinopteri > Salmoniformes > Salmonidae > Coregonus > Coregonus lavaretus. The sequence continues at coordinate 61,074,732 of NC_139998.1, read as the reverse complement.
ACAGTGGAACAGATACCAGGTGAATAACACACTAAGACAGTGGAACAGATCCCAGGTGAATAAAGAACACACTAAGACAGTGGAACAGATACCAGGTGAATAAAGAACACACTAAGACAGTGGAACAGATCCCATGTGAATAAAGAACACACTAAGACAGTGGAACAGATCCCATGTGAATAAAGAACACACTAAGACAGTGGAACTGATCCCATGTGAATAAAGAACACACTAAGACAGTGGAACTGATCCCATGTGAATAAAGAACACACTAAGACAGTGGAACAGATCCCATGTGAATAAAGAACACACTAAGACAGTGGAACAGATCCCAGGTGAATATCACACTAAGACAGTGGAACAGATACCAGGTGAATAACACACTAAGACAGTGGAACTGATCCCATGTGAATAAAGAACACACTAAGACAGTGGAACTGATCCCATGTGAATAAAGAACACACTAAGACAGTGGAACTGATCCCATGTGAATAAAGAACACACTAAGACAGTGGAACAGATCCCATGTGAATAAAGAACACACTAAGACAGTGGAACAGATCCCAGGTGAATATCACACTAAGACAGTGGAACAGATACCAGGTGAATAACACACTAAGACAGTGGAACTGATCCCATGTGAATAAAGAACACACTAAGACAGTGGAACAGATCCCATGTGAATAAAGAACACACTAAGACAGTGGAACAGATTCCATGTGAATAAAGAACACACTAAGACAGTGGAACAGATCCCATGTGAATAAAGAACACACTAAGACAGTGGAACAGATTCCATGTGAATAAAGAACACACTAAGACAGTGGAACAGATCCCATGTGAATAAAGAACACACTAAGACAGTGGAACAGATTCCATGTGAATAAAGAACACACTAAGACAGTGGAACAGATACCAGGTGAATAACACACTAAGACAGTGGAACTGATCCCATGTGAATAAAGAACACACTAAGACAGTGGAACAGATACCAGGTGAATAACACACTAAGACAGTGGAACTGATCCCATGTGAATAAAGAACACACTAAGACAGTGGAACTGATCCCATGTGAATAAAGAACACACTAAGACAGTGGAACTGATCCCATGTGAATAAAGAACACACTAAGACAGTGGAACAGATCCCATGTGAATAAAGAACACACTAAGACAGTGGAACTGATCCCATGTGAATAAAGAACACACTAAGACAGTGGAACTGATCCCATGTGAATAAAGAACACCGCCCTGTAGCACTCACATCTGTAATCATGAAGTGCTTTGAAAGGCTGATTACGCCACACATCCTCTGTCATCCCAGACACCCTAGACCAGTGGTCACCAACCTTTACTTTCACATTCAAAAAGCAACCCGAGATCTACCGCTTAGATTAAAACATTTTTTACATGACTTTCAAAATGTTATATTAACCTAATAAAAACATTTGTGTAGGAATGAGGTTTGTGCAGTAGACCTAATACATTATCACAGCATATTGGCCCTAATACATTATCACAGCATATTGGCTATATACCTGGCCGGTCAGTATTGTTCTTCTCAGACCATATTATATTTAAAAACTCCAGCTTTGATAACTAAATAGATCAGTTGGAGTAGCACTTGAAAAGCACAGCTGAGCATATATTGAAATAATTAGCAAATCATTTACTTTTTTATTTTACTGGACTGATCCTGCATCTGAAAAGTTGGTAATGGTGCTTTCAAGACAACTGGGAACTCAGAAAATAAAACGAGGTCAAATCATGAGCAGCAGAGGGTCCACCTCTCACAGTCCCTGCTCTGGTGAGACTGACCAGAGAGAGGGGACACCGAGAGAGAGGGGACACCGAGAGAGAGGGGACACCAAGAGAGAGGGGACACCAAGAGAGAGGGGACACCGAGAGAGAGGGGACACCGAGAGAGAGGGGACACCGAGAGAGAGGGGACACCGAGAGAGGGGACACCGAGAGAGAGGGGACACCGAGAGAGAGGGGACACCGAGAGAGAGGGGACACCGAGAGAGAGGGGACACCGAGAGAGAGGGGACACCGAGAGAGAGGGGACACCGAGAGAGAGGGGACACCGAGAGAGAGGGGACACCGAGAGAGAGGGGACACCGAGAAAGAGGGGACACCGAGAGAGAGGGGACACCGAGAGAGAGGGGACACCGAGAGAGAGGGGACACCGAGAGAGAGGGGACACCGAGAGAGAGGGGACACCGAGAGAGAGAGGGGACACCGAGAGAGAGGAGACACCAAGAGACAGGGGACACCAAGAGAGAGGGGACACCAAGAGAGAGGAGACACCAAGAGAGAGGGGACACCAAGAGAGAGGGAACACCAAGAGAGGGGACACAGTCTTCCACCTGATGGCGAAACTCGAGTCGCACCGCATCTGCCTCATGCACAAATTCATGTTGTTCCTACGACCAGAGAAAGTGAAATATTAGTCGATATTAAAATAGACACGACAAGCTACTTATAATAATAAAAACGCAGGGCTGAAGATACACTTGGCTATCTTGGCTATCTTGGCTACTCATTCATTGCAGCCTCAGTGTGAGTGGACGTAGGGAGAAGCGAGATTTATGTTTTTGTAAAAGTGTTGAAACAGTGTTGACAGTGCTGAAAAAAACATAGACATGAACTCACTCAGAAAAACAGCAGCTCTTTGCTGTATTCTTTGAAAGTCTGTTGTGGTCATGGTTTTTAAAATTATGAAATCTTACGTAGGCTAGTATCAAACGTTACTGAGGCCGGGGTCGTGGAAGCTCTGTAGACATGTGATTTGAGCTATCGCATTGGCCAGTGCAGTAGGTGAACTTGATTTAGCCAGAGATCTCCTGGTCCACCGAGTAGGCGGAGTTTGTGTTTTCAGACAAATGAAATGATTCAAAATGGGAGTACTTTGTCTGCCCGGTGCGCAGGGCTTCTGAATCAAGTGCACCTACCGCCAAAAGCGCAACACGAATAATAAAAAAAAGTTATATTTTGCAATCTCTCAAAATAAATGCGATCTCTTTGAGGGGACATTTATTCAGTCAATCAGGTCGTCTCCATAGTAACCAGAGATTATTTCTGCCATACATGCCTTCAAACTAGGAACTAAGGAAATGTTTGGGGACTCTATCCACCTCCCTTAAACCCTTAGATAAGGAAATGTTTGGGGACTCTATCCACCACCCTTAAACCCTTAGATAATGAAATGTTTGGGGACTCTATCCACCACCCTTAAACCCTTAGATAATGAAATGTTTGGGGACTCTATCCACCACCCTTAAAGCCTTAGATAAGGAAATGTTTGGGGACTCTATCCACCACCCTTAAACCCTTAGATAAGGAAATGTTTGGGGACTCTATTCACCACCCTTAAACCCTTAGATAAGGACATGTTTGGGGGCTCTACCCACCACCCTTAAACCCGTAGATAAGGAAATGTTTGGGGACTCTATCCACCACCCTTAAACCCTTAGATAAGGAAATGTTTGGGGACTCTATCCACCACCCTTAAACCCTTAGATAAGGAAATGTTTGGGGACTCTATCCACCACCCTTAAACCCTTAGATAAGGAAATGTTTGGGGACTCTATCCACCTCCCTTAAACCCTTAGATAAGGAAATGTTTGGGGACTCTATCCACCACCCTTAAACCCTTAGATAAGGAAATGTTTGGGGGCTCTATCCACCACCCTTAAACCCTTAGATAAGGAAATGTTTGGGGACTCTATCCACCACCCTTAAACCCTTAGATAAGGAAATGTTTGGGGACTCTATCCACCTCCCTTAAACCCTTAGATAAGGAAATGTTTGGGGACTCTATCCACCACCCTTAAACCCTTAGATAAGGAAATGTTTGGGGACTCTATTCACCACCCTTAAACCCTTAGATAAGGAAATGTTTGGGGACTCTATCCACCACCCTTAAACCCTTAGATAAGGAAATGTTTGGGGACTCTATCCACCACCCTTAAACCCTTAGATAAGGAAATGTTTGGGGACTCTATCCACCTCCCTTAAACCCTTAGATAAGGAAATGTTTGGGGACTCTATCCACCACCCTTAAACCCTTAGATAAGGAAATGTTTGGGGGCTCTATCCACCACCCTTAAACCCTTAGATAAGGAAATGTTGGGGGACTCTATCCACCACCCTTAAACCCTTAGATAAGGAAATGTTTGGGGACTCTATTCACCACCCTTAAACCCTTAGATAAGGACATGTTTGGGGACTCTATCCACCACCCTTAAACCCTTAGATAAGGAAAAGTTTGGGGACTCTATCCACCACCCTTAAACCCTTAGATAAGGACATGTTTGGGGGCTCTATCCACCACCCTTAAACCCTTAGATAAGGAAATGTTTGGGGACTCTATCCACCTCCCTTAAACCCTTAGATAAGGAAATGTTTGGGGACTCTATCCACCACCCTTAAACCCTTAGATAAGGAAATGTTTGGGGACTCTATTCACCACCCTTAAACCCTTAGATAAGGAAATGTTTGGGGACTCTATCCACCACCCTTAAAGCCTTAGATAATGAAATGTTTGGGGACTCTATCCACCACCCTTAAAGCCTTAGATAAGGAAATGTTTGGGGACTCTATTCACCACCCTTAAACCCTTAGATAAGGAAATGTTTGGGGACTCTATCCACCACCCTTAAAGCCTTAGATAAGGAAATGTTTGGGGACTCTATCCACCACCCTTAAAGCCTTAGATAAGGAAATGTTTGGGGACTCTATTCACCACCCTTGAACATGAAATCTTATTAAAATCTGTTCATACACACCACCAAGAAGAATATTAAACTTTATTTTATTTTATTCTGACAAGCGACCACTTCGATATGGTCATTTTTCACGTTTTCATAAATTCTTTAAATGTTTGGGAATTACCTATACTAAGGCATTTGTGAAAATTCTATAGAAATATAAATTGGGAAAGCGGCCGTGCGTTCGGACAATTAATAGACACTGGAGTAAATAAAACCGAATAAAAACATGTCTGCTACAGCCAATCAGATGGCTAGTGGGACTATCATCTCAGGACCTATAGCCAATCAGAGCTACAGTAGGCCTTTATACAAACAAGCCGTTTGCCACATGGGCCTGCCATCAATCACCATGAACTGGCCTGCCATCAATCACCATGAACTGGCCTGCCATCAATCACCATGAACTGGCCTGCCATCAATCACCATGAACTGGCCTGCCATCAATCACCATGAACTGGCCTGCCATCAATCACCATGAACTGGCCTGCCATCAATCACCATGAACTGGCCTGCCATCAATCACCATGAACTGGCCTGCCATCAATCACCATGAACTGGCCTGCCATCAATCACCATGAACTGGCCTGTTATCAATCACCATGAACTGGCCTGCCATCAATCACCATGAACTGGCCTGCCATCAATTACCATGAACTGGCCTGCCATCAATCACCATGAACTGGCCTGCCATCAATCACCATGAACTGGCCTGCCATCAATCACCATGAACTGGCCTGCCATCAATCACCATGAACTGGCCTGCCATCAATCACCATGAACTGGCCTGCCATCAATCACCATGAACTGGCCTGTGTGACTTTAGATAATAAGCAGTGACTTTAGATAATTAGAACACATTCGCCAAAAGCCACAAAATACACCTGAATGGATTTCTGTAAATATGTGACTAGTTTGAGGAAACTAGGCGTATGTCACGCATCACTACTTCACAGGAGAACCATTTGAGCATAAACTTTTTTTTTAAATCTAAATGTGTTTTTTGGCAGAAAAGCCTTCTGGAACATGTGAACTTTCATGTGCCTTAACAGTAGGGAGGCTATATACAGGGGATACCTGTACAGAGTCAATGTGTGGGGGCACCGGTTAGTCGAGGTAATTGAGGTAATATGTACATGTGGGTAGAGTTAAAGTGACTATGCATAAATAATAAACAGAGTAGCAGCAGCGTAAAAGAGGGGGTGGTGTGGGGTGGGGGGGGGCAGTGCAAATAGTCCGGGTAGCCATGATTAGCTGTTCAGGAGTCTTATGGCTTGGGGGTAGAAGCTGCTAATAGTCCGGGTAGCCATGATTAGCTGTTCAGGAGTCTTATGGCTTGGGGGTAGAAGCTGCTAATAGTCCGGGTAGCCATGATTAGCTGTTCAGGAGTCTTATGGCTTGGGGGTAGAAGCTGCTAATAGTCCGGTTAGCCATGATTAGCTGTTCAGGAGTCTTATGGCTTGGGGGTAGAAGCTGCTAATAGTCCGGGTAGCCATGATTAGCTGTTCAGGAGTCTTATGGCTTCGGGGTAGAAGCTGCTAATAGTCCGGGTAGCCATGATTAGCTGTTCAGGAGTCTTATGGCTTGGGGGTAGAAGCTGCTAATAGTCCAGGTAGCCATGGTTAGCTGTTCAGGAGTCTTATGGCTTGGGGGTAGAAGCTGCTAATAGTCCGGTTAGCCATGATTAGCTGTTCAGGAGTCTTATGGCTTGGGGGTAGAAGCTGTTAAGAAGCCTTTTGGACCTTGACTTGGCGCTCCGGTACCGCTTGCCGTGCGGTAGCAGAGAGAACAGACTATGACTTGGGTGGTTGGAGTCTTTGACAATTTTTAGGGCCTTCCTCTGTTATAGAGGTCCTGGATGGCAGGAAGCTTGGCCCCAGTGATGTACTGGGCCGTACGCACTACCCTCCGTAGGGCCTAACGGTCGGAGGCCGAGCAGTTGCCATACCAGGCGGTGATGCAACGTTTTGAGGATCTGAGGACCCATGCCAAATCTTCCTGGGGTTTACCATGGATCCCCATTAGTTCCTGCCAAGGCAGCAGCTACTCTTCCTGGGGTTTATTATGGATCCCCATTAGTTCCTACCAAGGCAGCAGCTACTCTTCCTGGGGTTTACCATGGATCCCCATTAGTTCCTGCCAAGGCAGCAGCTACTCTTCCTGGGGTTTATTATGGATCCCCATTAGTTCCTGCCAAGGCAGCAGCTACTCTTCCTGGGGTTTATTATGGATCCCCATTAGTTCCTGCCAAGGCAGCAGCTACTCTTCCTGGGGTTTATTATGGATCCCCATTAGTTCCTACCAAGGCAGCAGCTACTCTTCCTGGGGTTTACCATGGATCCCCATTAGTTCCTGCCAAGGCAGCAGCTACTCTTCCTGGGGTTTATTATGGATCCCCATTAGTTCCTGCCAAGGCAGCAGCTACTCTTCCTGGGGTTTATTATGGATCCCCATTAGTTCCTGCCAAGGCAGCAGCTACTCTTCCTGGGGTTTATTATGGATCCCCATTAGTTCCTACCAAGGCAGCAGCTACTCTTCCTGGGGTTTATTATGGATCCCCATTAGTTCCTGCCAAGGCAGCAGCTACTCTTCCTGGGGTTTATTATGGATCCCCATTAGTTCCTGCCAAGGCAGCAGCTACTCTTCCTGGGGTTTATTATGGATCCCCATTAGTTCCTGCCAAGGCAGCAGCTACTCTTCCTGGGGTTTATTATGGATCCCCATTAGTTCCTGCCAAGGCAGCAGCTACTCTTCCTGGGGTTTATTATGGATCCCCATTAGTTCCTGCCAAGGCAGCAGCTACTCTTCCTGGGGTTTATTATGGATCCCCATTAGTTCCTACCAAGGCAGCAGCTACTCTTCCTGGGGTTTACCATGGATCCTCATTAGTTCCTGCCAAGGCAGCAGCTACTCTTCCTGGGGTTTATTATGGATCCCCATTAGTTCCTGCCAAGGCAGCAGCTACTCTTCCTGGGGTTTATTATGGATCCCCATTAGTTCCTGCCAAGGCAGCAGCTACTCTTCCTGGGGTTTATTATGGATCCCCATTAGTTCCTGCCAAGGCAGCAGCTACTCTTCCTGGGGTTTATTATGGATCCCCATTAGTTCCTGCCAAGGCAGCAGCTACTCTTCCTGGGGTTTATTATGGATCCCCATTAGTTCCTGCCAAGGCAGCAGCTACTCTTCCTGGGGTTTATTATGGATCCCCATTAGTTCCTACCAAGGCAGGAGCTACTCTTCCTGGGGTTTATTATGGATCCCCATTAGTTCCTGCCAAGGCAGCAGCTACTCTTCCTGGGGTTTATTATGGATCCCCATTAGTTCCTGCCAAGGCAGCAGCTACTCTTCCTGGGGTTTATTATGGATCCCCATTAGTTCCTGCCAAGGCAGCAGCTACTCTTCCTGGGGTTTACCATGGATCCCCATTAGTTCCTGCCAAGGCAGCAGCTACTCTTCCTGGGGTTTATTATGGATCCCCATTAGTTCCTGCCAAGGCAGCAGCTACTCTTCCTGGGGTTTATTATGGATCCCCATTAGTTCCTGCCAAGGCAGCAGCTACTCTTCCTGGGGTTTATTATGGATCCCCATTAGTTCCTGCCAAGGCAGCAGCTACTCTTCCTGGGGTCCAGCAACATTAATGCAGTTATACATTTTAGAAACATTCCAATAAATTCATAACTGATTTCACAACATATTAAGTGTGTGCCTTCAGGCCCCTACTCTACTACCACATATCTATAACACAACATCCATGTGTACATGTGTGTATAGTGTGTATGTTATCATGTGTGTGTATGCATGTGTCTATGTTTGTGTTACTTCATAGTCCCCGCTGTTCCATAAGGTGCATTTGTATCTGTTTTTTAAATCAAATTTTACTGCTTGCATGAGTTACTTGATGTCGAATAGAGTTCCATGTAGTCATGGCTCTATGTAGTACTGTGCGCCTCCCATAGTCTGTTCTGGACTTGGGGACTGTGAAGAGACCTCTGGTGGCATGTCTTGTGGGGTAAGCATGGGTGTCTGAGCTGTGTGCCAGTAGTTTAAACAGACAGCTCGGTGCATTCAACATGTCAATACCTCTCACAAATACAAGTAGTGATGAAGTCAATCTCTCCTCCACTTTGAGCCAGGAGAGATTGACATGCATATTATTAATGTTTGCTCTCTGTGTACATCCAAGGGCCAGCCGTGCTGCCCTGTTCTGAGCCAATTGCAATTTTCCTAAGTCCCTCTATGTGGCACCTGACCACATGACTGAACAGTAGTCCAGGTGCGACCAAACTAGGGCCTGTAGGACCTGCCTTGTTGATAGTGTTGTTAAGAAGGCAGAGCAGAGCTTTATTATGGACAGACTTCTCCCCATCTTAGCTACTGTTGTATCAACATGTTTTGACCATGACTGTTTACAATCCAGGGTTTTTCCAGCAGCAGACTATGATCGATAATGTCAAAAGCCACACTGAAGTCTAACAAAACAGCCCCCACAATCTTTTTATCATCAATTTCTCTCAGCCAATCATCAGTCTTATACAGTACCAGTCAAAAGTTTGGATACACCTACTCATTCCAGGGTTTTTCTTTATTTTGACTATTTTGTAGAATAATTATGTAGACATCAAAACTATGAAATAACACATATGGAATCATGTAGTAACCAAAAAAGTGTTAAACAAATCAAAATATATTTTATAATTGCGATTCTTCAAATATCCACCCTTTGCCTTGATGACAGCTTTGCACACTCTTGGCATTCTCTCAACCAGCTTCATGAGGTAGTCACCTGGAATGCATTTCAATTAACAGGTGTGCCTTCTTAAAAGTTAATTTGTGGATTTGTGGAATTTATTTCCTTCTAAATGCGTTTGAGCCAATCAGTTGTGTTTTGACAAGGTAGGGGGGATATACAAAAGATAGCCCTATTTGGTAAAAGACCAAGTCCATATTATGGCAAGAACAGCTCAAATAAGCAAAGAGAAACAACAGTCCATCATTACTTCAACACATGAAGGTCAGTCAATTTAATTTCAAGAACCTTTGAAAAGTTTCTTCAAGTGCAGTCACAAAAACCATCAAGCGCTATGATGAAACTGGCTCTCATGAGGACCACCACAGGAAAGGAAGACCCAGAGTTACCGCTGCTGCAGAGGATAAGTTCATTAGAGTTAAATGCACCTCATAAATGCTTCACAGAGTTCAAGTAACAGACACATTTCAACATCAACTGTTCAGAGGAGACCACGTGAATCAGGCCCTCATGGTCGAATTGCTGCAAAGAAACCACTACTAAAGGATACCAATAAGAAGAAGAGAGATTTGCTTGGGCCAAAAAACACGAGCAATGGACAGGTGGAAATATGTCCTTTGGTCTGATGAGTCCAGATTTGAGAGTTTTGGTTCCAACCGCCGTGTCTTTGTGAGACGCATAGGTGAAAGGATGATCTCCGCATGTGTGGTTCCCACCGTGAAGCATGGAGGAGGAGGTGTGATGGTGTGGGGGTGCTTTGCTGGTGACACTGTCAGTGATTTATTTAGAATTCAAGGCCCACTTAACCAGCACGGATACCACAGCATTCTCCAGCGATACGCCATCCCATCTGGCTAGTGGGACTCTCATTTGTTTTTCAACAGGACAATGACCCAACACACCTCCAAGCTGTGTAAGGGCTATTTGACCAAGAAGGAGAGTGATGGAGTGCTGCATCAGATGACCTGGCCTCCACAATCACCCGACCTCAACCCTCCTTCAAGACTGTTGGAAAAGCATTCCAGGTGAAGCTGGTTGAGAGAATGCCAAGACTGTGCAAAGCTGCCATCAAGGCAAAGGGTGGCTACTTTGAAGAATCTAATCTAATTTTTATTTGTTTAACACTTTTTTGGTTACGACATGATTCCATATGTGTTATTTCATAGTTTTGATGTCTTCACTATTATTCTACAATGTAGAAAATAGTAAAAATAAAGAAAAAGCCTTGAATGAGTAGGTGTGTCCAAACTTTTGACTGGTACTGTATATCCTGATGCCTAGTCCCCTTCCCCCTATACATATCTACCTCCATCACTCCAGTATCCCTGTCCCCTTAACCCTATACATATCTACCTCCATCACTCCAGTATCCCTGTCCCCTTACCCCTATACATATCTACCTCCATCACTCCAGTATCCCTGTCCCCTTACCCCTATACATATCTACCTCCATCACTCCAGTATCCCTGTCCCCTTACCCCTATACATATCTACCTCCATCACTCCAGTATCCCTGTCCCCTTACCCCTATACATATCTACCTCCATCACTCCAGTATCCCTGTCCCCTTACCCCTATACATATCCACCTCCATCACTCCAGTATCCCTGTCCCCTTACCCCTATACATATCTACCTCCATCACTCCAGTATCCCTGTCCCCTTACCCCTATACATATCTACCTCCATCACTCCAGTATCCCTGTCCCCTTACCCCTATACATATCTATCTCCATCACTCCAGTATCCCTGTCCCCTTACCCCTATACATATCTACCTCCATCGATCCAGTATCCCTGTCCCCTTACCCCTATACATATCTACCTCCATCACTCCAGTATCCCTGTCCCCTTACCCCTATACATATCTACCTCTATCACTCCAGTATCCCTGTCCCCTTACCCCTATACATATCTACCTCCATCACTCCAGTATCCCTGTCCCCTTAACCCTATACATATCTACCTCCATCACTCCAGTATCCCTGTCCCCTTACCCCTATACATATCTACCTCCATCACTCCAGTATCCCTGTCCCCTTACCCCTATACATATCTACCTCCATCACTCCAGTATCCCTGTCCCCTTACCCCTATACATATCTACCTCCATCACTCCAGTATCCCTGTCCCCTTACCCCTATACATATCTACCTCCATCACTCCAGTATCCCCTTATCCCTATACATATATACCTCCATCACTCCAGTATCCCTGTCCCCTTACCCCTATACATATCTACCTCCATCACTCCAGTATCCCTGTACCCTTACCCCTATACATATCTACCTCCATCACTCCAGTATCCCTGTACCCTTACCCCTATACATATCTACCTCCATCACTCCAGTATCCCTGTCCCCTTACCCCTATACATATCTACCTCCATCACTCCAGTATCCCTGTACCCTTACCCCTATACATATCTACCTCCATCACTCCAGTATCCCTGTCACCTGACCCCTATACATATCTACCTCCATCACTCCAGTATCCCTGTCCCCTTACCCCTATACATATCTACCTCCATCACTCCAGTATCCCTGTCCCCTTAACCCTATACATATCTACCTCCATCACTCCAGTATCCCTGTCCCCTTACCCCTATACATATCTACCTCCATCACTCCAGTATCCCCTTATCCCTATACATATATACCTCCATCACTCCAGTATCCCTGTCCCCTTACCCCTATACATATCTACCTCCATCACTCCAGTATCCCTGTACCCTTACCCCTATACATATCTACCTCCATCACTCCAGTAACCCTGTACCCTTACCCCTATACATATCTACCTCATCACTCCAGTATCCCTGTCCCCTTACCCCTATACATATCTACCTCCATCACTCCAGTATCCCTGTACCCTTACCCCTATACATATCTACCTCCATCACTCCAGTATCCCTGTCACCTGACCCCTATACATATCTACCTCAATCACTCCAGTATCCCTGTCCCCTTACCCCTATACATATCTACCTCCATCACTCCAGTATCCCTGTCCCCTTAACCCTATACATATCTACCTCCATCACTCCAGTATCCCTGTCCCCTTACCCCTATACATATCTACCTCCATCACTCCAGTATCCCTGTCCCCTTATCCCTATACATATCTACCTCCATCACTCCAGTATCCCTGTCCCCTTACCCCTATACATATCTACCTCCATCACTCCAGTATCCCTGTCCCCTTACCCCTATACATATCTACCTCCATCACTCCAGTTTCCCTGTCCCCTTACCCCTATACATATCTACCTCCATCACTCCAGTATCCCTGTCCCCTTACCCCTATACATATCCACCTCCATCACTCCAGTATCCCTGTCCCCTTACCCCTATACATATCTACCTCCATCACTCCAGTATCCCTGTCCCCTTAACCCTATACATATCTACCTCCATCACTCCAGTATCCCTGTCCCTGTACCCCTTATACATATCTACCTCCATCACTCCAGTATCCCTGTCCCCTTACCCCTATACATATCTACCTCCATCACTCCAGTATCCCTGTCCCCTTACCCCTATACATATCTACCTCCATCACTCCAGTATCCCTGTCCCCTTACCCCTATACATATCTACCTCCATCACTCCAGTATCCCTGTCCCCTTACCCCTATACATATCTACCTCCATCACTCCAGTATCCCTGTCCCCTTACCCCTATACATATCTACCTCCATCACTCCAGTATCCCTGTCCCCTTACCCCTATACATATCCACCTCCATCACTCCAGTATCCCTGTCCCCTTACCCCTATACATATCTACCTCCATCACTCCAGTATCCCTGTCCCCTTACCCCTATACATATCTACCTCCATCACTCCAGTATCCCTGTCCCCTTACCCCTATACATATCCACCTCCATCACTCCACTATCCCTGTCCCCTTACCCCTTATACATATCTACCTCCATCACTCCAGTATCCCTGTCCCCTTACCCCTATACATATCTACCTCCATCACTCCAGTATCCCTGTCCCCTTACCCCAATACATATCTACCTCCATCACTCCAGTATCCCTGTCCCCTTACCCCTATACATATCTACCTCCATCACTCCAGTATCCCTGTCCCCTTACCCCAATACATATCTACCTCCATCACTCCAGTATCCCTGTCCCCTTACCCCTATACATATCTACCTCCATCACTCCAGTATCCCTGTCCCCTTACCCCTATACATATCTACCTCCATCACTCCAGTATCCCTGTCCCCTTATCCCTATACATATCCACCTCCATCACTCCAGTATCCCTGTCCCCTTACCCCTATACATATCCACCTCCATCACTCCATCACCCCTGTCCCCTTACCCCTATACATATCTACCTCCATCACTCCAGTATCCCTGTACCCTTACCCCTATACATATCTACCTCCATCACTCCAGTATCCCTGTCCCCTTACCCCTATACATATCTACCTCCATCACTCCAGTATCCCTGTCCCCTTATCCCTATACATATCTACCTCCATCACTCCAGTATCCCTGTCCCCTTACCCCTATACATATCTACCTCCATCACTCCAGTATCCCTGTCCCCTTACCCCTATACATATCCACCTCCATCACTCCAGTATCCCTGTCCCCTTACCCCTATACATATCCACCTCCATCACTCCAGTATCCCTGTCCCCTTACCCCTATACATATCTACCTCCATCACTCCAGTATCCCTGTCCCCTTACCCCTATACATATCTACCTCCATCACTCCAGTATCCCTGTCCCCTTAACCCTATACATATCTACCTCCATCACTCCAGTATCCCTGTCCCCTTACCCCTATACATATCTACCTCCATCACTCCAGTATCCCTGTCCCCTTACCCCTATACATATCTACCTCCATCACTCCAGTATCCCTGTCCCCTTACCCCTATACATATCTACCTCCATCACTCCAGTATCCCTGTCCCCTTACCCCTATACATATCTACCTCCATCACTCCAGTATCCCTGTCCCCTTACCCCTATACATATCTACCTCCATCACTCCAGTATCCCTGTCCCCTTACCCCTATACATATCTACCTCCATCACTCCAGTATCCCTGTACCCTTACCCCTATACATATCTACCTCCATCACTCCAGTATCCCTGTCCCCTTACCCCTATACATATCTACCTCCATCACTCCAGTATCCCTGTCCCCTTACCCCTATACATATCCACCTCCATCACTCCATCACCCCTGTCCCCTTACCCCTATACATATCTACCTCCATCACTCCAGTATCCCTGTCCCCTTACCCCTATACATATCTACCTCCATCCCTCCAGTATCCCTGCACATTGGAAATATGGTACTGACCCTGGAACTGTCCCTGTATATAGCTACTGACCCTGGAACTGTCCCTGTATATAGCTACTGACCCTGGAACTGTCCCTGTATATAGCTACTGACCCTGGAACTGACCCTGTATATAGCTACTGACCCTGGAACTGTCCCTGTATATAGCTACTGTCCCTGGAACTGTCCCTGTATATAGCTACTGACCCTGGAACTGACCCTGTATATAGCTACTGATCCTGAAACTGTCCCTGTATATAGCTACTGACCCTGGAACTGACCCTGTATATAGCTACTGACCCTGGAACTGACCCTGTATATAGCTACTGACCCTGGAACTGACCCTGTATATAGCTACTGACCCTGGAACTGTATATAGCTACTGACCCTGGAACTGTATATAGCTACTGACCCTGGAACTGACCCTGTATATAGCTACTGACCCTGTATATAGCTACTGACCCTGGAACTGTCCCTGTATATAGCTACTGACCCTGGAACTGACCCTGTATATAGCTACTGACCCTGGAACTGTCCCTGTATATAGCTACTGACCCTGGAACTGACCCTGTATATAGCTACTGACCCTGGAACTGACCCTGTATATAGCTACTGACCCTGGAACTGTCCCTGTATATAGCTACTGACCCTGTATATAGCTACTGACCCTGGAACTGTCCCTGTATATAGCTACTGACCCTGTATATAGCTACTGACCCTGGAACTGTCCCTGTATATAGCTACTGACCCTGTATATAGCTACTGACCCTGGAACTGTCCCTGTATATAGCTACTGACCCTGGAACTGACCCTGTATATAGCTACTGACCCTGGAACTGTCCCTGTATATAGCTACTGACCCTGGAACTGACCCTGTATATAGCTACTGACCCTGGAACTGTATATAGCTACTGACCCTGGAACTGACCCTGTATATAGCTACTGACCCTGGAACTGTCCCTGTATATAGCTACTGACCCTGGAACTGTCCCTGTATATAGCTACTGACCCTGGAACTGACCCTGTATATAGCTACTGACCCTGGAACTGTATATAGCTACTGACCCTGGAACTGACCCTGTATATAGCTACTGACCCTGGAACTGACCCTGTATATAGCTACTGACCCTGGAACTGTCCCTGTATATAGCTACTGACCCTGGAACTGTCCCTGTATATAGCTACTGACCCTGGAACTGTCCCTGTATATAGCTACTGACCCTGGAACTGTCCCTGTATATAGCTACTGACCCTGGAACTGTCCCTGTATATAGCTACTGACCCTGGAACTGTCCCTGTATATAGCTACTGACCCTGGAACTGACCCTGTATATAGCTACTGACCCTGGAACTGTCCCTGTATATAGCTACTGACCCTGGAACTGACCCTGTATATAGCTACTGACCCTGGAACTGACCCTGTATATAGCTACTGACCCTGGAACTGTCCCTGTATATAGCTACTGACCCTGGAACTGTCCCTGTATATAGCTACTGACCCTGGAACTGACCCTGTATATAGCTACTGACCCTGGAACTGACCCTGTATATAGCTACTGACCCTGTATATAGCTACTGACCCTGGAACTGTCCCTGTATATAGCTACTGACCCTGGAACTGACCCTGTATATAGCTACTGACCCTGGAACTGTCCCTGTATATAGCTACTGACCCTGGAACTGTATATACAGTGGGGAAAAAAAGTATTTAGTCAGCCACCAATTGTGCAAGTTCTCCCACTTAAAAAGATGAGAGAGGCCTGTAATTTTCATCATAGGTACACGTAAACTATGATAGACAAATTGAGAAAAAAAAATCCAGAAAATCACATTGTAGGATTTTTTATGAATTTATTTGCAAATTATGGTGGAAAATAAGTATTTGGTCACCTACAAACAAGCAAGATTTCTGGCTCTCACAGACCTGTAACTTCTTCTTTAAGAGGCTCTTCTGTCCTCCACTCGTTACCTGTATTAATGGCACATGTTTGAACTTGTTATCAGTATAAAAGACACCTGTCCACAACCTCAAACAGTCACACTCCAAACTCCACTATGGCCAAGACCAAAGAGCTGTTAAAGGACACCAGAAACAAAATTGTAGACCTGCACCAGGCTGGGAAGACTGAATCTGCAATAGGTAAGCAGCTTGGTTTGAAGAAATCAACTGTGGGAGCAATTATTAGGAAATGGAAGACATACAAGACCACTGATAATCTCCCTCGATCTGGGGCTCCACACAAGATCTCACCCCGTGGGGTCAAAATGATCACAAGAACGGTGAGCAAAAATCCCAGAACCACACAGGGGGACCTAGTGAATGACCTGCAGAGAGCTGGGACCAAATTAACAAAGCCTACCATCAGTAACACACTACGCCGCCAGGAACTCAAATCCTGCAGTGCAAGACGTGTCCCCCTGCTTAAGCCAGTACATGTCCAGGCCCGTCTGAAGTTTGCTAGAGTGCATTTGGATGATCCAGAATAGGATTGGGAGAATGTCATATGGTCAGATGAAACCAAAATAGAACTTTTTGGTAAAAACTCAACTCGTCGTGTTTGGAGGACAAAGAATGCTGAGTTGCATCCAAAGAACACCATACCTACTGTGAAGCATGGGGGTGGAAACATCATCCTTTGGGGCTGTTTTTCTGCAAAGGGACCAGGACGACTGATCCGTGTAAAGGAAATAATGAATGGGGCCATGTATCGTGAGATTTTGAGTGAAAACCTCCTTCCATCAGCAAGGGCATTGAAGATGAAACGTGGCTGGGTCTTTCAGCATGACAATAATCCCAAACACACTGCCCGGGCAACGAAGGAGTGGCTTCGTAAGAAGCATTTCAAGGTCCTGGAGTGGCCTAGCCAGTCTCCAGATCTCAACCCCATAGAAAATCTTTGGAGGGAGTTGAAAGTCTGTGTTGCCCAGCGACAGCCCCAAAACATCACTGCTCTAGAGGAGATCTGCATGGAGGAATGGGCCAAAATACCAGCAACAGTGTGTGAAAACCTTGTGAAGACTTACAGAAAACGTTTGACCTGTGTCATTGCCAACAAAGGGTATATAACAAAGTATTGAGAAACTTTTGTTATTGACCAAATACTTATTTTCCACCATAATTTGCAAATAAATTCATAAAAAATCCTACAATGTGATTTTCTGGATTTTTTTTTTTCATTTTGTCTGTCATAATTGACATGTACCTATGATGAAAATTACAGGCCTCTCTCATCTTTTTAAGTGGGAGAACTTGCACAATTGGTGGCTGACTAAATACTTTTTTTCCCCACTGTAGCTACTGACCCTGGAACTGTCCCTGTATATAGCTACTGACCCTGGAACTGTCCCTGTATATAGCTACTGACCCTGGAACTGTCCCTGTATATAGCTACTGACCCTGGAACTGTCCCTGTATATAGCTACTGACCCTGGAACTGACCCTGTATATAGCTACTGACCCTGGAACTGACCCTGTATATAGCTACTGACCCTGGAACTGTCCCTGTATATAGCTACTGACCCTGGAACTGACCCTGTATATAGCTACTGACCCTGGAACTGTATATAGCTACTGACCCTGTATATAGCTACTGACCCTGGAACTGACCCTGTATATAGCTACTGACCCTGGAACTGTATATAGCTACTGACCCTGGAACTGTATATAGCTACTGTCCCTGTATATAGCTACTGACCCTGGAACTGTCCCTGTATATAGCTACTGACCCTGGAACTGTCCCTGTATATAGCTACTGACCCTGGAACTGTCCCTGTATATAGCTACTGACCCTGGAACTGTCCCTGTATATAGCTACTGACCCTGGAACTGACCCTGTATATAGCTACTGACCCTGGAACTGTCCCTGTATATAGCTACTGACCCTGGAACTGTCCCTGTATATAGCTACTGACCCTGGAACTGACCCTGTATATAGCTACTGACCCTGGAACTGTCCCTGTATATAGCTACTGACCCTGGAACTGACCCTGTATATAGCTACTGACCCGGTATATAGCTACTGACCCTGTATATAGCTACTGACCCTGGAACTGTCCCTGTATATAGCTACTGACCCTGGAACTGTCCCTGTATATAGCTACTGACCCTGGAACTGTCCCTGTATATAGCTACTGACCCTGGAACTGTATATAGCTACTGACCCTGGAACTGTCCCTGTATATAGCTACTGACCCTGGAACTGTCCCTGTATATAGCTACTGACCCTGGAACTGTCCCTGTATATAGCTACTGACCCTGGAACTGACCCTGTATATAGCTACTGACCCTGGAACTGTCCCTGTATATAGCTACTGACCCTGGAACTGACCCTGTATATAGCTACTGACCCTGGAACTGACCCTGTATATAGCTACTGACCCTGGAACTGTCCCTGTATATAGCTACTGACCCTGGAACTGACCCTGTATATAGCTACTGATCCTGAAACTGTCCCTGTATATAGCTGACTTACTTTCTCATGTTCTTCTTTTTCTATTTCTCGTGTGTTGTTGTTCTACTGATATTGATTACTGCATTGTTGGGAAGAGTAAGCCAGAAAGACAATAACAAATGTCTGTCTCTGTCTACCCACTACTACACTACAGCCCAAAATAACATTCATCTACGAGGGGACCACAGAACTGAACCCGCCCCATCTCCAGCTCTCCTGCTCTCTCTCTCCTCAACTTTCTCTCTCTCTCTCGCCCTCTAATAGGACTACGTAATCAGTGCTCCACAAGGTGACCTATTTAACTCTACATGCAGAAGTCCTTTCTCCTGTCCCACTTTCTGTTTATTGGGTGTTAAAATTAGAGGATTTATAACTGGTCAGGCCAGCCTAGTCATCATGCTGTAGCAGCCAGCCAGACATCTATCTCTGTGCTCCCCAACCAGTCATCCTCTATAGGCTAATCGGTGCATTAGAGACCTCTGTAATGCCCAGAAAGCTCAGATTCGAACTCCCATTCACCAGCTCTGCAAGCATTATAATGTCAAAATACGTTTTTTACACACCAAATATGGAGTTTTGCTAAGCAACTATCTTCATTTACTCCCATTACGGCTGGTATGTACTTCCAAAAAAGGTATAAATAAAAATGTACAAGCAAACGAAACAATGCCTTTTAGGCACCTCCAATGTATTGACCTGTTGTAGACTTCTGACCAGTGTGGCAGTAAAGAATGATGTGTGGCAGTAATGAGTGACGTATGGCAGTAATGAATGACGTGTGGCAGTAATGAGTGATGTGTGGCAGTAATGAATGATGTGTGGCAGTAATGAATGACGTGTGGCAGTAATGAATGATGTGTGGCAGTAATGAATGATGTGTGGCAGTAATGAATGATGTGTGGCAGTAATGAGTGATGTGTGGCAGTAATGAATGATGTGTGGCAGTAATGAGTGATGTGTGGCAGTAATGAATGATGTGTGGCAGTAATGAGTGATGTGTGGCAGTAATGAGTGATGTGTGGCAGTAATGAGTGATGTGTGGCAGTAATGAATGATGTGTGGCAGTAATGAATGATGTGTGGCAGTAATGAGTGATGTGTGGCAGTAATGAGTGATGTGTGGCAGTAATGAGTGATGTGTGGCAGTAATGAATGATGTGTGGCAGTAATGAATGATGTGTGGCAGTAATGAGTGATGTGTGGCAGTAATGAGTGATGTGTGGCAGTAATGAGTGATGTGTGGCAGTAATGAATGATGTGTGGCAGTAATGAATGATGTGTGGCAGTAATGAGTGATGTGTGGCAGTAATGAGTGATGTGTGGCAGTAATGAATGATGTGTGGCAGTAATGAATGATGTGTGGCAGTAATGAATGATGTGTGGCAGTAATGAATGATGTGTGGCAGTAATGAATGATGTGTGGCAGTAATGAGTGATGTGTGGCAGTAATGAATGATGTGTGGCAGTAATGAATGATGTGTGGCAGTAATGAATGATGTGTGGCAGTAATGAGTGATGTGTGGCAGTAATGAATTTGAATGTGAGCTTTCTGGCCATTACAGAGGTACCAAACGCCCAGATACTGGTTCAACTAGCTGGCTATAGAGCTGCTGCCTATGCTGTCTGACTGTTTTGGTAGTCCTTTAAAGATAGATAGAATAGATAAGGCCTACTTTTAGGACTGCTGAATACCAACTATCAATCACTTAGATCATGTATTTTCAGGTAGAGATACCTGCTCTCTATCCTCTACAGCCATTCTCTTCCCATTCTCTCCCTCTCCTCTGTCCTACAGACTTGCCCAGACAAGTTGGGTACAATGGATTCTGGTCATTGTAGTTTATTACAATGTTTTCTGAGCTAAACTATAGTGAACAAAAATAGAAACGCAACATGCAACAATTTCAAAGACTTTACTGAATTACAGTTCATAGAAGGAAATCAGTAAATTGAAATAAATAAATTAGGCCCTAATCTATGGATTGCACATGACTGGGCAGGGGCGCAGCCATGGATGGGCCTGGGAGGGCATAGGCCCACCCACTTGGGAGCCGGGTCAATCAGAATGGGTTTTTCCCCACAAAAGGGCATCAGCTGTACAGGTGGCTGGTCTCAGATGATCCCGCAGGTGAAGAAGCCGGATGTGGAGGTCCTGGGCTGGCTTGGTTACACGTGGTCTGGGGAGGTCCTGGGCTGGCTTGGTTACACGTGGTCTGGGGAGGTCCTGGGCTGGCGTGGTTACCCGTGGTCTGGGGAGGTCCTGGGCTGGCGTGGTTACACGTGGTCTGGGGAGGTCCTGGGCTGGCTTGGTTACACGTGGTCTGGGGAGGTCCTGGGCTGGCGTGGTTACACGTGGTCTGGGGAGGTCCTGGGCTGGCTTGGTTACACGTGGTCTGGGGAGGTCCTGGGCTGGCGTGGTTACACGTGGTCTGGGGAGGTCCTGGGCTGGCTTGGTTACACGTGGTCTGGGGAGGTCCTGGGCTGGCGTGGTTACACGTGGTCTGGGGAGGTCCTGGGCTGGCGTGGTTACACGTGGTCTGGGGAGGTCCTGGGCTGGCGTGGTTACACGTGGTCTGGGGAGGTCCTGGGCTGGCTTGGTTACACGTGTTCTGGGGAGGTCCTGGGCTGGCGTGGTTACACGTGGTCTGGGGAGGTCCTGGGCTGGCGTGGTTACACGTGGTCTGGGGAGGTCCTGGGCTGGCTTGGTTACACGTGGTCTGGGGAGGTCCTGGGCTGGCGTGGTTACACGTGGTCTGGGGAGGTCCTGGGCTGGCTTGGTTACACGTGGTCTGGGGAGGTCCTGGGCTGGCGTGGTTACACGTGGTCTGGGGAGGTCCTGGGCTGGCTTGGTTACACGTGGTCTGGGGAGGTCCTGGGCTGGCGTGGTTACACGTGGTCTGGGGAGGTCCTGGGCTGGCTTGGTTACACGTGGTCTGGGGAGGTCCTGGGCTGGCTTGGTTACACGTGGTCTGGGGAGGTCCTGGGCTGGCGTGGTTACACGTGGTCTGGGGAGGTCCTGGGCTGGCTTGGTTACACGTGGTCTGGGGAGGTCCTGGGCTGGCTTGGTTACACGTGGTCTGGGGAGGTCCTGGGCTGGCGTGGTTACACGTGGTCTGGGGAGGTCCTGGGCTGGCTTGGTTACACGTGGTCTGGGGAGGTCCTGGGCTGGCTTGGTTACACGTGGTCTGGGGAGGTCCTGGGCTGGCGTGGTTACACGTGGTCTGGGGAGGTCCTGGGCTGGCGTGGTTACACGTGGTCTGGGGAGGTCCTGGGCTGGCGTGGTTACACGTGGTCTGGGGAGTTCCTGGGCTGGCGTGGTTACACGTGGTCTGCCAAATTCTCTATAACGACGTTGGAGGCGGCGACAGGGTAGTAACGTCGTGAGTTGGGATTGTGGTTCATTGTTTACCTAGCTAGCTAGCTAAATGTCTTAACAAAAGACTCCACTATGCAAGTAACAATTTCGGGTGCGTTCGTAAATTCAGTCTGAGTATGCCAGAGCGCAGAATAACTGATGAATTTACGAACGCACAACACCTGGCCGGTGTCAGTAAGTGCGGCAAAAATACGTAATTAAATTGTTGCCAGCAGCGCAGTTACAGTCACCAACGCTCTGGATATCATGAAAACAACCTAACCAGCTTTGTTAGGGTGAGTAAAATGCTCAGCGGGGTGTTCTCTCATTAAATGAGAGCCCCATAATGAGAGAACATAATCCCAACTCATTAAATGAGAGAACACCCCACTGACCATTTTACTCGCCCTAGCAGAGCTGGTTAGGCTGTTTTCATGTTATCCAGAGGTAAATAATGAACCATAATCCCAATTTTGTGTGTGGAAGTAGCTAGCAAGCTAGCTAATGTTAGTCAGTTAGCTTGGGTGCTTGACTGCCGTTGTGAGGTCAGAACGCTCGGATCAACCCTACTCATCGGCCAGAGCGTCAAGTGTCCGCTCTGAACGCTCCGAGAGCGAAACAAGATGGGTGGGGCTAAAGCTTAAGAGGGTGTGAACGATGCTGAATGGGTGTAGACAAAGAAGAGCTCTTCAGTAGGTACCAAAACATTCAAAGGCCATTTTCTCAAAATTCCTTAAATGCAGTGTATTTTATACCATTTTGTAGCTCTGTGTCTCTGCTTTTATCCAATGTTAAAAACACCATTTCAAATCTTACTACATAAGACAGAATAGAGGCGTTCGGTCACAACTATGCTATTTCTTTGTGGGGTTTTTTTGCGATGATCGTAACCTTTTTTGTACATAATGTTTCCGGCATCGTTTCCTATAACTGAAAAGAGCTTCTGGACATCAGAACAGCTATCACTAACCATGATTTGGATAAGGAATTCTACTTCAATGACTCGGCCGTGCAGGACATACTGCTCACCCGGGAGGCCCTAATCCCCGACACTCGGAAGAGAAAGAGACGCCGACGTGCGGGTACCCTGATGAAACTACGGTGAGACGCCAACGTGCGGGTACCCTGATGAAACTACGGTGAGACGCCGACATGCGGGTACCCTGATGAAACTACGGTGAGACGCCGACATGCGGGTACCCTGATGAAACTACGGTGAGACGCCAACGTGCGGGTACCCTGATGAAACTACGGTGAGACGCCGACATGCGGGTACCCTGATGAAACTACGGTGAGAGTAAATAATCTACCTCTAGCCTCTGTTCTATTGGCCAATGTACAATCACTGGAGAACAAACTGGACGAGCTCCTTTCCAGACTTTCAACATTAACTGTAATATCCTATCAACATTAACTGTAATATCCTATCAACATTAACTGTAATATCCTATCAACATTAACTGTAATATTCTATCAACATTAACTGTAATATCCTATCAACATTAACTGTAATATCCTATCAACATTAACTGTAATATCCTATCAACATTAACTGTAATATCCTATGTTTCTCAGAGTCGTGGCTGAACGAGGACATGGAAAATATAAATCTAGCCGGTTTTTCTATGCATCGGCAGGACAGAACGACAGAGTCTCGCAAAATATTTTTATTAACAACAGCTGGTGAATGATCTCTAATATTAAGGACATTTCGAGGTTCTGCTAGCCTGAGTTAGAACATCTCATGATAAGCTGTAGACCATATTATTTACCAAGAGAGTTTATCTATAATTTTTCGTAGCTATCTATTTACCACAACAAACCGATGCTGGCACTAAGACTGCACTCAACCAGCTGTATAGGGCCATCAGCAGACAAGAAAATCCAGAGGCGGCGCTCCTAGAGGCCGGTGATTTTAATGCAGGAAAATGGAAATCAGTTCTACCTCAATTCTACCAGCATGTCACTTGTGCAACTAAAGGGAAAAAACTATAGATCACCTTCACTCCACACACAGAGACTTATAAAAAGCTCTCCCTCGCCCTCCATTTGGCAAATCTGATCATACAGTGCCTCCAGAAAGTATTCACACCACTTGACTTTTTCCACATGTTGTTATGTTACAGCCTGAATTTAAAATGGATTACATTTAGGTGTTTTCTCGTTGGCTTACACACAATATCCCCCAAAATAAAAAAAATATCCCATAATGTCGAAGTGGAATTACGTTTTTAAAAAATAATAAGAAAATAATTAAATTAAAGCTGAAAGTATTCAACCCCTTTGTTATGGCAAGCCAAAATAACTTACAGGAACTCGAGTCCTGTTCACCCAACCTAGAATATCTCACAATCAAATGCCGACCGTATTATCTCCCAAGAGAATTCTCTTTGGTTATAGTCACGGCCGTGTATATACCCCCTCAAGCCGATACCACGACGGCCCTCAAAGAACTTCACTGGACTTTATGCAAACTGGAAACCACATACACTGAGGCTGCATTAATTGTAGCCGGGGATTTTAACAAAGCAAATTTGAGGACTAGGCTGCCGAAGTTCTATCAACATATCGACTGTTGTACTCGCTCTGCCAAGATCCTCGACCATTGCTAATCAAACTTCCGGGATGGTTAATAGTCCCTCCCCCGCCCTCCTTTCGGCAAATCTGACCACGACTCAATTTTGCTCCTCCCTTCCTATAGGCAGAAACTCAAACAGGAAATACCTGTGCTAAGGACTATTCAACACTGGTCTGACCAATCGGAATCCACGCTTCAAGATTGTTTTGATCACGCGGACTGGGATATGTTCCGGTAGCTACCGAAAATAATTTTGATGAATACACTGAAACGGTGACTGAGTTTATCAGGAAGTGTATACAGTGGGGGGAAAAAGTATTTAGTCAGCCACCAATTGTGCAAGTTCTCCCACTTAAAAAGATGAGAGAGGCCTGTCATTTTCATCATAGGTACACGTCAACTATGACAGACAAAATGATTTTAAAAAATCCAGAAAATCACATTGTAGGATTTTTTATGAATTTATTTGCAAATTATGGTGGAAAATAAGTATTTGGTCAATAACAAAAGTTTCTCAATACTTTGTTATATACCCTTTGTTGGCAATGACACAGGTCAAACGTTTTCTGTAAGTCTTCACAAGGTTTTCACACACTGTTGCTGGTATTTTGGCCCATTCCTCCATGCAGATCTCCTCTAGAGCAGTGGTCCTCTGTAGCTCAGCTGGTAGAGCACGGCGCTTGTAACGCCAAGGTAGTGGGTTCGATCCCCGGGACCACCCGTACACAAAAAAATAAAAATGTATGCACGCATGACTAAGTCGCTTTGGATAAAAGCGTCTGCTAAATGGCATATTATATTATTATTATATTATTATGTTTTGGGGCTGTCGCTGGGCAACACGGACTTTCAACTCCCTCCAAAGATTTTCTATGGGGTTGAGATCTGGAGACTGGCTAGGCCAATCCAGGACCTTGAAATGCTTCTTACGAAGCCACTCCTTCGTTGCCCGGGCGGTGTGTTTGGGATCATTGTCATGCTGAAAGACCCAGCCACGTTTCATCTTCAATGCCCTTGCTGATGGAAGGAGGTTTTCACTCAAAATCTCACGATACATGGCCCCATTCATTCTTTCCTTTACACGGATCAGTCGTCCTGGTCCCTTTGCAGAAAAACAGCCCCAAAGCATGATGTTTCCACCCCCATGCTTCACAGTAGGTATGGTGTTCTTTGGATGCAACTCAGCATTCTTTGTCCTCCAAACACGACGAGTTGAGTTTTTACCAAAAAGTTCTATTTTGGTTTCATCTGACCATATGACATTCTCCCAATCCTCTTCTGGATCATCCAAATGCACTCTAGCAAACTTCAGACGGGCCTGGACATGTACTGGCTTAAGCAGGGGGACATGTCTGGCACTGCAGGATTTGAGTCCCTGGCGGCGTAGTGTGTTACTGATGGTAGGCTTTGTTACTTTGGTCCCAGCTCTCTGCAGGTCATTCACTAGGTCCCCCGGTGTGGTTCTGGGATTTTTGCTCACCATTCTTGTGATCATTTTGACCCCACAGGGTGAGATCTTGCGTGGAGCCCCAGATCGAGGGAGATTATCAGTGGTCTTGTATGTCTTCCATTTCCTAATAATTGCTCCCACAGTTGATTTCTTCAAACCAAGCTGCTTACCTATTGCAGATTCAGTCTTCCCAGCCTGGTGCAGGTCTACAATTTTGTTTCTGGTGTCCTTTGACAGCTCTTTGGTCTTGGCCATAGTGGAGTTTGGAGTGTGACTGTTTGAGGTTGTGGACAGGTGTCTTTTATACTGATAACAAGTTCAAACAGGTGCCATTAATACAGGTAACGAGTGGAGGACAGAGGAGCCTCTTAAAGAAGAAGTTACAGGTCTGTGAGAGCCAGAAATCTTGCTTGTTTGTAGGTGACCAAATACTTATTTTCCACCATAATTTGCAAATAAATTCATTAAAAATCCTACAATGTGATTTTATGGGGAAAAAATTCTCAATTTGTCTGTCATAGTTGACGTGTACCTATGATGAAAATTACAGGCCTCTCTCATCTTTTTAAGTGGGAGAACTTGCACAATTGGTGGCTGACTAAATACTTTTTTCCCCCACTGTAGTACATTTATCATAATTTGGTTGTAATCCAGAGAGGTTAGAAAATGTATCTAGATCCTCTATGAGGCTGTGGAGAGATTAAAGTTGGGGATTTAAAAGAAAACATGAATCATCAGCGTACAATGACACCTTTGTTTTTAAGCCCTGGATTTCTAATCCCTTGATTTTATTGTTGGATCTGATTTTAATAGCTGACATTTCGATGGCCATAATAAATAGATATGCCGATAGTGGACAATCTTGTTTCACTCCTCTTGACAGTTTAAAACTTTAGGAGAAATAGCCATTATTTAACCAGTCGTACTTTATCAAATGCCTTTTCAAAGTCAGCTATGAATAGCAGGCCTGGTTTCCCAGATTTTTCATAGTGTTCTATTGTTTCCAGTACTTACCTTATATTATCTCCAATGTTTCATCCATGTAAAAAACCTGTCTGATTATAATGAATAATACCTTTTTAATTCTATGCGCTATACATTTTGCTAGAATTTTTGCATCACAACACTGAAGTGTAAGGGGCCTCCAATTTTTTTAATGGACTGGATCTTTATATTTCCCACTTGTATCCTGTTTCAGTAATAATGAAATCAGACTTTCTTCTTGGGTGTCTGATAATCTACCATTTACATATGAGTGGTTAAAACATGCTAATAACGGTCCTCTGAGTATATCAAAAAAGGTTTGGTATACCTCGAGTGGTATGCCATCCAACCCAGAAGTTTTCCAGGACTTAAAGTCTTTAATTGCATCCAGAAGTTCCTTCTCTGTAATTTCACCTTCACATGAGTCTTTCTGTATGGCTGTTAATTTTACATTATTAATAGAAAGGAAATCCCTACAATTAGCTTATCAGATGAAACCAAAATAGAATTTTTTGGTAAAAACTCAACTCATCGTGTGTGGAGGACAAAGAATGCTGAGTTGCATCCAAAGAACACCATACCTACTGTGAAGCATGGGGGTGGAAACATCATGCTTTGGGGCTGTTTTTCTGCAAAGGGACCAGGACCACTGATCCGTGTAAAGGAAAGAATGAATGGGGCCATGTATCGTGAGATTTTGAGTGAAAACCTCCTTCCATCAGCAAGGGCATTGAAGATGAAACGTGGCTGGGTCTTTCAGCATGACAATGATCCCAAACACACTGCCCGGGCAACGAAGGAGTGGCTTCGTAAGAAGCATTTCAAGGTCCTGGAGTGGCCTAGCCAGTCTCCAGATCTCAACCCCATAGAAAATCTTTGGAGGGAGTTGAAAGTCCATGTTGCCCAGCGACAGCCCCAAAACATCACTGCTCTAGAGGAGATCTGCATGGAGGAATGGGCCAAAATACCAGCAACAGTGTGTGAAAACCTTGTGAAGACTTACAGAAAACGTTTGACCTGTGTCATTGCCAACAAAGGGTATATAACAAAGTATTGAGAAACTTTTGTTATTGACCAAAATACTTATTTTCCACCATAATTTGCAAATAAATTCATAAAAAATCCTACAATGTGATTTTCTGGAATTGTTTTAATCATTTTGTCTGTCATAGTTGACGTGTACCTATGATGAAAATGACAGGCCTCTCTCATCTTTTTAAGTGGGAGAACTTGTACAATTGGTGGCTGACTAAATACATTTTCCCCCCACTGTATATTACGTATTGGATCACTAGAAAATACAATTTTTACATTACCATGTAGTTTACCAACAAAATGGTCTGATGGTGATGTGGATATACTCGGAATACATATCCCAAAGGAAATAAATGATCTCACTCCAATAAATTTGAATAGAAAGTTAGCAAAAAAAGATAAGATCTTGCTACCATGGAAAGGTAAATACCTGTCTATTTGTGGAAAAATCACCCTGATTAACTCTTTAGTATTATCCCAGTTTACCTATTTGCTTATGGTCTTGCCTACGCCTAGCGAACAGTTTTTTAAATTATGAGAAAAAAATATTCCATTTTATTTGGAACGGCAAGCCAGACAAAATTAAACGGCCTATTTATATAATGAATATGAATTCGGGAGACAGAAATTATTAAATATTAAAGCATTAAACCTATCACTAAAAGCTTCAGTCATAAAAAGTTATACTTAAATCCGAACTGGTTCTCTACAAATTAGTAAAATTGTCTCACCCCATGTTCAAGAATGGCCTTTTTCCCTTTATTCAGATTACAACCTCTCACTTTCATTTATTTGAAAGGGAAACCATCTCCCAAATATCACTATTTCTAAAATAAGCCATAGAAAGTTGGTTGCAATTTCAATTTAATCCTCCAGAAACGACAGAACAAATAATGCAACAAATATTGTGGTTAAACTCAAATATACTAATTAATAAAAAACCATTATTTTTGGAAAAAATGTTTAAAAAATATATAATCTTCGTAAATTATGTCATAGGTAGGACTGGTGGAGTTATGTCACACATGCAGCTAACAAAAACATACGGAAATGTCTGCTCTACCCAAAATTACAAACAAATAATTGCAGCATTACCGTAAAAATGGAAGAGGAAAGTGGAAGGGGGAAAAAGTAAGGAACTTGTCTGTCGGCCCTGCATTAAAGAACATAATTGGTTAAAGAAAATTGTGATAAATAAAAAAGTATACCAGTTTCATTTAAGGACCAAAGGATTGACAGCCGTCCCATATAGATTGTAAAATAGTTGGGAAGAGATTCTTGACGTACCGATTCCATGGCATAGTGTTTATGAACTGATACGCAAAACGACACCGGATGGGACTAATAACAACTAATAACAACAAGATAGATAATGTAAAGCATACTGTGTCCATAATAAGTATATAGGTTATAGGTTGGGAGTTTTTGTGAAGGAGCACAGTTAGAAAGATAAGGCATATAGAAGCAAACCGGATGGACATCATGAAAATGATCGGAGGAAGTTAAGGAGTAAAAACAAACAAAATATAATTATTGTGAAATTGACTGTGTCCATTAAATGTGCACTACCGTTCAAAAGTTTGGGATCACTTAGAAATGTCCTTGTTTTCTAAAGAAAAGCAATTTCTTTGTTCATTAAAATAACATAAAATCGATCAGAAATACATTGTAGACATTGTTAATGTTGTAAATGGCTATTGTAGCTGGAAACGGCTGATTTTTTATGGAATATCTACATAGGCGTACAGAGGCCCATTATCAGCAACCATCAGTCCTGTGTTCCAATGGCACGTTGTGTTTGCTAATCCAAGTTGATCATTTTAAAAGGCTAATTGATCATTAGAAAACCCTTTTGCAATGATGTTAGCACAGCTGAAAACTGTTGTGCTGATTAAAGAAGCAATTAAACTGGCCTTCTTGAGACTAGTTGAGTATCTGGAGCATCAGCAATTGTGGGTTCGATTACAGGCTCAAAATGGCCAGAAACGAATTACTTTCTTCTGAAACTCATCAGTCTATTCTTGTTCTGAGAAATGAAGGCTATTCAATGCGAGAAATTGCCAAGAAACTGAAGATCTCGTACAACACTGTGTACTACTCCCTTCACAGAACAGCGCATACTGGCTCTAACCAGAATAGAAAGAGGAGTGGGAGGCCCCGGTGCACAACTGAGCAAGAGGACAAATACATTAGAGTGTCTAGTTTAAGAAACAGATGCCTCACAGGTCTTCAACTGGCAGCTTCATTAAATAGTACCCGCAAAACACCAGTCTCAACGTCAACAGTGAAGAGGCGACTCCAGGATGCTGACCTTCTAGGCAGAGTTGCAAAGAAAAAGCCACATCTCAAACTGGCCAATAAAAATAAAAGATTAAGATGGGCAGTCTGAGGCTACACAGTCTGACCCCAACCCTGCTATTCCTATACAATACCATCTTGCCTAAAACAATAAAAGATCCTGTATTTTGGTCTATTCTGTTCAGTTCAGGTTAGTTACCTACTTGATCTAAAAACATCAGTGTTTAGAAGTGGTAATGATGGGTCTCACAGAAAATGATAATGTATGTAATTATATGAGGGACCTTACCTTGTGTCTGCACTTCAGGACCACTCCATAGGCACCTGTGGAGAGAGTAGTACTTTCAGATATCATGAAGCACTCCTGGGGATCTTATTACATTAACGCTGTAGACCTAATAATACCTGACCTAAAGCTGCCCTGTCTGTTGTTAAGAAAATAACATTGATTTATAAAGACATGGAGTCACCTTCAGCAGCTAGACGTCCATTCAGATAAACAGAGAGTATCAACCAACAGCCTGGTCACATGACATGCTGACAGGATGAATGTAGAACATGCCGAGAGGTCAAACTGCTGCCTGTATCGGATCAATGGTTTAAATGTATTGTGTAGTGTAGTGGTAATGTGCCATATTGTAGTGTAGAGGTAATGTTCCATAGTGTAGTGTAGAGGTAATGTTCCATAGTGTAGTGTAGAGGTAATGTTCCATAGTGTAGTGTAGAGGTAATGTTCCATAGTGTAGTGTAGAGGTAATGTTCCATAGTGTAGTGTAGAGGTAATGTTCCATAGTGTAGTGTAGAGGTAATGTTCCATAGTGTAGTGTAGTGGTAATGTGCCATATTGTAGTGTAGAGGTAATGTTCCATAGTGTAGTGTAGAGGTAATGTTCCATAGTGTAGTGTAGTGGTAATGTTCCATAGTGTAGTGTAGAGGTAATGTTCCATAGTGTAGTGTAGTGGTAATGTTCCATAGTGTAGTGTAGAGGTAATGTTCCATAGTGTAGTGTAGTGGTAATGTGCCATATTGTAGTGTAGAGGTAATGTTCCATAGTGTAGTGTAGAGGTAATGTTCCATAGTGTAGTGTAGAGGTAATGTTCCATAGTGTAGTGTAGAGGTAATGTTCCATAGTGTAGTGTAGAGGTAATGTGCCATAGTGTAGTGTAGTGGTAATGTGCCATAGTGTAGTGTAGTGGTAATGTTCCATAGTTTAAATGTAGTGTGTAGTGTAGTGGTAATGTTCCATAGTTTAAATGTAGTGTGTAGTGTAGTGGAAATGTTCCATAGTGTAAATGTAGTGTGTAGTGTAGTGGTAATGTTCCATAGTTTAAATGTATTGTGTAGTGTAGTGGTAATGTTCCATAGTGTAGTGTAGTGGTAATGTTCCATAGTGTAGTGTAGTGGTAATGTTCCATAGTTTAAATGTAGTGTGTAGTGTAGTTGTAATGTTCCATAGTTTAAATGTAGTGTGTAGTGTAGTGGTAATGTTCCATAGTTTAAATGTAGTGTGTAGTGTAGTGGTAATGTTCCATAGTTTAAATGTAGTGTGTAGTGTAGTGGAAATGTTCCATAGTGTAAATGTAGTGTGTAGTGTAGTGGTAATGTTCCATAGTTTAAATGTATTGTGTAGTGTAGTGGTAATGTTCCATAGTGTAGTGTAGTGGTAATGTTCCATAGTGTAGTGTAGTGGTAATGTTCCATAGTTTAAATGTAGTGTGTAGTGTAGTGGTAATGTCCCAAAGTGTAGTATAGAGGTAATGTTCCATAGTGTAGTGTAGTGGTAATGTCCCATAGTGTAAATGTATTGTGTAGTGTAGTGGTAATGTTCCATAGTTTAAATGTAGTGTGTAGTGTAGTGGTAATGTTCCATAGTGTAGTGTAGTGGTAATGTTCCATAGTTTAAATGTAGTGTGTAGTGTAGTGGTAATGTTCCATAGTTTAAATGTAGTGTGTAGTGTAGTGGTAATGTTCCATAGTGTAGTGTAGTGGTAATGTTCCATAGTTTAGTGTAGTGATAATGTTCCATAGTTTAAATGTAGTGTGTAGTGTAGTGGTAATGTTCCATAGTGTAGTGTAGAGGTAATGTTCCATAGTGTAGTGTAGAGGTAATGTTCCATAGTGTAGTGTAGAGGTAATGTGCCATAGTGTAGTGTAGTGGTAATGTGCCATAGTGTAGTGTAGTGGTAATGTGCCATAGTGTAAATGTATTGTGTAGTGTAGTGGTAATGTTCCATATTGTAAATGTATTGTGTAGTGTAGTGGTAATGTTCCATAGTTTAAATGTAGTGTGTAGTGTAGTGGTAATGTTCCATAGTGTAGTGTAGTGGTAATGTTCCATAGTTTAAATGTAGTGTGTAGTGTAGTGGTAATGTTCCATAGTTTAAATGTAGTGTGTAGTGTAGTGGTAATGTTCCATAGTGTAAATGTAGTGTGTAGTGTAGTGGTAATGTTCCATAGTGTAGTGTAGTGGTAATGTTCCATAGTGTAGTGTAGTGGTAATGTTCCATAGTTTAGTGTAGTGATAATGTTCCATAGTTTAAATGTAGTGTGTAGTGTAGTGGTAATGTTCCATAGTTTAAATGTAGTGTGTAGTGTAGTGGTAATGTTCCATAGTGTAAATGTAGTGTGTAGTGTAGTGGTAATGTTCCATAGTGTAGTGTAGTGGTAATGTTCCATAGTGTAGTGTAGTGGTAATGTTCTATAGTTTAAATGTAGTGTGTAGTGTAGTGGTAATGTCCCATAGTGTAAATGTAGTGTGTAGTGTAGTGGTAATGTGCCATAGTGTAAATGTAGTGTGTAGTGTAGTGGTGATGTTCCATAGTTTAAATGTAGTGTGTAGTGTAGTGGAAATGTTCCATAGTGTAGTGTAGTGGTAATGTTCCATAGTGTAGTGTAGTGGTAATGTGCCATAGTGTAAATGTAGTGTGTAGTGTAGTGGTGATGTGCCATAGTGTAAATGTAGTGTGTAGTGTAGTGGTAATGTCCCATAGTGTAGTGTAGAGGTAATGTTCCATAGTGTAGTGTAGTGTTAATGTTCCATAGTGTAGTGTAGTGGTAATGTTCTATAGTTTAAATGTTGTGTGTAGTGTAGTGGTAATGTCCCATAGTGTAGTGTAGAGGTAATGTTCCATAGTGTAGTGTAGAGGTAATGTTCCATAGTGTAGTGTAGTGGTAATGTTCCATAGTGTAGTGTAGAGGTAATGTTCCATAGTGTAGTGTAGTGGTAATGTTCCATAGTGTAGTGTAGTGGTAATGTTCCATAGTGTAAATGTAGTGTGTAGTGTAGTGGTAATGTTCCATAGTGTACATGTAGTGTGTAGTGTAGTGGTAATGTTCCATGGTTTAAATGTAGTGTGTAGTGTAGTGGTAATGTTCCATAGTGTAGTGTAGTGGTAATGTTCCATAGTTTAAATGTAGTGTGTAGTGTAGTGGTAATGTTCCATAGTGTAAATGTAGTGTAGTTGTAATGTTCCATAGTGTAAATGTAGTGTGTAGTGTAGTGGTAATGTTCCATAGTGTAGTGTAGTGTTAATGTTCCATAGTGTAGTGTAGTGGTAATGTTCTATAGTTTAAATGTTGTGTGTAGTGTAGTGGTAATGTCCCATAGTGTAGTGTAGAGGTAATGTTCCATAGTGTAGTGTAGAGGTAATGTTCCATAGTGTAGTGTAGTGGTAATGTTCCATAGTGTAAATGTAGTGTGTAGTGTAGTGGTAATGTTCCATAGTTTAAATGTAGTGTGTAGTGTAGTGGTAATGTTCCATAGTGTAAATGTAGTGGTAACGTTCCATAGTGTAGTGTAGTGATAATGTCCCATAGTGTAAATGTAGTGTGTAGTGTAGTGGTAATGTTCCATAGTTTAAATGTAGTGTGTAGTGTAGGGGTAATGTTCCATAGTGTAAATGTAGTGTGTAGTGTAGTGGTAATGTTCCATAGTGTAGTGTAGTGGTAATGTTCCATAGTTTAAATTTAGTGTGTAGTGTAGTGGTAATGTTCCATAGTGTAGTGTAGTGGTAATGTTCCATAGTGTAGTGTAGTGGTAATGTTCTATAGTTTAAATGTAGTGTGTAGTGTAGTGGTAATGTCCCATAGTGTAGTGTAGAGTTAATGTTCCATAGTGTAGTGTAGTGGTAATGTTCCATAGTGTAGTGTAGTGGTAATGTTCCATAGTGTAGTGTAGAGGTAATGTTCCATAGTGTAGTGTAGTGGTAATGTTCCATAGTGTAGTGTAGTGGTAATGTTCCATAGTGTAGTGTAGTGGTAATGTTCCATAGTGTAAATGTAGTGTGTAGTGTAGTGGTAATGTTCCATAGTTTAAATGTAGTGTGTAGTGTAGTGGTAATGTTCCATAGTGTAGTGTAGAGGTAATGTTCCATAGTGTAGTGTAGTGGTAATGTTCCATAGTGTAGTGTAGTGGTAATGTTCCATAGTGTAAATGTAGTGTGTAGTGTAGTGGTAATGTTCCATAGTGTAGTGTAGTGGTAATGTTCCATAGTGTAGTGTAGTGGTAATGTTCCATAGTGTAGTGTAGTGGTAATGTTCCATGGTTTAAATGTAGTGTGTAGTGTAGTGATAATGTTCCATAGTGTAGTGTAGTGTTAATGTTCCATAGTGTAGTGTAGTGGTAATGTTCCATAGTTTAAATGTATTGTGTAGTGTAGTGGTAATGTTCCATAGTTTAAATGTATTGTGTAGTGTAGTGGTAATGTTCCATAGTGTAGTGTAGTGGTAATGTTCCATAGTGTAGTGTAGTGATAATGTTCCATAGTGTAGTGTAGTGATAATGTTCCATAGTGTAGTGTAGTGGTAATGTTCCATGGTTTAAATGTAGTGTGTAGTGTAGTGGTAATGTTCCATAATGTAGTGTAGAGGTAATGTTCCATAGTGTAGTGTAGTGGTAATGTTCCATAGTGTAGTGTAGTGGTAATGTTCCATAGTGTAGTGTAGTGGTAATGTTCCATAGTGTAGTGTAGTGGTAATGTTCCATAGTGTAGTGTAGTGGTAATGTTCCATAGTGTAGTGTAGTGGTAATGTTCCATAGTGTAAATGTAGTGTGTAGTGTAGTGGTAATGTTCCATAGTTTAAATGTAGTGTGTAGTGTAGTGGTAATGTTCCATAGTGTAAATGTAGTGGTAACGTTCCATAGTGTAGTGTAGTGATAATGTCCCATAGTGTAAATGTAGTGTGTAGTGTAGTGGTAATGTTCCATAGTTTAAATGTAGTGTGTAGTGTAGTGGTAATGTTCCATAGTTTAAATGTAGTGTGTAGTGTAGTGGTAATGTTCCATAGTTTAAATGTAGTGTGTAGTGTAGTGGTAATGTTCCATAGTTTAAATGTAGTGTGGTTGTATATTTGTACACCAACAGGGTAGTGTTAGGTAGATTACTGTTTCTGGGCATAAATCCATATCACAATAAATTATTGAATGATACGTTTAATTCATGTGCAACAGTTATTTTTGTATATTATCCCCTTAAACCTACTAATACTACTTTTAAATGTTATCAATTAGGGCTGATCCCATATAGGCGACTGGTCCATAGGTTATCAATTAGGGCTGATCCCATATAGGCGACTGGTCCATATGTTATCAATTAGGGCTGATCCCATATAGGCGACTGGTCCATATGTTATCAATTAGGGCTGATCCCATATAGGCGACTGGTCCATATGTTATCAATTAGGGCTGATCCCATATAGGCGACTGGTCCATAGGTTATCAATTAGGGCTGATCCCATATAGGCGACTGGTCCATATGTTATCAATTAGGGCTGATCCCATATAGGCGACTGGTCCATATGTTATCAATTAGGGCTGATCCCATATAGGCGACTGGTCCATATGTTATCAATTAGGGCTGATCCCATATAGGCGACTGGTCCATATGTTATCAATTAGGGCTGATCCCATATAGGCGACTGGTCCATATGTTATCAATTAGGGCTGATCCCATATAGGCGACTGGTCCATATGTTATCAATTAGGGCTGATCCCATATAGGCGACTGGTCCATATGTTATCAATTAGGGCTGATCCCATATAGGCGACTGGTCCATATGTTATCAATTAGGGCTGATCCCATATAGGCGACTGGTCCATATGTTATCAATTAGGGCTGATCCCATATAGGCGACTGGTCCATAGGTTATCAATTAGGGCTGATCCCATATAGGCGACTGGTCCATATGTTATCAATTAGGGCTGATCCCATATAGGCGACTGGTCCATAGGTTATCAATTAGGGCTGATCCCATATAGGCGACTGGTCCATAGGCTGTTGGTCGACAGAGATTTCTTTTCGTTGAGCGGTCGCAATTTTATTTTATTTTTCATGGCACACAAGACACCTGTCTGATTCACGGAGATGGCACAGTCGATCACTCTAAGCGTTACACTATAGCATATAAATCGCCAACTTCAGGAGCGTAATGGCAGAATCTGCAAATGAAGAGCGGTAGGAGGAGGGTCGGTCGGGAACAGGTTTGTTTCTTTGGTTATCTTGATCTCTGGTTCCTTCTGGAGTCGTTTGTGTGTCTTAATTATTTAATCAAACAGTGTTTTTAAAGCATCAGACAGTCTCAGTGCATATAGTTGATTAGATTAAAACACATAGGATGTGTCTATATATGGAAAAATACACATTTCAGAATTTCGACCAATCGATTGGTCAAAACAACAGACGACTTTCAGTTGACCAAAATTGTTTTTAGTCGGGACAGCCCTAATATCAATTGTCTCATGAACAATCACCCATATTAGCAAACTTAATTCATTTCAAACTTCACATCTCTCTAGAAGGACCCAATAGATTGTCGATCATTTTCGTATCTAGAACTTTCTGGTACTTTCTAAATAGAATTCAACACAATTGGCAACTACCTGGCTGGTACGAACTGTATAACTGCCATTTTGCCATGTAATTTCTTAGTAAATACATGGTCATTTCTGTACCGTAAAATAAACCAAAATATTACATTGTAAAAACCCCATCAATGATGTTAGTGAACCTGGGTCTCCCACAGGAGAAGCCCATGACTGGACCGTTATACCAAGGGGAGATACAGGGCTACCTCATACCTTCCGCTGCATTAGAGAGTCATCTCTAGCTATCCTATATGAGCCAGCATGGCTGGATCTGGAACTGAGCCACCGAAACACTGGAGCTCTGATGCTACTATCAACCCTGGCAGTGATATACTGTACACAGTCCCCAAATCCAGAACAAATTCAAGAAAGCGTACGGTATTATAAAGAGCCATTATTGCATGGAACTCCGTTCCATCTCATATTGCTCAAATAAACAGCAAACCTGGTTTAAAAAAACAGATTAAGCCTAGATAGTTTGTGTGCATGTATTGATATGTAGGCTACGTGTGCCTTTAAAAAAGTTTTATGTAGTTCTGTCCTTGAGCTGTTCTTGTCTATTAATGTTCTGTATTATGTCATGTTTCATGTTCTGTGTGGACCCCAGGAAGAGTAGCTGCTGCTTTTGCAACGGCTAATGGGGATCCTAATAAAATACCAAATCCACACCCCTAGGGGGTCATTTTGGGGAGGTTACTAAGGGGTGGTTCAGACTCAGAAGATCTGGGTTAGACTAGAGCCCAGAACTACAGTCAAGGGATCTGCTTTATAGGTTGAGCATGCAAAGGGTTCAGACTGTGACAGCACACTGTACTGGTTCTAATAGCTCAGGGTAGAGGGGATGGGGCTGGGGCAGGGTAGAGGGGATGGGGCAGGGTAGAGGGGATGGGGCTGGGGCAGGGTAGAGGGGATGGGGCTGGGGCAGGGTAGAGGGGATGGGGCTGGGGCAGGGTAGAGGGGATGGTGCTGGGGCTGGGGCAGGGTATAGGGGATGGGGCTGGGGCTGGGTAGAGGGGATGGGGCTGGGTAGAGGGGATGGGGCTGGGGCAGGGTAGAGGGGATGGGGCTGGGGCAGGGTAGAGGGGATGGGGCTGGGGCAGGGTAGAGGGGATGGGGCTGGGGCAGGGTAGAGGGGATGGGGCTGGGGCTGGGTAGAGGGGATGGGGCTGGGGCAGGGTAGAGGGGATGAGGCTGGGGCAGGGTAGAGGGGATGGGGCTGGGGCAGGGTAGAGGGGATGGGGCTGGGGCAGGGTAGAGGGGATGGGGCTGGGGCAGGGTAGAGGGGATGGGGCTGGGGCTGGGTAGAGGGGATGGGGCTGGGGCAGGGTAGAGGGGATGGGGCTGGGGCTGGGTAGAGGGGATGGGGCTGGGGCAGGGTAGAGGGGATGGGGCTGGGGCAGGGTAGAGGGGCTGGGGCTGGGGCAGGGTAGAGGGGATGGTGCTGGGGCTGGGGCAGGATAGAGGGGATGGGGCTGGGGCAGGGTAGAGGGGATGGGGCTGGGGCAGGGTAGAGGGGATGGGGCTGGGGCAGGGTAGAGAGGATGGGGCTGGGGCAGGGTAGAGGGGATGGGGCTGGGGCAGGGTAGAGGGGATGGGGCTGGGGCAGGGTAGAGGGGATGGGGCTGGGGCAGGGTAGAGGGGATGGGGCTGGGGCAGGGTAGAGGAGATGAGGCTGGGGCTGGGGCAGGGTAGAGGGGATGGGGCTGGGGCAGGGTAGAGGGGCTGGGGCTGGGGCAGGGTAGAGGGGATGGTGCTGGGGCTGGGGCAGGATAGAGAGGATGGGGCTGGGGCAGGGTAGAGGGGATGGGGCTGGGGCAGGGTAGAGGGGATGAGGCTGGGGCAGGGTAGAGGGGATGGGGCTGGGGCTGGGTAGAGGGGATGAGGCTGGGGCAGGGTAGAGGGGATGGGGCTGGGTAGAGGGGATGAGGCTGGGGCAGGGTAGAGGGGCTGGGGCTGGGAAAGGGTAGAGGGGATGGGGCTGGGGCTGGGTAGAGGGGCTGGGGCTGGGGCTGGGTAGAGGGGCTGGGGCTGGGGAAGGGTAGAGGGGATGGGGCTGGGGCTGGGGCAGGGTAGAGGGGATGAGGCTGGGGCAGGGTAGAGGGGATGGGGCTGGGGCTGGGTAGAGGGGATGAGGCTGGGGCAGGGTAGAGGGGATGGGGCTGGGTAGAGGGGATGAGGCTGGGGCAGGGTAGAGGGGCTGGGGCTGGGGCAGGGTAGAGGGGATGGGGCTGGGGCTGGGGCAGGGTAGAGGGGCTGGGGCAGGGTAGAGGGGATGGGGCTGGGGCTGGGGCAGGGTAGAGGGGATGGGGCTGGGGCTGGGTAGAGGGGATGAGGCTGGGGCAGGGTAGAGGGGATGGGGCTGGGTAGAGGGGATGAGGCTGGGGCAGGGTAGAGGGGCTGGGGCTGGGGCAGGGTAGAGGGGATGGGGCTGGGGCTGGGGCAGGGTAGAGGGGCTGGGGCTGGGGCAGGGTAGAGGGGATGGGGCTGGGGCTGGGGCAGGGTAGAGGGGATGGGGCTGGGGCTGGGTAGAGGGGATGAGGCTGGGGCAGGGTAGAGGGGATGGGGCTGGGTAGAGGGGATGAGGCTGGGGCAGGGTAGAGGGGCTGGGGCTGGGAAAGGGTAGAGGGGATGGGGCTGGGGCTGGGTAGAGGGGCTGGGGCTGGGGCTGGGTAGAGGGGCTGGGGCTGGGGAAGGGTAGAGGGGATGGGGCTGGGGCAGGGTAGAGGGGATGGGGCTGGGGCAGGGTAGAGGGGATGGGGCTGGGGCAGGGTAGAGGGGATGGGGCTGGGGCAGGGTAGAGGGGATGGGGCTGGGGCAGGGTAGAGGGGATGGGGCTGGGGCAGGGTAGAGGGGATGGGGCTGGGGCAGGGTAGAGGGGATGGGGCTGGGGCTGGGTAGAGGGGATGGGGCTGGGGCAGGGTAGAGGGGATGAGGCTGGGGCAGGGTAGAGGGGATGGGGCTGGGGCAGGGTAGAGGGGATGGGGCTGGGGCAGGGTAGAGGGGATGGGGCTGGGGCAGGGTAGAGGGGATGGGGCTGGGGCTGGGTAGAGGGGATGGGGCTGGGGCAGGGTAGAGGGGATGGGGCTGGGGCTGGGTAGAGGGGATGGGGCTGGGGCAGGGTAGAGGGGATGGGGCTGGGGCAGGGTAGAGGGGCTGGGGCTGGGGCAGGGTAGAGGGGATGGTGCTGGGGCTGGGGCAGGATAGAGGGGATGGGGCTGGGGCAGGGTAGAGGGGATGGGGCTGGGGCAGGGTAGAGGGGATGGGGCTGGGGCAGGGTAGAGAGGATGGGGCTGGGGCAGGGTAGAGGGGATGGGGCTGGGGCAGGGTAGAGGGGATGGGGCTGGGGCAGGGTAGAGGGGATGGGGCTGGGGCAGGGTAGAGGGGATGGGGCTGGGGCAGGGTAGAGGAGATGAGGCTGGGGCTGGGGCAGGGTAGAGGGGCTGGGGCAGGGTAGAGGGGATGGGGCTGGGGCAGGGTAGAGGGGATGGGGCTGGGGCAGGGTAGAGGGGATGAGGCTGGGGCAGGGTAGAGGGGATGGGGCTGGGGCTGGGTAGAGGGGATGAGGCTGGGGCAGGGTAGAGGGGATGGGGCTGGGTAGAGGGGATGAGGCTGGGGCAGGGTAGAGGGGCTGGGGCTGGGAAAGGGTAGAGGGGATGGGGCTGGGGCTGGGTAGAGGGGCTGGGGCTGGGGCTGGGTAGAGGGGCTGGGGCTGGGGAAGGGTAGAGGGGATGGGGCTGGGGCTGGGGCAGGGTAGAGGGGATGAGGCTGGGGCAGGGTAGAGGGGATGGGGCTGGGGCTGGGTAGAGGGGATGAGGCTGGGGCAGGGTAGAGGGGATGGGGCTGGGTAGAGGGGATGAGGCTGGGGCAGGGTAGAGGGGCTGGGGCTGGGGCAGGGTAGAGGGGATGGGGCTGGGGCTGGGGCAGGGTAGAGGGGCTGGGGCAGGGTAGAGGGGATGGGGCTGGGGCTGGGGCAGGGTAGAGGGGATGGGGCTGGGGCTGGGTAGAGGGGATGAGGCTGGGGCAGGGTAGAGGGGATGGGGCTGGGTAGAGGGGATGAGGCTGGGGCAGGGTAGAGGGGCTGGGGCTGGGGCAGGGTAGAGGGGATGGGGCTGGGGCTGGGGCAGGGTAGAGGGGCTGGGGCTGGGGCAGGGTAGAGGGGATGGGGCTGGGGCTGGGGCAGGGTAGAGGGGATGGGGCTGGGGCTGGGTAGAGGGGATGAGGCTGGGGCAGGGTAGAGGGGATGGGGCTGGGTAGAGGGGATGAGGCTGGGGCAGGGTAGAGGGGCTGGGGCTGGGAAAGGGTAGAGGGGATGGGGCTGGGGCTGGGTAGAGGGGCTGGGGCTGGGGCTGGGTAGAGGGGCTGGGGCTGGGGAAGGGTAGAGGGGATGGGGCTGGGGCAGGGTAGAGGGGATGGGGCTGGGGCAGGGTAGAGGGGATGGGGCTGGGGCAGGGTAGAGGGGATGGGGCTGGGGCAGGGTAGAGGGGATGAGGCTGGGGCAGGGTAGAGGGGATGGGGCTGGGGCTGGGGCAGGGTAGAGGGGATGAGGCTGGGGCAGGGTAGAGGGGATGAGGCTGGGGCAGGGTAGAGGGGCTGGGGCTGGGGCAGGGTAGAGGGGATGGGGCTGGGGCAGGGTAGAGGGGATGGGGCTGGGGCAGGGTAGAGGGGATGGGGCTGGGGCTGGGTAGAGGGGATGGGGCTGGGGCAGGGTAGAGGGGATGGGGCTGGGGCAGGGTAGAGGGGATGGGGCTGGGGCAGGGTAGAGGGGATGGGGCTGGGGCTGGGGCAGGGTAGAGGGGATGGGGCTGGGGCAGGGTAGAGGGGATGGGGCAGGGTAGAGGGGATGGGGCTGGGGCTGGGGCAGGGTAGAGGGGATGGGGCTGGGGCAGGGTAGAGGGGATGGGGCTGGGGCAGGGTAGAGGGGATGGGGCTGGGGCAGGGTAGAGGGGATGGGGCTGGGGCAGGGTAGAGGGGATGGGGCTGGGGCAGGGTAGAGGGGATGGGGCTGGGGCTGGGTAGAGGGGATGGGGCTGGGGCAGGGTAGAGGGGCTGGGGCTGGGGCAGGGTATAGGGGATGGGGCTGGGGCAGGGTAGAGGGGATGGGGCTGGGGCAGGGTAGAGGGGATGGGGCTGGGGCTGGGTAGAGGGGATGGGGCTGGGGCAGGGTAGAGGGGATGGGGCTGGGGCAGGGTAGAGGGGATGGGGCTGGGGCAGGGTAGAGGGGATGGGGCTGGGGCTGGGGCAGGGTAGAGGGGATGGGGCTGGGGCAGGGTAGAGGGGATGGGGCTGGGGCTGGGGCAGGGTAGAGGGGATGGTGCTGGGGCTGGGGCAGGGTATAGGGGATGGGGCTGGGGCATGGTAGAGGGGATGGGGCTGGGGCAGGGTAGAGGGGATGGGGCTGGGGCAGGGTAGAGGGGATGAGGCTGGGGGTGGAGTAGAGTGTCTGCCACTTTACAACTACTCATTGAAACCAACAACATGGGAGAGAAAGACATGTGGCTGGCTGGCTGGCTGGCTGGCTGGCAGGCACAATATCTAGTTCCAATATAATGTAGCCTAGTCCAAACTTCTGATTTCTATAGTGCTTCATGATCCATTACCCAGGACAGAATTGTTAGAAACCCTCTGTAACGTTGTAACGTAGCTAGTGATCTTACCTTCACCTACGATCCCAAGGACTTCAAATTTATT
Organism: Coregonus lavaretus; assembly: GCF_964263955.1. Taxonomy (NCBI): domain Eukaryota; kingdom Metazoa; phylum Chordata; class Actinopteri; order Salmoniformes; family Salmonidae; genus Coregonus; species Coregonus lavaretus. The sequence goes on along the minus strand of NC_139998.1, from coordinate 61,031,200 downwards.
CATCACATCACCAATGTCAAGGTTCTTCATGAAGTTAAAAGGCAGCTGGGGTGAGGTCAGAGGTCAAAGGTGGGATCAGAGGAGGGGGGTCTGGGGTGGTCCCATGGCTCCTGGGAGGGGTTTACTACCGGTGGGCCTCAGGATGCGCCACATTCTCCTTTCAATGGTTCCCCCTCACCGGATCACCCTCACCTGGACACAGAGGAAGTCACAACAATGGTTTGCCCTCACCAGATCACCCTCACCTTGACACAGAGGAAGGCAGAGGAATCCAACAAAATTAGGCTAACATTTTAGGTCTGAAAACACCTGGCCAACTTTTATTTGAGTGAGCTATCCCTTTAAGTGCTGACTGTTCCTGAACACCTCCTCTCCTCATCTCCCACATAGCTGTGGGTTCAGTATGTAAAATAAAGCTGGCAGACAGAATCCTCCTGCTCCCTCTCTCTCTGCTAACTGACAGCGAGGCTCAGATCAGAAGGGTGGGCTACAGGTGATTACAGGCGGTGGCTGTTCTCCTGTACAACTAAGCTCTGCAAACAGTTGAACAAACAGAAGCACAGATGATATTTCCTCTTTTGTTTCAGTAGCAGCCACTGCATAATGTGAACAGGAATGCAGTGAGCAGTGTAGAGAATCATACCTTCATTCAGTTTCCAACAACAGGATGAATCATGCGTGGTAATGGACAGATTATGTAAGAAAATTAGGGAACACTGCCAATGACAACAAGAAGACATATTATAACGTGTGCTATGCAATTAAATCAAGTGTCTTTGCTGGTTGTGACTGTCTGGTTTTATTTTGCCTGCAGCAAATAGCACCTGGAAACCCTACAGTAGCCTACTCCTATAGAGAACAGGCCTATTAGTAATATCACCTGGAAACCCTACTCCTATAGAGAACAGGCCTATTAGTAATATCACCTGGAAACCCTACTCATATATAGTACAGGCCTATTAGTAATTGGATTATAGACTAATTGTATGACGCTACATGTTAAATATCTACAGTTAGGCTATACCTAGATAATATTTCAGCCATAACTCAAGTCAATGTGTTCAACAGGGCCGCTATTGCCTGTGTGTGTGTGTGTGTGTGTGTGTGTGTGTATGTGTGTGTGTGTGTGTGTGTGTGTGTGTGTGTGTATGTGTGTGTGTGTGTGTGTGTGTATGTGTGTGTGTGTGTGTGTGTGTATGTGTGTGTGTGTGTGTGTATGTGTGTGTGTGTATGTGTGTGTGTGTGTGTGTATGTGTGTGTGTGTGTGTGTGTGTATGTGTGTGTGTGTGTGTGTGTGTGTGTGTATGTGTGTGTGTGTGTGTGTGTGTGTGTGTGTGTGTGTGTGTGTGTGTGTGCGTTAGGATGCAAGTAGGCTAGCAGGAGCATGTTTTTTAACCCACACATATTACTGTAGAGTGTCAGGCAGCTAGAGAGCTATCTATCATATCAATATTAGATCGCTAAACAACATAAGAAAACAAGCACACTGCACTTACACAGAAGTGAAATGTTCAACGTCTACAGGATTGACATTTTGCCCTTGATCTAACGTTAGCTTGCTAGCCACACAGATCCAGCATCGATGAACCTAACTACGTGCTCTACATACTACGCACTAAATGGCTAAATAAAACGGCTGATAAAAAAACGTACTGTATATACCTACCTAATCAAAGAATGTCTAATGGACGACAAAAACCGCTACTCAGTCAGTGTTCGTAAATTGCTGAACTGGACCCCTACTCCACATCCAAGGCAGCGACAGTCAGCAGACCCTCTAGTTGACAACCCACCGAGAAACATCGCCAAGCAACAGTTTTGATTGACGTAACGGTATCCAGTCAACATGGATTAGGGGTCATTATACAAACGCCTTCCTTGTGAGAAACCAATGAAGGTGCAGAAAATACTGTGAGTGTTAAATGGGCGGGACATACCTGTGACAATAATGTCAGTTCAACAAAAAAGTCGACAATATAGTTAATTTGTACAGAATTATCAACATTTAGATGTAGATCTAATGGTAAACTGCATTAATAATTACATTCGAAAATGTTTGTTGTTTTACCATAAGAGAGATCCTACTCGGTGGCATATATTTAGTTGATCAAAATCCAAAATACAGTTATCCATGGTTCTGCAATAACACTGAGTCAGACAATAAAAACTATTCAGTTTTTTCATTTTTCAATTCATTCATGCAGAGAATGTAATCCTAGTAGCTATCTGTAGAAGTGTTGTACAATTCCTCACCTTCTTATTCCCCCATCTTGCCTAAATGTGACATCACAGGCAGACAAGCCAAAGAGTGTTTAATAAGTTTTCCATCCTCTCTGGACAAGCTACTTCCCTTACAGAACTCACCATCATGTCTACAGTTAATAACAGTAAATACAGTCTAAAACTGGGATAGACAAGCTACTTCCCTTACAGAACTCACCATCATGTCTACAGTTAATAACAGTAAATACAGTATAAAACTGGGATAGACAAGCTACTTCCCTTACAGAACTCACCATCATGTCTACAGTTAATAACAGTAAATACAGTCTAAAACTGGGATAGACAAGCTACTTCCCTTACAGAACTCACCATCCTGTCTACAGTTAATAACAGTAAATACAGTCTAAAACTGGGATAGACAAGCTACTTCCCTTACAGAACTCAGTTAATAACAGTAAATACAGTCTAAAACTGGGATAGACAAGCTACTTCCCTTACAGAACTCACCATCATGTCTACAGTTAATAACAGTAAATACAGTCTAAAACTGGGATAGACAAGCTACTTCCCTTACAGAACTCAGTTAATAACAGTAAATACAGTCTAAAACTGGGATAGACAAGCTACTTCCCTTACAGAACTCAGTTAATAACAGTAAATACAGTCTAAAACTGGGATAGACAAGCTACTTCCCTTACAGAACTCAGTTAATAACAGTAAATACAGTCTAAAACTGGGATATACAAGCTACTTCCCTTACAGAACTCAGTTAATAACAGTAAATACAGTCTAAAACTGGGATAGACAAGCTACTTCCCTTACAGAACTCAGTTAATAACAGTAAATACAATCTAAAACAAGCTACTTCCCTTACAGAACTCAGTTAATAACAGTAAATACAGTCTAAAGCTACTTTGAAGTAATATAATAAACTAGAGTTAATGTCAGCGCCCCTGCGGAAATGTAATTAGCATAATACAAACATCTCTATAAAAATTAGTCTGTTTAAACTAGAGATGTTTCTTGCATGGGCTGCGTCTCAATCCACCACATCATGGGCTGCGTCTCAATCCACCACATCATGGGCTGCGTCTCAATCCACCACATCATGGGCTGCGTCTCAATCCACCACATCATGGGCTGCGTCTCAATCCACCACATCATGGGCTGCGTCTGAATCCACCACATCATGGGCTGCGTCTCAATCCACCACATCATGCCTTCCGCATCTGGCAGCCGTCCGTGTTTGTCAGACCATGAGGCATCTCGAAAATCATCATCTTCTCACAAAAACGTCTGTAGTGTCCAAACTAATATGACCACTCTATGGAAAGATGAGTCTCTCACGATGTTGTTCTCCGATTTGCTTGTTTTGCCCCCACAAGCATTACAGGACTGTTTTGAAGTCAGTACCACCGATCTGCAACTTCTGTCTGTAGCGTCCAAACAGTTTGTGTTTCACACTAATACAATTATTTTCTGATCGTTCTTATATCTCTCAGATATAGGATAGACACTTTAAAACTAATTTCCTTTTGATAGATTTTTTTGACTATCTATTTTTCCATGTTTGAATCTGTTTTTCAATGTGTTTCTATGGGCTAATTAGCAGTAAGGCCACATTCAATGTTTCATCAAGTATTTGTTTATATATTTGTTTTTTTATACCTAAAATTCTCTATCAAATAGCTAAATGATCGTTGGTTTGACCATCTTAAAACAATTCCATATGTAAGCTTAGTAAAACTTGACTTTACAATTTATATTCTTGACAACTTTTACTTTATTACATTCCTAAAGAAAATAATTTACTTTTTACTCCATACATTTTTCCTGACACCCAAAAGTACTTGTCGCATTTTGAATGCTTAACAGGACAGGAAAATTGTCAAATTAATGCACTTATCAAGAGAACATCCATGGTCATCTCTACTGCCTCTGATCTGGCGGACTCACTAAACGCAAATGCTTCATTTGTAAATTATGTGTGAGTGTTGGAGTGTGCCCCTGGCTATCTGTAAATTACAAAAACAAGAAAATCATACAGTCTGGTTTGCTTAATATAAGGAATTTTACATTATTTATACTTTTACTTTTGATATTTAAGTATATTTTAGCTATTACATTTACTTTTCAAAATGTTGTTGAGTAGCCTGAATTTAAAATTGATTACATTTAGATTTTGTGTCTCTGATCTACACACAATACCCCATAATGTCAAAGTGGAATTATGTTTTTAGAAATGTTTACAAATTAATACAAAATGAAAAGCTGAAATGTCTTGAGTCAATAAATATTCAATCCTTTTGTTATAGCAAGCATAAATAACTTCAGGAATAAAAATGTGCTTAACAAGTCAGATAAGTTGTGTGTTCTAACTAGGTGTGCAATAATGGTGTTTAACTGGATTTTTTAAAGACTACTCCAACTCTGTACCCCACACATACAATTATCTGTAAGGTCCTCAATCGAGCAATTAATTTTTAAACACAGTTTCAACCACAAAGACCAGGGAAGTTTTCCAATGCCTCGCAAAGAAGGGCACCTATTGGTAGATGAGTCAAAAAATTAAATTAAATAACATTGATTATTATTATTTATTTTTTTTAACCTTTATTGAACTAGGCAAGTCAGTTAAGAACAAATTCTTATTTACAATGACGGCCTACACCCGCCAAACCCAGACGACGCTGGGCCAATTGTGTGCCGCCATATGGGACTCCCAATCACGGCCGGTTGTGATACAGCCTGGAATCGAACCAGGGGGTCTGTAGAGACGCCTCAAGCACTGAGATGCAGTGCCTTAGACCGCTGCGCCACTCGGTCTGTAGTGACGCCTCAAGCACTGAGATGCAGTGCCTTAGACCACTGCGCCACTCGGGAGCCCAATATCCCTTTGAGCATTGTGAAAATATTAATTACACTTTGGATGGTGTATCAATACAGGCCTAGTCACTAGCAGAGGAAACCCCTACTCAGGGATTATTCACCATGAGGCCAATGGTGACTTTAAAACATTAGAGAGTTTAATGCTGTGATAGGAGAAAACTGAGGATGGATCACCAACATTGTAGTTACTCCACAATACTAACCTAAATGACAGAGTGAAAAGAAGGAAGCCTGTACTCAAATATATATCCTAATATTAACAGGCACAAACATACGCACTGTTGCAAAGTACTTCAGAATACAAAAATATCCTTTAAAAGAACTACCAATACAAAGACCGGACTTAAGTACTATCTGTACTTTACCATTTATATTTTTGACAACTTTTACTTCATTACATTCCTAAAGTAAATAATGTACATTTTACATAGATTTTCCCTGACACCCAAAAGTACTTGTTACATTTTGAATGCTTAGCAGGACAGGAAAATGGTCCAATTCACACACTTATCAAGAGAACATCCCTGGTCATCTCTACTGCTTCTGATCTGGTGGACTCACTAAACTCAAATGCTTCATTTGTAAATTATGTCTGAGTGTTGGAGTGTGCCCCTGGCTATCCGTAAATTTTTAAAAACAAGTAAATGGTGCAGTCTGTTTTGCTTTATATAAGGAATTTGAAATGATTTATACTTTTACTTTTACTTTTGATTCTTAAGTATATTTTAGCAATTATATTTACTTTTGATAATTAAGTTTATTTAAAACCAAATACTTTTAGACTTACTCAAGTAGTATATTACTGGGTGACTTTCACTTTTACTTGAGTCATTTCCTATGAAGGTATCTTTACTTTTACTCAAGTATTACAATTGGGCGCTAGATCTCCATTCACATTTTACATTTACGTCATTTAGCAGATGCTCTTATCCAGAGCGACTTACAAATTGGTGCATTCACCTTATAGCCAGTGGGATAACCACTTTACAATATGTATTTTTTATTTTTTTGGGGGTGGGGTAAGGGGGGGTAGAAGGATTACTTTATCCTATCCCAGGTATTCCTTAAAGAGGTGGGGTTTCAAGTGTCTCCGGAAAGTGGTGAGTGACTCCGCTGTCCTGGCGTCGTGAGGGAGCTTGTTCCACCATTGGGGTGCCAGAGCAGCGAACAGTTTTGACTGGGCTGAGCGGGAACTATGCTTCCGCAGAGGTAGGTGGGGCCAGCAGGCCAGAGGTGGATGAACTCAATGCCCTCGTTTGGGTGTAGGGACTGATCAGAGCCTGAAGGTACGGAGGTGCCGTTCCCCTCACAGCTCCGTAGGCAAGCAACATGGTCTTGTATTAGATGCGAGCTTCAACTGGAAGCCAGTGGAGTGTGCGGAGGAGCGGGGTGATGTGAGAGAACTTGGGAAGGTTGAACACCAGCCGGGCTGCGGCATTCTGGATGAGTTGTAGGGGTTTAATGGCACAGGCAGGGAGCCCAGCCAACAGCGAGTTGCAGTAATCCAGACGGGAGATGACAAGTGCCTGGATTAGGACCTGTGCCGCTTCCTGTGTAAGGCAAGGTCGTACTCTCCGAATGTTGTAGAGCATGAACCTGCAGGATCGGGTCACCGCCTTGATGTTAGCGGAGAACGACAGGGTGTTGTCCAGGGTCATGCCAAGGCTCTTCGCACTCTGGGAGGAGGACACAACGGAGTTGTCAACCGTGATGGCGAGATCATGGAACGGGCAGTCCTTCCCCGGGAGGAAGAGCAGCTCCGTCTTGCCGAGGTTCAGCTTGAGGTGGTGATCCGTCATCCACACTGATATGTCTGCCAGACATGCAGAGATGCGATTCGCCACCTGGTTATCAGAAGGGGGAAAGGAGAAGATTAGTTGTGTGTCGTCTGCGTAGCAATGATAGGAGAGGCCATGTGAGGATATGACAGAGCCAAGTGACTTGGTGTATAGCGAGAATAGGAGAGGGCCTAGAACTGAGCCCTGGGGGACACCATTGGTGAGAGCACGTGGTGCGGAGACAGATTCTCGCTACGCCACTTGGTAGGAGCGACCGGTCAGGTAGGACGCAATCCAAGAATGAGCCGCGCCGGAGATGCCCAACTCGGAGAGGGTGGAGAGGAGGATCTGATGGTTCACAGTATCAAAGGCAGCAGACAGGTCTAGAAGGACAAGAGCAGAGGAGAGAGAGTTAGCTTTAGCAGTGCGGAGAGCCTCCGTGACACAGAGAAGAGCAGTCTCAGTTGAATGACCAGTCTTGAAACCTCCATTATCATGATCCATTCCTATACAGGTTCTAGGCTAGCCTTGGCTGTGTCCAGACGGCAACCGGTTCCTACATAAAACATCTTCCATTCAGGCTAGAAAAGCTTTAATGGTCGCTGGGGGAACAAAAGGGAAAAATATGCATACTGTCTTAAAACAATTTTCCACCACCACGCTAGAGTGGCTAATGCTACTTCCTGATGTTGCGCCCAGTGTTCAGCCAGGGGTAAACAACAGACTGCTGCAACCTGATTGGCTGAACACGGTGTGCAACATCCGTAAGTTGTCCGAAAATCCGATAATGGTGGTGGAAAATTGTGTTTTATTAAGATAGTATGCATATTTATTTATTTTTATTCCAGTGGCACGCCATTAAAGCTAGAGAAAGGTGTGATTGCAATTCACATGTGGGGGTTCCTGCAGATACTTATATTGGTCCATTTTTAAGGACTCTGGTACAGAGACGGGAGGCGGGAGGCAGGGGCGACATTCCAGTCCAGTTGGACGTGGTAATGTACCTTTAAAGTTTGTTGCCAACTGCCATATAAACATCCACGGAAGAAGAAGAAGACAGTGTCCGTCGCCCCCGCCTGCCGAGCACTGCTTTCCCGCAGTTCTGTTAACGTTACGGCGAGGGCAGGTGCTCGGCAGGCGGGGGCGAAGGGACACTGTTCACTAGCTAGCTAGTTAGTTAGTTAGGACTCCGGTACACAGACGGGAGCGACACCATTAGCTAGCTAGGACACCGGCAGACAGTGTCCTTTGTCCCCGCCTGCCGAACACTGCTTTCCCGCAGTTCTGTTAACGTTAAAGGCTCCAAGCTCCACTCCGTTGATCTACAGTGGGGAGAACAAGTATTTGATACACTGCCGATTTTGCAGGTTTTCCTACTTACAAAGCATGTAGAGGTCTGTAATATTTATCATAGGTACACTTCAACTGTGATAGACGGAATCTAAAACAAAAATCCAGAAAATCACATTGTATGATTTTTAAGTAATTCATTTGCATTTTATTGCATGACATAAGTATTTGATCACCTACCAACCAGTAAGAATTCCGGCTCTCACAGACCTGTTAGTTTTTCTTTAAGAAGCCCTCCTGTTCTCCACTCATTACCTGTATTAACTGCACCTGTTTGAACTCGTTACCTGTATAAAAGACAACTGTCCACACACTCAATCAAACAGACTCCAACCTCTCCACAATGGCCAAGACCAGAGAGCTGTGTAAGGACATCAGGGATAAAATTGTAGACCTGCACAAGGCTGGGATGGGCTACAGGACAATAGGCAAGCAGCTTGGTGAGAAGGCAACAACTGTTGGAGCAATTATTAGAAAATAGAAGAAGTTCAAGATGATGGTCAATCACCCTCAGTCTGGGTCTCCATGCAAGATCTCACCTCGTGGGGCATCAATGATCATGAGGAAGGTGAAGGATCAGCACAGAACTACACGGCAGGACCTGGTCAATGACCTGAAGACTGCTGGGACCACAGTCTCAAAGAAAACCATTAGTAACACACTACGCCGCCATGGATTAAGAAAACCATTAGTAACACACTACGCCGCCATGGATTAAAATCCTGCAGCGCACGCAAGGTCCCCCTGCTCAAGCCAGCGCATGTCCAGGCCCATCTGAAGTTTGCCAATGACCATCTGGATGATCCAGAGGAGGAATGGGAGAAGGTCATGTGGTCTGATGAGACAAAAATATAGCTTTTTGGTCTAAACTCCACTCGCACTTGGAGGAAGAAGAAGGATGAGTACAACCCCAAGAACACCATCCCAACCGTGAAGCATGGAGGTGGAAACATCATTCTTTGGGGATGCTTTTCTGCAAAGGGGACAGGACGACTGCACCGTATTGAGGGGAGGATGGATGGGGCCACGTATCGCGAGATCTTGGCCAACAACCTCCTTCCCTCAGTAAGAGCATTGAAGATGGGTTGTGGCTGGGTCTTCCAGCATGACAACGACCTGAAACACACAGCCAGGGCAACTAAGGAGTGGCTCCGTAAGAAGTATCTCAAGGTCCTGGAGTGGCCTAGCCAGTCTCTAGACCTGAACCCAATAGAACAACTTTGGAGGGAGCTGATAGTCCGTATTGCCCAGCGACAGCCCCGAAACCTGAAGGATCTGGAGAAGGTCTGTATGGAGGAGTGGGCCAAAATCCCTGCTGCAGTGTGTGCAAACCTGGTCAAGACCTACAGGAAACATATTATCTCTGTAATTGCAAACAAAGGTTTCTGTACCAAATATTAAGTTCTGCTTTTCTGATGTATCAAATACTTATGTCATGCAATAAAATGCAAATTAATTACTTAAAAATCATACAATGTGTTTTTCTGGATTTTTGTTTTAGATTCCATCTCTCACAGTTGAAGTGTACCTATGATAAAAATGACAGACCTCTACATGCTTTGTAAGTAGGAAAACCTGCAAAATCGGCAGTGTATCAAATACTTGTTCTCCCCACTGTACAGTGGGGAAAAAAAGTATTTAGTCAGCCACCAATTGTGCAAGTTCTCCCACTTAAAAAGATGAGAGAGGCCTGTAATTTTCATCATAGGTACACGTCAACTATGACAGACAAATTGAGAGAAAAAAATTCCAGAAAATCACATTGTAGGATTTTTTATGAATTTATTTGCAAATTATGGTGGAAAATAAGTATTTGGTCAATAACAAAAGTTTCTCAATACTTTGTTATATACCCTTTGTTGGCAATGACACAGGTCAAACGTTTTCTGTAAGTCTTCACAAGGTTTTCACACACTGTTGCTGGTATTTTGGCCCATTCCTCCATGCAGATCTCCTTTAGAGCAGTGATGTTTTGGGGCTGTCGCTGGGCAACACGGACTTTCAACTCCCTCCAAAGATTTTCTATGTAGTTGAGATCTGGAGACTGGCTAGGCCACTCCAGGACCTTGAAATGCTTCTTACGAAGCCACTCCTTCGTTGCCCAACAAGAGCATTAGTGAGGTCAGGCACTGATGTTGGGCGATTAGGCCTGGCTCACAGTCGGCGTTCCAATTCATCCCAAAGGTGTTTGATGGGGTTGAGGTCAGGGCTCTGTGCAGGCCAGTCAAGTTCTTCCACACCGATCTCAACAAACCATTTCTGTATGGACCTCGCTTTGTGCACCGGGGCATTGTCATGCTGAAACAGGAAAGGGCCTTCCCCAAACTGTCGCCACAAAGTTGGAAGCACAGAATTGTCTAGAATGTAATTGTATGCTGTAGCGTTATGATTTCCCTTCACCGGAACTAAGGGGCCTAAACCATGAAAAACAGCCCCAGACCATTATTCCTCCTCTACCAAACTTTACAGTTGGCACTATGCATTGGGGCACGAGCAGAGAAGGGTGTTGTGGGCGTACTCTGCCCACGCCAGTTGGTGACTCCACGTAGCTGGGTTGCTGGAGGCGTAGCACCTCAGGACCCCCTCCAGATTCTGGTTGACTTGCTCCATCTGCCCGTTCGACTGGGGATGGAAGCCGGAAGACAAGCTGACAGAGGCACCGAGGCAGGTGGCGAACGCCTTCCAGAACCTGTAGGCGAACTGAGGGCCCCGATCCTACACCACATCTTGGGGAAGGCCATGGACCCAGAAAACATGCTGCACTACCAACTTAGCCATTTCCCGGGCCGACGGGAGTTTGGGAAGGGGAAGGGGAATGAAGTGGGCAGCTTTCGAAAACCGGTCCCAGGTATCTTTTATACAGGTAACGAGCTGAGATTAGGAGCACACTCTTAAAGGGAGTGCTCCTAATCGCAGCTTGTTACCTGTATAAAAGACACCTGTCCACAGAAGCAATCAATCAATCAGATTCCAAACTCTCCACTATGGCCAAGACCAAAGAGCTCTCCAAGGATGTCAGGGACAAGATTATAGACATACACAAGGCTGGAATGGGCTACAAGACCATCGCCAAGCAGCTTGGTGAGAAGGTGACAACAGTTGGTGCGATTATTCGCAAATGGAAGAAACACAAAATAACTGTCAATCTCCCTCGGCCTGGGGCTCCATGCAAGATCTCACCTCGTGGAGTTGCAATGATCATGGGAACGGTGAGGAATCAGCCCAGAACTACACGGGAGGATCTTGTCAATGATCTCAAGGCAGCTGGGACCATTGTCACCAAGAAAACAATTGGTAACACACTAGGCCGTGAAGGACTGAAATCCTGCAGCACCCGCAAGGTCCCCCTGCTCAAGAAAGCACACATACAGGGCCGTCTGAAGTTTGCCAATGAACATCTGAATGATTCAGAGGAGAAGTGGGTGAAAGTGTTGTGGTCAGATGAGACCAAAATCGAGCTCTTTGGCATCAACTCAACTCGCCGTGTTTGGAGGAGGAGGAATGCTGCCTATGACCCCAAGAACAACATCCCCACCGTCAAACATGGAGGTGGAAACATTATGCTTTGGGGGTGTTTTTCTGCTAAGGGGACAGGACAACTTCACCGCATCAAAGGGATGATGGACGGGGCCATGTACAGTCAAATCTTGGGTGAGAACCTCCTTCCCTCAGCCAGGGCATTGAAAATGGGTCGTGAATGGGTATTCCAGCATGACAATGACCCAAAACACACGGCCAAGGCAACAAAGGAGTGGCTCAAGAAGAAGCACATGAAGGTCCTGGAGTGGCCTAGCCAGTCTCCAGACCTTAATCCCACAGACAATCTGTGGAGGGAGCTGAAGGTTCGAGTTGCCAAACGTCAGCCTCGAAACCTTAATGACTTGGAGAAGATCTGCAAAGAGGAGTGGAACAAAATCCCTCCTGAGATGTGTGCAAACCTGGTGGCCAACTACAAGAAACGTCTGACCTCTGTGATTGCCAACAAGTGTTTTGCCACCAAGTACTAAGTCATATTTTGCAGAGGGGTCAAATACTTATTTCCCTCATTAAAATGCAAATCAATTTATAAAATTTTTGACATGCGTTTTTCTGGATTTTTTCGTTGTTATTCTGTCTCTCGCTGTTCAGATAAACCTACCATTAAAATTATAGACTGATAATTTATTTGTCAGTGGGCAAACATACAAAATCAGCAGGGGATCAAATACTTTTTCCCCTCACTGTACATCCTCCCCGATGGACCTCCGTTCAGTTCGGGCTCCTGCCGTAGTGCTGCTCTGACCAGCCTATCAATTCCCCACGAAACTGGGGCAGCAATCAGGGCGTTGGGGACAATGGGGTCGTCCCTCTCCACCAGGTCCACGGGGTCGAACTGCCGGGAGAGCGCGTCAGGCTTGGTGTTCTTCGACCCAGGACGGTATGAGATGGTGAACCAAAACCTGGTGAAAAACAGGGCCCACCTGGCCTGGCGCGAGTTGAGCCTCTTGGCCCCCTGAATGTAAGCTACGTTTTTGTGGTCAGTCCATACGACGAATGGATGGGCGGCCCCCTCTAGCCAATGCCTCCACTCCCCCAGGGCGAGCTTGACCGCTAGCAGCTCACGGTTCCCCACATCATAATTCCGCTCCCCTGGGGACATCCGACGTGAGAAAAACGCACAGGGGTGAGTCTTACCGTCCGTGAGGAACCGCTGGGACAGGATTGTTCCCACCGCAACATCTGAAGCATCCACCTCCACAATGAACGGCTGGGACGGATCAGGATGCCCTAGGACCGATGTAAAGCACCGCTTAAGCGCATCAAATGCGTTCCCCGCTTCCGGGGTCCAGGCGAAGCAGCGTATGCTCGTCTGGGTGAGGGCTGTCAGGGGAGCGGCAAGGGAGCTAAAATGTCGACTAAATCGCCTATAACATTAGCGAACCCTAAAAACCGTTGTAGTTGCTTGAGGGATGAGGGCTGGGGCCAATCCAGTACCGCGCTAACCTTTGCTGGGTCCATCCGTAGGTCCCCCTGGGTGACGATGAACCCCAGGAAGGATACTGTCTCTGTGTGGAACACACTTCTCCACCTTGACGTAGAGCTGGTGACGGAGAACGCATTTAAGGACCTGCCGAATGTGCTGCTGGTGTTCACTCATGTCCTTCGAAAATATTAGGATGTCATCCAAATACACGAAGACGCTGTAGTCGAGGAGGTCCCGGAGCACGTCATTGACCAATGCCTGGAACACCGCAGGAGCGTTGGCTAGACCAAAAGGCATGACTTGGTACTCAAAATGCCCACAGGGTGTGTTAAAAGCCATCTTCCACTCGTCCCACTCCCGAATCCTCACCAGGCTGTAGGCATTACGTAAGTCCAGCTTGGTGAAGAACCGTGCTCCCTGCAACGACTCGAATGCTGTCGTCATCAGGGGGAGTTGGGTAGCGGTTCTTAGCCGTGATGTCGTTGAGTGCCCGGTAATCAATGCAAGGCCGCTGCACACCATCCTTTTTCCGCACGAAGAAGAAGCCCGCGCCCGCTGGTGAGGTAGAGGGACGGATGTGACCCTCGACGAGTGCCTCGTTGATATACTCCCTCATGGCCAGCGTCTCCTGCCAGGAAAAGGAAAACAATCGCCCTTGTGTGGGCATGGCGCCCGGCAGGTGATCGATAGCGCAGTCGTATGGCCTGTGAGGAGGTAGGCCCTTGGCACGCCTCTTACTAAACACCTCCCCCAGATCCCAATACTCCCGGGGAACGCCTGCCAGGTCTGGGCCGGTGACGTAGTCTGTAGCCGCCGTCCTCCCGGTGGCAACCGCCGCTAGGGCGGTCTGCGGTTCGGAGTGCAGAACCTGGCGAAGAGGTGAGGACTGGTAGGTGGTCTGGGACAGTGGTTTGGGCTGATGAGTGGTCGGTGGAGACCGGAACAGGACGGGGGCAGAGCCTCCCTCTAGGATGAGCCGCCCCGTGGACCAGTCTATCTGGGGTTTATGGGCGACCAGCCAGGGGTGTCCAAGGACGAGGGGACACTCTGGAGAGTCCACAATGAAAAACTGGAAATCCTCCCATAGACCACGCACGGGAACAGTGTGCCAGTTGATGAAGCCCGACCCCAACGGCCGTCCAGGCCCATGACCGGAACCGGCTCGGAAAGGGAGAGTAGCGGAACGCTCCACACTTGGGCCAGCCCCGCATCAAATCAGGTTTTCCGCGGCCCCAGAATCCACCAGTGCATGCGCTCGACGCGCAGCGCGGGCCCACTGAACCCTGACGGGGAGAAATGTCCGGGAGTCTCTGGAGTTGGGGTTTCGGTTCCGGCCCTCCCGTTTACCGGCTTCTCCGGGCATGAGTCGCAGTGGTGACCTGCCTGGCCGCAGTACAGGCAACGTCCCTGGCGCAGACGCCTCTGCCTCTCCATCCTGGACCAGCGCGCCGACCCCAGCTGCATAGCCTCCTCCTGAGGCGTCTCCTCCCTGAATCGGCGTAAAGCCTCTGGGTTGATAGTGGGACGCGGAGGCGCACCTTGCGTCATCCCTCTCTCATGTGCCCTCTCACGACGCTGATTGTCTAACCGCACCGAGAGTTCGACGAGGCCGTACAGTCGCTCTTTTTATTTTTTATTTTTTATGGGGGGTGGGGGAAGAAGGATTACTTTACACTATTCCAGGTATTCCTTAAAGAGGACACTCATTTTCATACATGATTACATTGTGCACATTCATTTATACAGTAATTATTATTCAACTGGGATTTGAACTCACAAGCTCTTGGTTCACGACATTCCGTTCTTCCCGCTACAGCACCATGTCTGTGTCAGTGACTGGTTTCCACTGCATTGCTACATTCTACACTTCAAAGTAAATCTCAGCTCTGTTAAAAGCACAATATATATATATATATATATATATATATATATACACTACTGACAACTAATCGCCTGTAGAGCTCATAACCTGTATCACTAGACACCTCATAGGGACTAGTGAGCTACAGACAGGAATCAGCAATGAATTCCAGTAATGAGGCACCAATTGGGGAGGGGCACCCCCTTGTGGACAGTGACCGAACTTGTCACTCTCACCCTGGGGAGATTGATGTACCCCTTGAACCCTGTGAACACTGTGGAACGCGGTGGAACGCAGTGTAACAGAGGGGGCAGCATTAAACATGGACAAGCTTCCAACATACTTTGTGCATACGTGAGACTGTATAGCCTGCATGAAGCCCGGCCCCTTTATGGTCACAGGGGGCTCTGGCTATGACTGGCATAGTACCCCGTTTGCTAAACATGGGGGCACTGGTCACTCAGACCCTGGGGGTTACCCTAGCCAAGTGCTCTGGAGGCTGTGCCTGTGCCAATGTGCCTCGCCCTGGGGGTCACCCTAGCCAAGTGCTCTGGAGGCTGTGCCTGTGCCAATGTGCCTCGCCCTGGGGGTCACCCTAGCCAAGTGCTCTGGAGGCTGTGCCTGTGCCAATGTGCCTCGCCCTGGGGGTCACCCTAGCCAAGTGCTCTGGAGGCTGTGCCTTTGCCAATGTGCCTCGCCCTGGGGGTCACCCTAGCCAAGTGCTCTGGAGGCTGTGCCTGTGCCAATGTGTCTCGCCCTGGGGGTCACCCTAGCCAAGTGCTCTGGAGGCTGTGCCTGTGCCAATGTGCCTCGCCCTGGGGGTCACCCTAGCCAAGTGCTCTGGAGGCTGTGCCTGTGCCAATGTGCCTCGCCCTGGGGGTCACCCTAGCCAAGTGCTCTGGAGGCTGTGCCTTTGCCAATGTGCCTCGCCCTGGGGGTCACCCTAGCCAAGTGCTCTGGAGGCTGTGCCTGTGCCAATGTGTCTCGCCCTGGGGGTCACCCTAGCCAAGTGCTCTGGAGGCTGTGCCTGTGCCAATGTGTCTCGCCCTGGGGGTCACCCTAGCCAAGTGCTCTGGAGGCTGTGCCTGTGCCAATGTGCCTCGCCCTGGGGATCACCCTAGCCAAGTGCTCTGGAGGCTGTGCCTGTGCCAATGTGCCTCGCCCTGGGGATCACCCTAGCCAAGTGCTCTGGAGGCTGTGCCTGTGCCAATGTGCCTCGCCCTGGGGATCACCCTAGCCAAGTGCTCTGGAGGCTGTGCCTGTGCCAATGTGCCTCGCCCTGGGGGTCACCCTAGCCAAGTGCTCTGGAGGCTGTGCCTGTGCCAATGTGCCTCGCCCTGGGGGTCACCCTAGCCAAGTGCTCTGGAGGCTGCTTCTTCATCGGAGGTGCACCCCGTTTCCTTCACTCCCTCCAACTCCAGGAACTGAAAATAGGAAAAGGGTTGCCATGACGCCAGGGGAAGTTAAGCATGCTAGCCGACGTTAGCCAGGAGGCTTTTTAGCATAAGCTGGGCTAGCCTCTTTGACCGCAGCACGGTCCGTTTAGAATAACCAAGCGACATAATGCTACGTATTCTAAACAAGAGAGCTTACCCAGCAACTCCACCCTGGGAGACAATTTACACATAGAGACAAAGACAATTTACACATAGAGACAAATTACACATAGAGACAAACTGCACAGAGACAAACTACACATAGACAAACTACACAGAGAGACAAATTACACATAGAGACAAACTACACAGAGACAAACTACACATAGAGACAAACTACACATAGAGACAAACTACACAGAGAGACAAACTATACATATAGACAAACTACACATAGAGACAAACTACACAGAGAGACAAACTACACAGAGAGACAAACTACACATAGACAAACTACACAGAGAGACAAATTACACATAGAGACAAACTACACAGAGACAAACTACACATAGAGACAAACTACACATAGAGACAAACTACACAGAGAGACAAACTATACATATAGACAAACTACACATAGAGACAAACTACACAGAGAGACAAACTACACAGAGAGACAAACTACACATAGACAAACTACACAGAGAGACAAATTACACATAGAGACAAACTACACAGAGAGACGAACTACACATATAGAAACTACACATATACAAACTACACATATAGACAAACTACACAGAGACAAACTACACAGAGAGACAAACTACACATAGACAAACTACACATATACAAACTACACATATAGACAAACTACACATAGAGACAAACTACACAGAGAGACAAATTACACATATAGACAAACTACACATAGAGACAAACTACACATAGAGACAAACTACACAGAGAGACAAATTACACATAGAGACAAACTACACAGAGACAAATTACACATATAGACAAACTACACATAGAGACAAACTACACATAGAGACAAACTACACATAGAGACAAACTACACAGAGAGACAAATTACACATAGAGACAAACTACACAGAGAGACAAATTACACATATAGACAAACTACACATAGAGACAAACTACACAGAGACAAATTACACACAGACAAACTACACAGAGATACAAACTACACAGAGAGACAAACCACACAGAGACAAACTACACATAGAGACAAACTACACATAGAGACAAACTACACATAGTATATTGTACTGAAGTTGACTGACAAAGGGAATCTCCACATAGTACATTGTACTGAAGTTGACTGACTGTCGATACTACAACCTTGTGAAAGTGACAAACTGACACCTTTTCAGTTTTGTCAAAACCTTTCATTTGACGGCCTGCACATGCTCAGTTCGGCGCGACACGATGACATGTTTCTTGAATGTAAGAGCAAAATGTAGATTTCCGTCTAAATAGACATATCCAAAAGTAATTACTTTTCTTGAGATGCCCATAAACAATAACTAGTAATGCTGTTTTTGAAAGGTCTGGAAGTCAACTTTCTGGTAAAAATAGTAAAACACTGCTGAGGTGCACTCACTTTGTCCCCTTAACCCTATACATATCTACCTCCATCACTCCAGTATCCCTGTCCCCTTACCCCTATACATATCTACCTCCATCACTCCAGTATCCCTGTCCCCTTACCCCTATACATATCTACCTCCATCACTCCAGTATCCCTGTCCCCTTACCCCTATACATATCTACCTCCATCACTCCAGTATCCCTGTCCCCTTACCCCTATACATATCTACCTCCATCACTCCAGTATTCCTGTCCCCTTACCCCTATACATATCTACCTCCATCACTCCAGTATCCCTGTCCCCTTACCCCTATACATATCTACCTCCATCACTCCAGTATCCCTGTCCCCTTACCCCTATACATATCTACCTCCATCACTCCAGTATCCCTGTCCCCTTACCCCTATACATATCTACCTCCATCACTCCAGTATCCCTGTCCCCTTACCCCTATACATATCTACCTCCATCACTCCAGTATCCCTGTCCCCTTACCCCTATACATATCTACCTCCATCACTCCAGTATCCCTGTCCCCTTACCCCTATACATATCTACCTCCATCACTCCAGTATCCCTGTCCCCTTACCCCTATACATATCTACCTCCATCACTCCAGTATCCCTGTCCCCTTACCCCTATACAGGGGGGGGAAAGTATTTAGTCAGCCACCAATGGTCCAAGTTCTCCCACTTAAAAAGATGAGAGAGGCCTGTAATTTTCATCATAGGTACACATCAACTATGACAGACAAATTGAGAGAAAAAAAATCCAGAAAATCACATTGTAGGATTTTTAATGAATTTATTTGCAAATTATGGTGGAAAATAAGTATTTGGTCACCTACAAACAAGCAAGATTTCTGTCTCTCACAGACCTGTAACTTCTTCTTTAAGAGGCTCCTCTGTCCTCCACTCGTTACCTGTATTAATGGCACCTGTTTGAACTTGTTATCAGTATAAAAGACACCTGTCCACAACCTCAAACAGTCACACTCCAAACTCCACTATGGCCAAGACCAAAGAGCTGTCAAAGGACACCAGAAACAAAATTGTAGACCTGCACCAGGCTGGGAAGACTGAATCTGCAATAGGTAAGCAGCTTGGTTTGAAGAAATCAACTGTGGGAGCAATTATTAGGAAATGGAAGACATACAAGACCACTGATAATCTCCCTCAATCTGAAGATCTCACCCCGTGGGGTCAAAATGATCACAAGAACGGTGAGCAAAAATCCCAGAACCACACGGGGGGACCTAGTGAATGACCTGCAGAGAGCTGGGACCAAAGTAACAAAGCCTACCATCAGTAACACACTACGCCGCCAGGGACTCAAATCCTGCAGTGCCAGACGTGTCCCCCTGCTTAAGCCAGTACATGTCCAGGCCCGTCTGAAGTTTGCTAGAGTGCATTTGGATGATCCAGAAGAGGATTGGGAGAATGTCATATGGTCAGATGAAACCAAAATAGAACTTTTTGGTAAAAACTCAACTCGTCGTGTTTGGAGGACAAAGAATGCTGAGTTGCATCCAAAGAACACCATACCTACTGTGAAACATGGGGGTGGAAACATCATGTTTTGGGGCTGTTTTTCTGCAAAGGGACCAGGACGACTGATCCGTGTAAAGGAAAGAATGAATGGGGCCATGTATCGTGAGATTTTGAGTGAAAACCTCCTTCCATCAGCAAGAGCATTGAAGATGAAACGTGGCTGGGTCTTTCAGCATGACAATGATCCCAAACACACCGCCCGGGCAACGAAGGAGTGGCTTCGTAAGAAGCATTTCAAGGTCCTGGAGTGGCCTAGCCAGTCTCCAGATCTCAACCCCATAGAGAATCTTTGGAGGGAGTTGAAAGTCCGTGTTGCCCAGCGACAGCCCCAAAACATCACTGCTCTAGAGGAGATCTGCATGGAGGAATGGGCCAAAATACCAGCAACAGTGTGTGAAAACCTTGTGAAGACTTACAGAAAACGTTTGACCTGTGTCATTGCCAACAAAGGGTATATAACAAAGTATTGAGAAACTTTTGTTATTGACCAAATACTTATTTTCCACCATAATTTGCAAATAAATTCATTAAAAATCCTACAACGTGATCTCATTTTGTCTGTCATAGTTGACGTGTACCTATGATGAAAATTACAGGCCTCTCATCTTTTTAAGTGGGAGAACTTGCACAATTGGTGGCTGACTAAATACTTTTTTTCCCCACTGTACATATCTACCTCCATCACTACAGTATCCCTGTCACCTGACCCCTATACATATCTACCTCCATCACTCCAGATTCATTGACTACAGCTCAGCGTTCAACACCATAGTGCCCTCAAAGCTCATCACTAAGCTATGGACCCTGGGACTAAACACCTCCCTCTACAACTGGATCCTGGATTTCCTGACGGGCCGCCCCCAGGTGGTAAGGGTAGGTAACAACACATCTGCCATGCTGATCCTCAACACGGGGGCCCCTCAGGGGTGCGTGCTCAGTCCCCTCCTGTACTCCCTGTTCACCCATGACTGCATTGCCAGGCACGACTCCAACACCATCATTAAGTTTGCTGACAACACAACAGTGGTAGGCCTGATCACCGACAATGATGAGACAGCCTATAGGGAGGAGGTCAGAGACCTGGCCATGTGGTGCCAGGATAACAACCTCTCCCTCAACGTGACCAAGACAAAGGAGAAGATTGTGGCCTACAGGAAAAAAAGAGGACCGAGCACGCCCCCATTCTCATCGACGGGGATGTAGTGGAGCAGGTTGAGAGCTACAAGTTCCTTGGTGTCCACATCACCAACAGACTATCATGGTCCAAGCACACCAAGACAGTCGTGAAGCGGGCACGACAAAACCTATTCCCCCTCAGGAGACTGAAAAGATTTGGCCTGGGTCCTCAGATCGTCAAAAGGTTCTACAGCTGCACCATCGAGAGCATCCTGACTGGTTGCATCACCGCCTGGTATGACAACTGCTCAGCCTTCGACCGCAAGGCACTACAGAGGGTAGCGCGAACGGCCCAGTACATCACTGGGGCCAAGCTTCCTGCCATCCAGGACCTCTATACCAGGCAGTGTCAGAGGAAGGCCCTAATAATTGTCAAAGACTCCAGCCACCCTAGTCATAGACTGTTCTCTCTGCTACGTCAAGCGGTACCGGAGCACCAAGTCTAGGTCCAATTTATTTTACTGCTGCTCTTTAATTATTTGCTATTTTTTACTTATCTATTTTTTACTTAAGACCTTTTTTTTTTTTTTTTTTTTAACTGCATTGTTGGTTAAGGGCTTGTAAGTAAGCATTGTATTCGGCGCATGTGGCAAATACATTTTGATTTGATATCTTTGGTTTGGTATAGTCTCCGGAGTGGCGCAGTGGTCTAAGGGACTGCATCCCAGTGCTAGCTGTGCCACTAGAGATCCTGGTCCGAATCCAGGCTCTGTCGTAGCCGGCCGCGACCGGGAGACTCATGGGCGGCGCACAATTGGCCCAGCGTCGTCCAGGGTAGGGGAGGGAATGGCCGGGAGGGATGTAGCTCGGTAGAGCAGGGCGTTTGCAACGCCAGGGTTCGATTCCCACGGGGGGCCAGTATGAAAAAAAAAATATATATATAAAATAAATAATGTATGCACTCACGATCTGTAAGTCGCTCTGGATAAGAGCGTCTGCTAAATGACTAAAATGTAAATGTAAAAATGTACAGTTGATTTTATCATACGCGCCTGCCTGTCGCAGGCAAGTTGCAGGACTTAGAACGCAGTTGATCATTTTCCAAGTCCTGGCAAGGAAAAATCAGCGCGCTCTTTTAATAAAAGTTGCTGGCCACAAACAAATATACACAATTTTTTCACTCAAATTAAAACCAACCCCTGTCACTATGTAAAACTACCTGTGAGGTGATGATTCGTTTAAATTGTCAAAAAAGTGCTGCATTTCCCTTTTTTGTATTGGCCATTTCCATAAACATTGTGGCACAAGGAGATGAATTAATAAATGGCTACTACAGATTCTCATCTATGGACATGTATATTTAGTACACCCAAGTTCGTTGTTGTTTGTCTTTTAGAAGAGCGCAAACGGATAATGTCTCCGCGGTTATTGTACCAGCTCCATTGATTTCTATACAATTCCAATGTGAGTGATTCAATTGTGCATGCTATTGATTACAGTAGAAAAGCTGATCAGTTCCAGTGTAGAGTGTCCGCTTGGTAAATACTGGTGCAGTTTATAAGGTAATAATTCAGTAAAATATCATCTGAACACAAGTGTGACACATGTATGTGCAGCTGTCACCACTTCCTCCGTAGCTGCCTCCTCTCCTTGTTCAGGCTTCGGCGTTCGTCGTCACCGGCCTTCTAGCCACTGCCGCTCCTCATCTCATCATTCCATTTGTTTTGTCTTGTTTTTTACACACACCTGGTTCATATCCCCTCACCAGTCCCTGTATAAGTGTTCCCCCTGGTTCATATCCCCTCACCAGTCCCTGTATAAGTGTTCCCCCTGGTTCATATCCCCTCACCAGTCCCTGTATAAGTTTTCCCCCTGGTTCATATCCCCTCACCAGTCCCTGTATAAGTGTTCCCCCTGGTTCATATCCCCTCACCAGTCCCTGTATAAGTGTTCCCCCTGGTTCATATCCCCTCACCAGTCCCTGTATAAGTGTTCCCCCTGGTTCATATCCCCTCACCAGTCCCTGTATAAGTGTTCCCCCTGGTTCATATCCCCTCACCAGTCCCTGTATAAGTGTTCCCCCTGGTTCATATCCCCTCACCAGTCCCTGTATAAGTGTTCCCCCTGGTTCATATCCCCTCACCAGTCCCTGTATAAGTTTTCCCTCTGCCCCCCATGTCTTTGTGTGTGATTGTTTCCATGTCGATAGCTCGGTGGAGCATTGTGTACTTCATCGTCAGGATATTCACCCGTGTGTTTTGTTTTCCCCAGTGCGCCGTTAAGTCGCACTTTAGTTGTTTTACACATTACTGTGAACCGCTGTTTTGGCCAAATAAACCATTATTCTGTGATTTCCACCCCCGGCGCCTGACTCCGTCCAAATCACCCGCTACAGCAGTAATGTTTATGTTTGGTCCGCACCTGGACTACTGTTCAGTCGTGTGGTCAGGTGCCACAAAGAGGGACTTGGGACAATTGCAGTTGGCTCAGAACAGGGCAGCACGGCTGCTCCTTGGATGTACACAGAGAGCTAACATTAATAATATGCATGTCAATCTCTCAAGGCTCAAAGTGGAGGAGAGATTGACTTCATCACTACTTGTATTTGTGAGAGGTATTGACATGTTGAATGCACCGAGCTGTCTGTTTGAACTACTGGCACACAGCTCGGACACCCCATGCGTACCCCACAAGACATGCCACCAGAGGTCTCTTCACAGTCCCCAAGTCCAGAACAGACTATGGGAGGCGCACAGTACTACATAGAGCCATGACTACATGGAACTCTATTCCACATCAAGTAACTCATGCCAGCAGTAAAATTTGATTTAAAAACAGATAAAAATACACCTTATGGAACAGCAGGGACTGTGAAGCAACACAAACATAGACACAGACACATGCATACACACACATGATAACTGTAAGGGATCGGGGGTTGGCTGGGTCTAGACAGAGTCTGACACTTCCCCGATCTACAGAGAGGGGGAGTCATCAGACTCGATCTGGTTCACCTGAGTTCTGAGCACACCTGTCCGTAATTAGGGTAGGATATAAGGTGTGCTCAGAAGTTCAGTCGGTGCGAGGTATTGTTCCTTTGTGACTTGCTAAGCGTTTTGTTCAGAGAGAGAGAGAGAGAGAGAGTTTGTTGTTTTTGATTACCCGTGTATCCGACCTGTGCCTTGTTGTTTGACTCCCCGTATTGCTTAATCCTCTGCTTGTCTACCCCAGTGATTACCGTTCTCTGATCCTGTGCCTGTGCCCTCGACTACGACTAAGCCCGCTCCCTTGGTACCTCTGCCTGTCTATGCCTGGCCCGGTTTTGACCACAGCCCGCCCGACCACGATTAAGCTATGCCCTTGTCTGTACTCTAATAAAGCATCGCTATTCTGCGATTGGATCTTACCACTCTGTCCGAGTATTCATTACAATAACATACGCACCATACACACAAGTACACATGGATGTTGTGTTGTAGATATGTGGTAGTAGAGTAGAGGCCTGAGGGCACACACTAAATATGTTGTGAAATCAGTTATGAATGTATTGTAATGTTTTAAAAATGTATAACTGCCTTACTTTTGCTGGACCCCAGAAAGAGTAGCTGCTGCCTTGGCAGCAGCTAATGGGGATCCATAATAAATACAAATACAAATCACAACTTATTTCAGCATATTGATTATGAATTTGGACATTTAAAGCCAATTCACTCCAGCCATTATTATGAGCCGTCCTCCCCTCACCAGCTTCCTGTTTTAGTGACAGTACAATATTGACACCATTTCATACACTACCGGTCAAAAGTTTTAGAACACCTACTTTATTTTTGGAAATAAAGAAAAGCCTTGAATGAGTAGGTGTGTCCAAACGTTTGACCAGTAGTGTATAACTGGTAACATAGACGTCCTCTGAGCGATGCAGAGACCAACTACAGACGTGTTACAACTTCAGCTATAAGCACAAAGTCATTTTGTACGTCTGTGACCAGAAAGTGGTCTTGTTTCAATTCCACTAATTAATGTGTGTATCCTATACTGAACTATGCTGCTGGAATCTGGGGTTTTAACTAATCCAAAACAGCACACTCTATTCAGAATAGAGCCACACCATGCTTTCTGGGGGTGCATAAGGTTGCCCAAAGCCTTGCTATTGAAGGAAACATGGGATGGAGCCCTGGGAAATAAGACAGAGGGGTGAAATGATTAGGTTATGGAACCGTGTTATCAATATTCCAGAGCACAGAATAACAAAAAAGGTTTTCAACTGGGATAAAACACACAATTACCCCGTGACAAAGGAACTCAATTACATGTTTCAACTGGGATAAAACACACTAAGCTACAAAGAAAGATTGTCAACTGACATATGGCTAAAACCAAAACTCAGAACTTACAACCAGATCAAAAACAGCTACGATCCAGAACCTTGTCACCTCTCACCTAACCAGAAACCAAAGGTCCCTGTGTGCCCAGTTGAGAACCAGGATACTGGCAATTTAAGGGGCGGCGCACTATTGGCCCAGCGTCGTCCGGGTTTGGCCGGTGTAGGCCGTCATTGTAAATAAGAATTTGTTCTTAACTGACTTGCCTAGTTAAATAAAGGTAAAATAAAATACAATAAAAAAGTAGGTAGGTTCAACGCCATTGATGAAAAAGAGATGAAGAGTGACTATGTACTGTCTTTGATTTAGGGGAGGTGGAGAATTAACTGCACTTTTTATTTTATTGTACTATTTTTATTAAAAAATGTTCACCTTTATTTAACCAGGAAGCCAGTTGAGAACAAGTTCTCATTTACAACTGCGACCTGGCCAAGATAAAGCAAAGCAGTGCGATAAAAACAACAACACAGAGTTACATATGGGGTAAACAAAACGTACAGTCAATAACACAATAGAAAATCTATATACAGTGTGTGCAAATGTAGTAAGTTATTGTCACGTTCGTTGAATACAGGATTGGACCAAGGTGCAGCGTGGAATGCATACATGTTCATTCACTAAATTAACTACCACTAATTCCTTCTCCCTTTGGGCCTCCTGCAGCGCCTCCTTCTGAAGGGAGATACCCTGCTCCCTCTTCTCTAACAGCCCCCGTAATGTGGTGGCCTCCTCTCTCATACTGCTGATCCGCAGGTCTTGGAGGACCTCTACGACAGCGGCCTCCTCCTCCACAGTCAGGCCTTTCACGGCCTCCTGCTGCTTCGTCGACCACCCCGTGTGCCCACCCCAAAACATTTATTGGGGCTGTCTCTCGGGCTTCATTCATCGTCGGCACCGTTGACGTCGCCCTTGATCCGGACTCCAGCCCTCCTCCATTACCTCACCGTAACGGACGGCTTCTTCCTCGGTAATTTTCCCCCAACCGAGGAGGACATCTACCAATGTTGCTTCCCGCTGTGTCCAGGGTGTTTGCTCCTCCTGGCCACGCTGCTTGGTCCGTTGCTGGTGGGATCTTCTGTCACGTTCGTTGAGTACAGGATTGGACCAAGGTGCAGCGTGGAATGCATACATGTTTATTCACTAAGTTAACACACGACAAAACAACAAAAGAAACGTAACGTGAAGCTCACAATGGCTACACACAAACAAGCCAAACAAGAGTCAAGATCCCACAACATAGGTAGGCAAAATGGCTACCTAAGTATGATCCCCAATCAGAGACAACAAATGACAGCTGCCTCTGATTGGGAACCACACCCGGCCAACATAGATCTATAATAACATAGAATGTACACATAGATATACACATTACATAGATACTCACACCCTGACCAAACCAACTAGCGAACTCTATGTCAGGGTGTGACAGTTATCTTCATCTTAAATTATGTAATAACATTCCTTCAACATTTCTTCCTTCCTCCTCCATTCCTCACCATCTCCTTGTTTAGCATTATCTAGTCCAAATATATGGAATGATTCCACTATTTGTTTTCATTCGCATCACTTTCAATGAGGGACATTTATTTTGAAGGTGAACCGAAAATTCCACTATTGTGGCTAATCATTATTGTGGCTAATCATTATTGTGGCTAGCGCCACATAGTTAGGGCCAGGCGGGTCCCAGGGCTCAACAGGAGGATGGACACAACATCCAACGTTCAGATAGAAATGTATTATTTAGAACAAACATGCCTCTGATTCTAAATGCCCTGTGTACACTAGCACACGGCTTCAGCCGCCCAGAGTGGCTCGCTTGTGGGCGTGCTGGCAGCATTTGGCAGCATATAGCAGCACGTTCGACTGTGCGTCAAGAATTCAGCATAGCAAGTTTGTATGAAGGTCTGGTTATTCACAACTAAATAGTAATATGCTCTAAACCGATCTGGTAACAACCAAACTTTGCTGCCCTGTTTCCAATCGTCCACATGGCTGGGAGAACCTATTCAAGTAAGTAAATACATTTCGAAAATACGAGTTCCGTCTTGATGTCCTCCCGTAAGCCTCTCCTGAAGGCCGTGCGCAGAGCACGCTCATTCCAGCCGGAAGACGCCGCCACCGTGCGAAAGCTCAGAGCGTACTCGGATGCGGGCCCCTCTCTCTGCTGTAGATGGAGGAGACGCTCACCCCCGTCCTTTCCCTCCGTGGGATGATCAAACACCGCCCTGAACCGAGCGAGGAAGGTGGGTTAGGGAAGCGCCGCGGCCTCACCTCCTTCCCAGACTGACGTGGCCCAATCCAGCGCCTTTCCTTTAAGTAGTGAAATCACCAGCGCTATCCTGGCTTGGTCAGATGGATATGCCCCAGGCTGAAGCGCCAGATAAAGGGAAACCTGTAGCAGGAAGCCACTATATTTAGTAGTTTTACCGTCATAGCGCTCCGGTAGGGCGAGGGTTCCCGCAGGAGTGTGTGATAGCACGGGAACAGGTGGATTGGGTGCACTCGCCACTCCCTGAGGTGGAACCGGAGCGCTGGTCAGTTTATGCAGCGTTTGGAGCACTTCCTGCATGGCGGCGTTCAACTGGGCAAGCTGCTGCTGCTGGTGCTGGTCCAGGCACTGGGAAACTCCTGCTGCA
Source organism: Coregonus lavaretus (assembly GCF_964263955.1). Classification (NCBI taxonomy): domain Eukaryota; kingdom Metazoa; phylum Chordata; class Actinopteri; order Salmoniformes; family Salmonidae; genus Coregonus; species Coregonus lavaretus. The sequence continues at coordinate 61,003,461 of NC_139998.1, read as the reverse complement.
TCCATTTTCGTTTGGTGTGTGATTCTGTGACGAGTACTGATATACGAAGAGGCAGGACACAGACGCAGGAATTAACAAGGTCAAGGTTTACTAAACAATGACAATGAGAAATAACAAAGATAGAGGAAACGACACGAAGCTAAACAATCACACACAACATCATCCAGAACAGTCCAGGGCTAAATAGGGGTGGTGATGAGATGATGAGGTGCAGGTGCGCTGGAGGTGATTAGGGTGCGTTGGGTTTCCATTCCGGTGTTGCCGAGGTGGTGTTCTCAGACCGGTGGCTCAGTAGACCGGCGAATCAGAGCGCCGGAGGAGATGTGACAGTGACCCAACGCTGGAGACTTTCTTCAGCAAAGATGGCTGACAAAAATACTAGGATGGAAGCAGGTGTAAGTAATTATAACGGCATAACGAATCATGCAAAAAATGTACGGTTGAGAGGAATATGTTAGTTAATGTAGAGACAATTGATTATGTATATTGTTTTGTCATAAAGTTAAATTACGAAAATCTCTATTTAGCAAGCTTGCTGACTAGCTAACATTAGCCAGCTAGCTAGTTAGTTTATTGGCGTTTTGACATGAGTATGAAATTGTAATTCGTGTTGTTTAATGTTTAAGGGACTCCTGAGAAAACCAGCAAACCAGGCTGTCATCTTGTGAAACAGTGAATGTAAAGAATCTAGCTACCTAAAGCATTTACTGCAAATTGAATGTACAATTTTGAAAGCTTGCCTTGCTGAAATGTGCCATGTGTAGTATCTGAACTTCTATAGCTTTGGCTGAGGTTTTCATATTGGGGGTTAGACGAACTTTACTCTGCTTTGCTGAAACATCTGGAAAGTGTTACTATAGGGGCCCCCTAAAACAGAGGAGATTCTGCTATGTGGAGGCCAGGGATTGGTCTATTCAAATCACGCCACCTTATGTTACATAAAGCATAGGATATATATACCATGTTTTAACAAAAGAATGGGAGAGTGATCATATTTGGGATTGGTTTCGTTGCTCTCCAGATTCTGCAGAGTCTGTAAATTGATGCTGAAATCTTTGATATAATAAACCTTTATAATCAAAGTACAGTGTCAGCGGATTCCTTATCAACACAGCATCGCAGCATCGTTGTTCGGACACCACACATGCAATGCAGCTGAAGTAACGTAGCTAGCTAACTCCTTTCTTGCTTATTGTGTAGTGGAGGATAAAAATACCTGTATTCCTATGGATGTGTATCTAGCAATGTAGCCGATCATGGACCCTTAAACCTTTGGTATGAATATTACATCAGAATAGTGGTTTTAATTGCTTCCACCAGTTAAGCGCAGCAGTCTAAGGCACTGCATCTCAGTGCTTGAGGCGTCACTACAGACCCCAGTTCGATTCCAGGCTGTATCACAACCGGCCGTGATTGGGAGTCCCATAGGGCGGCGCACAATTGGCCTAGCGTCGTCCGGGTTTGGCCGGTGTAGGCCGTCATTGTAACTAAGAATTTGTTCTTAACGGACTTGCCTCGTTAAATAAAAAAACAAAATAAAAATTAATCCCCAAGAAATTGCAGAAAATGACTGTTACACTCATGACTGTTACATGGCAATATTATAACGCTAGCTATGAACCTCAGCTTTCATAGCCGGTTGTATTGACTTCAAGACACTCTGAATGACATCAATGAAGCCTATGGATTGAGTAGAATATAATATCACTTTATTGTGCCAAGGATGGAAGTCGTATCTACATGTAGTTATTACCAAGCATGAGTTCCCCACATTGTAGCCTGTACATTGAATATATTCACTGATCATGTACTCTACCTTGGCAAATAAAGGTGCGGTTCAGGTATGAATGTCTGTGAGACGTTATTTTTTTCAGTCATATCCAATACCAGGAGTATCAAACTCCAGTCTTTGAATGATGCTGTGTCTCCATGTATGTAATACAATTATACACGTCAACAGTGTTTACCAATCCTG
>NC_139998.1:60908144-61001286 GCF_964263955.1 Coregonus lavaretus | reverse complement strand
GTAGTTAGGGTTATAGATAACAGAACAGTAGTTAGGGTTATAGATAACAGAACAGTAGTTAGGGTTATAGATAACAGAACAGTAGTTAGGGTTATAGATAACAGAACAGTAGTTAGGGTTATAGATAACAGAACAGTAGTTAGGGTTATAGATAACAGAACAGTAGTTAGGGTTATAGATAACAGAACAGTAGTTAGGGTTATAGATAACAGAACAGTAGTTAGGGTTATAGATAACAGAACAGTAGTTAGGGTTATAGATAACAGAACAGTAGTTAGGGTTATAGATAACAGAACAGTAGTTAGGGTTATAGATAACAGAACAGTAGTTAGGGTTATAGATAACAGAACAGTAGTTAGGGTTATAGATAACAGAACAGTAGTTAGGGTTATAGATAACAGAACAGTAGTTAGGGTTATAGATAACAGAACAGTAGTTAGGGTTATAGATAACAGAACAGTAGTTAGGGTTATAGATAACAGAACAGTAGTTAGGGTTATAGATAACAGAACAGTAGTTAGGGTTATAGATAACAGAACAGTAGTTAGGGTTATAGATAACAGAACAGTAGTTAGGGTTATAGATAACAGAACAGTAGTTAGGGTTATAGATAACAGAACAGTAGTTAGGGTTATAGATAACAGAACAGTAGTTAGGGTTATAGATAACAGAACAGTAGTTAGGGTTATAGATAACAGAACAGTAGTTAGGGTTATAGATAACAGAACAGTAGTTAGGGTTATAGATAACAGAACAGTAGTTAGGGTTATAGATAACAGAACAGTAGTTAGGGTTATAGATAACAGAACAGTAGTTAGGGTTATAGATAACAGAACAGTAGTTAGGGTTATAGATAACAGAACAGTAGTTAGGGTTATAGATAACAGAACAGTAGTTAGGGTTATAGATAACAGAACAGTAGTTAGGGTTATAGATAACAGAACAGTAGTTAGGGTTATAGATAACAGAACAGTAGTTAGGGTTATAGATAACAGAACAGTAGTTAGGGTTATAGATAACAGAACAGTAGTTAGGGTTATAGATAACAGAACAGTAGTTAGGGTTATAGATAACAGAACAGTAGTTAGGGTTATAGATAACAGAACAGTAGTTAGGGTTATAGATAACAGAACAGTAGTTAGGGTTATAGATAACAGAACAGTAGTTAGGGTTATAGATAACAGAACAGTAGTTAGGGTTATAGATAACAGAACAGTAGTTAGGGTTATAGATAACAGAACAGTAGTTAGGGTTATAGATAACAGAACAGTAGTTAGGGTTATAGATAACAGAACAGTAGTTAGGGTTATAGATAACAGAACAGTAGTTAGGGTTATAGATAACAGAACAGTAGTTAGGGTTATAGATAACAGAACAGTAGTTAGGGTTATAGATAACAGAACAGTAGTTAGGGTTATAGATAACAGAACAGTAGTTAGGGTTATAGATAACAGAACAGTAGTTAGGGTTATAGATAACAGAACAGTAGTTAGGGTTATAGATAACAGAACAGTAGTTAGGGTTATAGATAACAGAACAGTAGTTAGGGTTATAGATAACAGAACAGTAGTTAGGGTTATAGATAACAGAACAGTAGTTAGGGTTATAGATAACAGAACAGTAGTTAGGGTTATAGATAACAGAACAGTAGTTAGGGTTATAGATAACAGAACAGTAGTTAGGGTTATAGATAACAGAACAGTAGTTAGGGTTATAGATAACAGAACAGTAGTTAGGGTTATAGATAACAGAACAGTAGTTAGGGTTATAGATAACAGAACAGTAGTTAGGGTTATAGATAACAGAACAGTAGTTAGGGTTATAGATAACAGAACAGTAGTTAGGGTTATAGATAACAGAACAGTAGTTAGGGTTATAGATAACAGAACAGTGGTTAGGGTTATAGATAACAGAACAGTAGTTAGGGTTATAGATAACAGAACAGTAGTTAGGGTTATAGATAACAGAACAGTAGTTAGGGTTATAGATAACAGAACAGTAGTTAGGGTTATAGATAACAGAACAGTAGTTAGGGTTATAGATAACAGAACAGTAGTTAGGGTTATAGATAACAGAACAGTAGTTAGGGTTATAGATAACAGAACAGTAGTTAGGGTTATAGATAACAGAACAGTAGTTAGGGTTATAGATAACAGAACAGTAGGTTAGGGTTATAGATAACAGAACAGTAGTTAGGGTTATAGATAACAGAACAGTAGTTAGGGTTATAGATAACAGAACAGTGGTTAGGGTTATAGATAACAGAACAGTAGTTAGGGTTATAGATAACAGAACAGTAGTTAGGGTTATAGATAACAGAACAGTAGTTAGGGTTATAGATAACAGAACAGTAGTTAGGGTTATAGATAACAGAACAGTAGTTAGGGTTATAGATAACAGGACAGTAGTTAGGGTTATAGATAACAGAACAGTAGTTAGGGTTATAGATAACAGAACAGTAGTTAGGGTTATAGATAACAGGACAGTAGTTAGGGTTATAGATAACAGAACAGTAGTTAGGGTTATAGATAACAGAACAGTGGTTAGGGTTATAGATAACAGAACAGTAGTTAGGGTTATAGATAACAGAACAGTAGTTAGGGTTATAGATAACAGAACAGTAGTTAGGGTTATAGATAACAGAACAGTAGTTAGGGTTATAGATAACAGAACAGTAGTTAGGGTTATAGATAACAGAACAGTAGTTAGGGTTATAGATAACAGGAACAGTAGTTAGGGTTATAGATAACAGAACAGTAGTTAGGGTTATAGATAACAGAACAGTAGTTAGGGTTATAGATAACAGAACAGTAGTTAGGGTTATAGATAACAGGACAGTAGTTAGGGTTATAGATAACAGAACAGTAGTTAGGGTTATAGATAACAGAACAGTGGTTAGGGTTATAGATAACAGAACAGTAGTTAGGGTTATAGATAACAGAACAGTAGTTAGGGTTATAGATAACAGAACAGTAGTTAGGGTTATAGATAACAGAACAGTAGTTAGGGTTATAGATAACAGAACAGTAGTTAGGGTTATAGATAACAGAACAGTAGTTAGGGTTATAGATAACAGAACAGTAGTTAGGGTTATAGATAACAGAACAGTAGTTAGGGTTATAGATAACAGAACAGTAGTTAGGGTTATAGATAACAGGACAGTGGTTAGGGTTATAGATAACAGAACAGTAGTTAGGGTTATAGATAACAGAACAGTGGTTAGGGTTATAGATAACAGAACAGTGGTTAGGGTTATAGATAACAGAACAGTAGTTAGGGTTATAGATAACAGAACAGTAGTTAGGGTTATAGATAACAGAACAGTAGTTAGGGTTATAGATAACAGAACAGTAGTTAGGGTTATAGATAACAGAACAGTAGTTAGGGTTATAGATAACAGAACAGTAGTTAGGGTTATAGATAACAGAACAGTAGTTAGGGTTATAGATAACAGAACAGTGGTTAGGGTTATAGATAACAGAACAGTAGTTAGGGTTATAGATAACAGAACAGTAGTTAGGGTTATAGATAACAGAACAGTAGTTAGGGTTATAGATAACAGAACAGTAGTTAGGGTTATAGATAACAGAACAGTAGTTAGGGTTATAGATAACAGAACAGTGGTTAGGGTTATAGATAACAGAACAGTAGTTAGGGTTATAGATAACAGAACAGTAGTTAGGGTTATAGATAACAGAACAGTAGGTTAGGGTTATAGATAACAGAACAGTAGTTAGGGTTATAGATAACAGAACAGTAGTTAGGGTTTATAGATAACAGAACAGTAGTTAGGGTTATAGATAACAGAACAGTAGTTAGGGTTATAGATAACAGAACAGTAGTTAGGGTTATAGATATCAGAACAGTAGTTAGGGTTATAGATAACAGAACAGTGGTTAGGGTTATAGATAACAGGACAGTAGTTAGGGTTATAGATAACAGAACAGTAGTTAGGGTTATAGATATCAGAACAGTAGTTAGGGTTATAGATAACAGAACAGTAGTTAGGGTTATAGATAACAGAACAGTAGTTAGGGTTATAGATAACAGAACAGTAGTTAGGGTTATAGATAACAGAACAGTAGTTAGGGTTATAGATAACAGAACAGTAGTTAGGGTTATAGATACCAGAACAGTAGTTAGGGTTATAGATAACAGAACAGTAGTTAGGGTTATAGATAACAGAACAGTGGTTAGGGTTATAGATAACAGAACAGTATGTTAGGGTTATAGATAACAGAACAGTAGTTAGGGTTATAGATAACAGAACAGTGGTTAGGGTTATAGATAACAGAACAGTAGTTAGGGTTATAGATAACAGAACAGTAGTTAGGGTTATAGATAACAGAACAGTAGTTAGGGTTATAGATAACAGAACAGTAGTTAGGGTTATAGATAACAGAACAGTAGTTAGGGTTATAGATAACAGAACAGTAGTTAGGGTTATAGATAACAGAACAGTAGTTAGGGTTATAGATAACAGAACAGTAGTTAGGGTTATAGATAACAGAACAGTAGTTAGGGTTATAGATAACAGAACAGTAGTTAGGGTTAAAGATAACAGAACAGTAGTTAGGGTTATAGATACCAGAACAGTAGTTAGGGTTATAGATAACAGAACAGTAGTTAGGGTTATAGATAACAGAACAGTAGTTAGGGTTATAGATATCAGAACAGTAGTTAGGGTTATAGATAACAGAACAGTAGTTAGGGTTATAGATAACAGAACAGTAGTTAGGGTTATAGATAACAGAACAGTGGTTAGGGTTATAGATAACAGAACAGTAGTTAGGGTTATAGATAACAGAACAGTAGTTAGGGTTATAGATATCAGAACAGTAGTTAGGGTTATAGATATCAGAACAGTAGTTAGGGTTATAGATAACAGAACAGTGGTTAGGGTTATAGATAACAGAACAGTAGTTAGGGTTATAGATATCAGAACAGTAGTTAGGGTTATAGATAACAGAACAGTAGTTAGGGTTATAGATAACAGAACAGTAGTTAGGGTTATAGATACCAGAACAGTAGTTAGGGTTATAGATAACAGAACAGTAGTTAGGGTTATAGATAACAGAACAGTAGTTAGGGTTATAGATAACAGAACAGTAGTTAGGGTTATAGATAACAGAACAGTAGTTAGGGTTATAGATACCAGAACAGTAGTTAGGGTTATAGATAACAGAACAGTAGTTAGGGTTATAGATAACAGAACAGTAGTTAGGGTTATAGATAACAGAACAGTGGTTAGGGTTATAGATAACAGAACAGTAGTTAGGGTTATAGATAACAGAACAGTAGTTAGGGTTATAGATATCAGAACAGTAGTTAGGGTAATAGATAACAGAACAGTAGGTTAGGGTTATAGATAACAGAACAGTAGTTAGGGTTATAGATAACAGAACAGTGGTTAGGGTTATAGATAACAGAACAGTAGTTAGGGTTATAGATAACAGAACAGTAGTTAGGGTTATAGATAACAGAACAGTAGTTAGGGTTATAGATAACAGAACAGTAGTTAGGGTTATAGATAACAGAACAGTGGTTAGGGTTATAGATAACAGAACAGTGGTTAAGGTTATAGATAACAGAACAGTAGTTAGGGTTATAGATATCAGAACAGTAGTTAGGGTTATAGATAACAGAACAGTAGTTAGGGTTATAGATAACAGAACAGTGGTTAGGGTTATAGATAACAGAACAGTAGTTAGGGTTATAGATAACAGAACAGTAGTTAGGGTTATAGATAACAGAACAGTAGTTAGGGTTATAGATAACAGAACAGTAGTTAGGGTTATAGATACCAGAACAGTGGTTAGGGTTATAGATAACAGAACAGTGGTTAGGGTTATAGATAACATAACAGTGGTTAGGGTTATAGATAACAGAACAGTAGTTAGGGTTATAGATAACAGAACAGTGGTTAGGGTTATAGATAACAGAACAGTAGGTTAGGTTTATAGATAACAGAACAGTAGTTAGGGTTATAGATACCAGAACAGTAGTTAGGGTTATAGATAACAGAACAGTAGTTAGGGTTATAGATAACAGAACAGTAGTTAGGGTGATAGATAACAGAACAGTAGTTAGGGTTATAGATAACAGAACAGTGGTTAGGGTTATAGATACCAGAACAGTAGTTAGGGTTATAGATAACAGAACAGTAGTTAGGGTTATAGATAACAGAACAGTGGTTAGGGTTATAGATAACAGAACAGTGGTTAGGGTTATAGATAACAGAACAGTAGTTAGGGTTATAGATAACAGAACAGTGGTTAGGGTTATAGATAACAGAACAGTAGTTAGGGTTATAGATAACAGAACAGTAGTTAGGGTTATAGATAACAGAACAGTAGTTAGGGTTATAGATAACAGAACAGTAGTTAGGGTTATAGATAACAGAACAGTAGTTAGGGTTATAGATAACAGAACAGTAGTTAGGTTTATAGATAACAGAACAGTAGTTAGGGTTATAGATAACAGAACAGTAGTTAGGGTTAAAGATAACAGAACAGTAGTTAGGGTTATAGATACCAGAACAGTAGTTAGGGTTATAGATAACAGAACAGTAGTTAGGGTTATAGATAACAGAACAGTAGTTAGGGTTATAGATAACAGAACAGTAGTTAGGGTTATAGATAACAGAACAGTGGTTAGGGTTATAGATAACAGAACAGTAGTTAGGGTTATAGATAACAGAACAGTAGTTAGGGTTATAGATATCAGAACAGTAGTTAGGGTTATAGATAACAGAACAGTGGTTAGGGTTATAGATAACAGAACAGTGGTTAGGGTTATAGATAACAGAACAGTGGTTAGGGTTATAGATATCAGAACAGTAGTTAGGGTTATAGATACCAGAACAGTAGTTAGGGTTATAGATACCAGAACAGTAGTTAGGGTTATAGATACCAGAACAGTAGTTAGGGTTATAGATAACAGAACAGTAGTTAGGGTTATAGATAACAGAACAGTAGTTAGGGTTATAGATAACAGAACAGTAGTTAGGGTTATAGATACCAGAACAGTAGTTAGGGTTATAGATAACAGAACAGTAGTTAGGGTTATAGATAACAGAACAGTGGTTAGGGTTATAGATAACAGAACAGTAGTTAGGGTTATAGATAACAGAACAGTAGTTAGGGTTATAGATATCAGAACAGTAGTTAGGGTTATAGATAACAGAACAGTGGTTAGGGTTATAGATAACAGAACAGTGGTTAGGGTTATAGATAACAGAACAGTAGTTAGGGTTATAGATAACAGAACAGTAGTTAGGGTTATAGATAACAGAACAGTAGTTAGGGTTATAGATATCAGAACAGTAGTTAGGGTTATAGATAACAGAACAGTAGTTAGGGTTATAGATAACAGAACAGTAGTTAGGGTTATAGATAACAGAACAGTAGTTAGGGTTATAGATAACAGAACAGTAGTTAGGGTTATAGATAACAGAACAGTAGTTAGGGTTATAGATACCAGAACAGTAGTTAGGGTTATAGATAACAGAACAGTAGTTAGGGTTATAGATAACAGAACAGTAGTTAGGGTTATAGATAACAGAACAGTAGTTAGGTTTATAGATAACAGAACAGTAGTTAGGGTTATAGATAACAGAACAGTAGTTAGGGTTATAGATAACAGAACAGTAGTTAGGGTTATAGATACCAGAACAGTAGTTAGGGTTATAGATAACAGAACAGTAGTTAGGGTTATAGATAACAGAACAGTAGTTAGGGTTATAGATAACAGAACAGTAGTTAGGGTTATAGATAACAGAACAGTGGTTAGGGTTATAGATAACAGAACAGTAGTTAGGGTTATAGATAACAGAACAGTAGTTAGGGTTATAGATATCAGAACAGTAGTTAGGGTTATAGATAACAGAACAGTGGTTAGGGTTATAGATAACAGAACAGTGGTTAGGGTTATAGATAACAGAACAGTGGTTAGGGTTATAGATATCAGAACAGTAGTTAGGGTTATAGATAACAGAACAGTAGTTAGGGTTATAGATAACAGAACAGTAGTTAGGGTTATAGATACCAGAACAGTAGTTAGGGTTATAGATAACAGAACAGTAGTTAGGGTTATAGATAACAGAACAGTAGTTAGGGTTATAGATAACAGAACAGTAGTTAGGGTTATAGATAACAGAACAGTAGTTAGGGTTATAGATACCAGAACAGTAGTTAGGGTTATAGATAACAGAACAGTAGTTAGGGTTATAGATAACAGAACAGTGGTTAGGGTTATAGATAACAGAACAGTAGTTAGGGTTATAGATAACAGAACAGTAGTTAGGGTTATAGATATCAGAACAGTAGTTAGGGTTATAGATAACAGAACAGTGGTTAGGGTTATAGATAACAGAACAGTAGTTAGGGTTATAGATATCAGAACAGTAGTTAGGGTTATAGATAACAGAACAGTGGTTAGGGTTATAGATAACAGAACAGTAGTTAGGGTTATAGATAACAGAACAGTAGTTAGGGTTATAGATAACAGAACAGTAGTTAGGGTTATAGATAACAGAACAGTAGTTAGGGTTATAGATACCAGAACAGTGGTTAGGGTTATAGATAACAGAACAGTGGTTAGGGTTATAGATAACATAACAGTGGTTAGGGTTATAGATAACAGAACAGTAGTTAGGGTTATAGATAACAGAACAGTGAGTTAGGGTTATAGATAACAGAACAGTGGTTAGGTTTATAGATAACAGAACAGTAGTTAGGGTTATAGATACCAGAACAGTAGTTAGGGTTATAGATAACAGAACAGTAGTTAGGGTTATAGATAACAGAACAGTAGTTAGGGTGATAGATAACAGAACAGTAGTTAGGGTTATAGATAACAGAACAGTGGTTAGGGTTATAGATACCAGAACAGTAGTTAGGGTTATAGATAACAGAACAGTAGTTAGGGTTATAGATAACAGAACAGTGGTTAGGGTTATAGATAACAGAACAGTGGTTAGGGTTATAGATAACAGAACAGTAGTTAGGGTTATAGATAACAGAACAGTGGTTAGGGTTATAGATAACAGAACAGTAGTTAGGGTTATAGATAACAGAACAGTAGTTAGGGTTATAGATAACAGAACAGTAGTTAGGGTTATAGATAACAGAACAGTAGTTAGGGTTATAGATAACAGAACAGTAGTTAGGGTTATAGATAACAGAACAGTAGTTAGGTTTATAGATAACAGAACAGTAGTTAGGGTTATAGATAACAGAACAGTAGTTAGGGTTATAGATAACAGAACAGTAGTTAGGGTTATAGATACCAGAACAGTAGTTAGGGTTATAGATAACAGAACAGTAGTTAGGGTTATAGATAACAGAACAGTAGTTAGGGTTATAGATAACAGAACAGTAGTTAGGGTTATAGATAACAGAACAGTAGGTTAGGGTTATAGATAACAGAACAGTAGTTAGGGTTATAGATAACAGAACAGTAGTTAGGGTTATAGATATCAGAACAGTAGTTAGGGTTATAGATAACAGAACAGTGGTTAGGGTTATAGATAACAGAACAGTAGGTTAGGGTTATAGATAACAGAACAGTGGTTAGGGTTATAGATATCAGAACAGTAGTTAGGGTTATAGATACCAGAACAGTAGTTAGGGTTATAGATACCAGAACAGTAGTTAGGGTTATAGATACCAGAACAGTAGTTAGGGTTATAGATAACAGAACAGTAGTTAGGGTTATAGATAACAGAACAGTAGTTAGGGTTATAGATAACAGAACAGTAGTTAGGGTTATAGATACCAGAACAGTAGTTAGGGTTATAGATAACAGAACAGTAGTTAGGGTTATAGATAACAGAACAGTGGTTAGGGTTATAGATAACAGAACAGTAGTTAGGGTTATAGATAACAGAACAGTAGTTAGGGTTATAGATATCAGAACAGTAGTTAGGGTTATAGATAACAGAACAGTGGTTAGGGTTATAGATAACAGAACAGTGGTTAGGGTTATAGATAACAGAACAGTAGTTAGGGTTATAGATAACAGAACAGTAGTTAGGGTTATAGATAACAGAACAGTAGTTAGGGTTATAGATATCAGAACAGTAGTTAGGGTTATAGATAACAGAACAGTAGTTAGGGTTATAGATAACAGAACAGTAGTTAGGGTTATAGATAACAGAACAGTAGTTAGGGTTATAGATAACAGAACAGTAGTTAGGGTTATAGATAACAGAACAGTAGTTAGGGTTATAGATACCAGAACAGTAGTTAGGGTTATAGATAACAGAACAGTAGTTAGGGTTATAGATAACAGAACAGTAGTTAGGGTTATAGATAACAGAACAGTAGTTAGGTTTATAGATAACAGAACAGTAGTTAGGGTTATAGATAACAGAACAGTAGTTAGGGTTAAAGATAACAGAACAGTAGTTAGGGTTATAGATACCAGAACAGTAGTTAGGGTTATAGATAACAGAACAGTAGTTAGGGTTATAGATAACAGAACAGTAGTTAGGGTTATAGATAACAGAACAGTAGTTAGGGTTATAGATAACAGAACAGTGGTTAGGGTTATAGATAACAGAACAGTAGTTAGGGTTATAGATAACAGAACAGTAGTTAGGGTTATAGATATCAGAACAGTAGTTAGGGTTATAGATAACAGAACAGTGGTTAGGGTTATAGATAACAGAACAGTGGTTAGGGTTATAGATAACAGAACAGTGGTTAGGGTTATAGATATCAGAACAGTAGTTAGGGTTATAGATAACAGAACAGTAGTTAGGGTTATAGATACCAGAACAGTAGTTAGGGTTATAGATACCAGAACAGTAGTTAGGGTTATAGATAACAGAACAGTAGTTAGGGTTATAGATAACAGAACAGTAGTTAGGGTTATAGATAACAGAACAGTAGTTAGGGTTATAGATAACAGAACAGTAGTTAGGGTTATAGATACCAGAACAGTAGTTAGGGTTATAGATAACAGAACAGTAGTTAGGGTTATAGATAACAGAACAGTGGTTAGGGTTATAGATAACAGAACAGTAGTTAGGGTTATAGATAACAGAACAGTAGTTAGGGTTATAGATATCAGAACAGTAGTTAGGGTTATAGATAACAGAACAGTGGTTAGGGTTATAGATAACAGAACAGTGGTTAGGGTTATAGATAACAGAACAGTAGTTAGGGTTATAGATAACAGAACAGTAGTTAGGGTTATAGATAACAGAACAGTAGTTAGGGTTATAGATATCAGAACAGTAGTTAGGGTTATAGATAACAGAACAGTAGTTAGGGTTATAGATAACAGAACAGTAGTTAGGGTTATAGATAACAGAACAGTGGTTAGGGTTATAGATAACAGAACAGTGGTTAGGGTTATAGATAACAGAACAGTAGTTAGGGTTATAGATATCAGAACAGTAGTTAGGGTTATAGATAACAGAACAGTAGTTAGGGTTATAGATAACAGAACAGTAGTTAGGGTTATAGATAACAGAACAGTAGTTAGGGTTATAGATAACAGAACAGTAGTTAGGGTTATAGATAACAGAACAGTGGTTAGGGTTATAGATAACAGAACAGTAGTTAGGGTTATAGATAACAGAACAGTGGTTAGGGTTATAGATAACAGAACAGTGGTTAGGTTTATAGATAACAGAACAGTGGTTAGGGTTATAGATACCAGAACAGTAGTTAGGGTTATAGATAACAGAACAGTAGTTAGGGTTATAGATAACAGAACAGTAGTTAGGGTTATAGATACCAGAACAGTAGTTAGGGTTATAGATAACAGAACAGTAGTTAGGGTTATAGATAACAGAACAGTAGTTAGGGTTATAGATACCAGAACAGTGGTTAGGGTTATAGATAACAGAACAGTAGTTAGGGTTATAGATATCAGAACAGTAGTTAGGGTTATAGATAACAGAACAGTAGTTAGGGTTATAGATAACAGAACAGTGGTTAGGGTTATAGATAACAGAACAGTGGTTAGGGTTATAGATAACAGAACAGTAGTTAGGGTTATAGATAACAGAACAGTAGTTAGGGTTATAGATAACAGAACAGTAGTTAGGGTTATAGATAACAGAACAGTGGTTAGGGTTATAGATAACAGAACAGTGGTTAGGGCTATAGATAACAGAACAGTAGTTAGGGTTATAGATAACAGAACAGTAGTTAGGGTTATAGATACCAGAACAGTAGTTAGGGTTATAGATAACAGAACAGTGGTTAGGGTTATAGATAACAGAACAGTAGTTAGGGTTATAGATAACAGAACAGTAGTTAGGGTTATAGATAACAGAACAGTGGTTAGGGTTATAGATACCAGAACAGTGGTTAGGGTTATAGATACCAGAACAGTAGTTAGGGTTATAGATACCAGAACAGTAGTTAGGGTTATAGATAACAGAACAGTGGTTAGGGTTATAGATACCAGAACAGTAGTTAGGGTTATAGATAACAGAACAGTAGTTAGGGTTATAGATATCAGAACAGTAGTTAGGGTTATAGATAACAGAACAGTAGTTAGGGTTATAGATAACAGAACAGTGGTTAGGGTTATAGATAACAGAACAGTAGTTAGGGTTATAGATAACAGAACAGTAGTTAGGGTTATAGATATCAGAACAGTAGTTAGGGTTATAGATAACAGAACAGTGGTTAGGGTTATAGATAACAGAACAGTGGTTAGGGTTATAGATATCAGAACAGTAGTTAGGGTTATAGATAACAGAACAGTAGTTAGGGTTATAGATAACAGAACAGTAGTTAGGGTTATAGATACCAGAACAGTAGTTAGGGTTATAGATACCAGAACAGTGATTAGGGTTATAGATAACAGAACAGTAGTTAGGGTTATAGATAACAGAACAGTGGTTAGGGTTATAGATAACAGAACAGTAGTTAGGGTTATAGATAACAGAACAGTAGTTAGGGTTATAGATATCAGAACAGTGGTTAGGGTTATAGATAACAGAACAGTGGTTAGGGTTATAGATAACAGAACAGTGGTTAGGGTTATAGATATCAGAACAGTAGTTAGGGTTATAGATAACAGAACAGTAGTTAGGGTTATAGATAACAGAACAGTAGTTAGGGTTATAGATAACAGAACAGTAGTTAGGGTTATAGATAACAGAACAGTAGTTAGGGTTATAGATAACAGAACACTAGTTAGGGTTATAGATAACAGAACAGTAGTTAGGGTTATAGATAACAGAACAGTAGTTAGGGTTATAGATAACAGAACAGTAGTTAGGGATATAGATAACAGAACAGTAGTCAGGGTTATAGATAACAGGACAGTAGTTAGGGTTATAGATAACAGAACAGTAGTTAGGGTTATAGATAACAGAACAGTAGTTAGGGTTATAGATAACAGAACAGTGGTTAGGGTTATAGATAACAGAACAGTAGTTAGGGTTATAGATAACAGAACAGTGGTTAGGGTTATAGATAACAGAACAGTAGTTAGGGTTATAGATAACAGAACAGTAGTTAGGGTTATAGATAACAGAACAGTAGTTAGGGTTATAGATACCAGAACAGTAGTTAGGGTTATAGATATCAGAACAGTAGTTAGGGTTATAGATAACAGAACAGTAGTTAGGGTTATAGATAACAGAACAGTAGTTAGGGTTATAGATAACAGAACAGTAGTTAGGGTTATAGATAACAGAACAGTAGTTAGGGTTATAGATACCAGAACAGTAGTTAGGGTTATAGATAACAGAACAGTAGTTAGGGTTATAGATACCAGAACAGTAGTTAGGGTTATAGATAACAGAACAGTAGTTAGGGTTATAGATAACAGAACAGTAGTTAGGGTTATAGATAACAGAACAGTAGTTATGGTTATAGATATCAGAACAGTAGTTAGGGTTATAGATAACAGAACAGTAGTTAGGGTTATAGATAACAGAACAGTGGTTAGGGTTATAGATAACAGAACAGTAGTTAGAGTTATAGATACCAGAACAGTAGTTAGGGTTATAGATAACAGAACAGTAGTTAGGGTTATAGATAACAGAACAGTAGTTAGGGTTATAGATAACAGAACAGTAGTTAGGGTTATAGATAACAGAACAGTAGTTAGGGTTATAGATAACAGAACAGTAGTTAGGGTTATAGATAACAGAACAGTAGTTAGGGTTATAGATAACAGAACAGTAGTTAGGGTTATAGATAACAGAACAGTAGTTAGGGTTATAGATAACAGAACAGTAGTTAGGGTTATAGATAACAGAACAGTAGTTAGGGTTATAGTTAGGACTGGGTAACAGGGTTACATTTGTAAAAGTTAGAGCAGCCGTGTTTCTTTCTGGCAAAACAAGGTTGTTAGCTTTGTGACAAATCAAACTATCAGCAGAAACCCACCTGTGTATCATGGTAAACAGCTCCTCTGTAGTACGTGCCTTGGTGGGCGACAGAAAGACATCACCCTCAGCCTTGGTCTCCTCACTTAGAGGAAAGATAGAGTTGTCACTGGGTCTGGAATCTGGAAAACAGGGGTGGGCTGGATTCATGTACAAGACAAAGCTTGATTGGTTTAAAGGCAATCCTTAATTTAGGCTAGCGTCTAGACTATTTAAAAAAGGATTTCCTGTCTTCTAGTAAATGACAACGGCTGTCCTTTACTGCAGTAGCCCTGCTCTGTGTCTGTGGTGGTCTCTGGGGTAGTCTCTGTGTCTGGGGTTGTCTCTGTGTCTGGGGTAGTGTCTGGGGTAGTGTCTCTGTGTCTGGGGTGGTCTCTGTGTCTGGGGTGGTCTCTGTGTCTGGGGTGGTCTCTGTGTCTGGGGTAGTCTCTGTGTCTGGGGTAGTCTCTGTGTCTGGGGTGGTCTCTGTGTCTGGGGTGGTCTCTGTGTCTGGGGTGGTCTCTGTGTCTGGGGTAGTCTCTGTGTCTGGGGTAGTCTCTGTGTCTGGGGTGGTCTCTGTGTCTGGGGTGGTCTCTGTGTCTGGGGTGGTCTCTGTGTCTGGGGTGGTCTCTGTGTCTGGGGTAGTCTCTGTGTCTGGGGTAGTCTGTCTAGGGTAGTGTCTCTGTGTCTGGGGTTGTCTCTGTGTCTGGGGTAGTCTCTGTCTGGGATAGTCTCTGTGTCTGGGGTAGTGTCTCTGTGTCTGGGGTAGTCTGTGTCTGGGGTAGTCTGTGTCTGGGGTAGTCTGTGTCTGGGGTAGTCTGTGTCTGGGGTAGTGTCTGGGATAGTCTCTGTGTCTAGGGTAGTCTCTGTGTCTGGGGTAGTCTCTGTGTCTGGGGTAGTCTCTGTGTCTGGGGTAGTCTCTGTGTCTGGGGTAGTCTCTGTCTAGGGTGTCTGGCGTGGTCTCTGTGTCAGGGGTGTGTGGGGTAGTCTCTGTGTCTGGGGTGTCTGGGGTAGTCTCTCTGTCTGGGGTGTGTTGGGTAGTCTTTGTGTGTGGGGTAGTCTCTGTCTGGGGTGTGTGGGGTAGTCTCTGTGTCTGGGGTAGTCTCTGGGGTGGACCCTTCCTCTACTAGTATAGTGTCCTCCTCTGTGCTGCTATCCTGAGAGGCACTAACGGTTGGAACTCCTGATGACTTACACTCCTCTTCTCTGCCAGCCGCATCGCTGATTGTTTCCGACTGATCACTTATAACAGGCAATTTGTCTAGACTGTCTGTTGTTGTGGCTAAGATGTGCTGAGCAGGACACATTGAAGGGTCTTCAGCTCTCTGTAGTTTAGATGGCTCAGGTGGTTGTGGTCGGTACTGTTCTGCCTCCAGACTGCTGTTGCTCCCAGGGAATAGAGCTTCCTGTTCATCTACCTCCTGACCTGGGGTCACCCCTGTGGCCTCAGCCCCCCTCTGGCAGACCTCCTGGTCTAGCAGGGACTGCTGGTCTGTAAGTGGCTGGTCTTGGTCTAGGAGGGGCTGGTCTTGGTCTAGGAGGGGCTGGTCTTGGTCTAGGAGGGGCTGGTCTTGGTCTAGGAGGGGCTGGTCTTGGTATAGGAGGGGCTGGTCTTGGTCTCTGATGGTATGGTCCTCTTTTGCCAGTGTCTCCTGGTCTGGTAGTCTCTCCTGGTCTGGTAGTGTCTCCTGGTCTGGTAGTCTCTCCTGGTCTGCCAGTGTCTCCTGGTCTGCCAGTGTCTCCTGGTCTGGTAGTCTCTCCTGGTCTGGTAGTCTCTCCTGGTCTGGTAGTGTCTCCTGGTCTGGTAGTCTCTCCTGGTCTGCCAGTGTCTCCTGGTCTGCCAGTGTGTGGTCTCCTGGGTGTCTGAACGCGGTGGCACTCCACTGGGGTTCAGTAGGGTGTCTGAAGGCGGTGGCACTCCACTGGGGTTCAGTAGGGTGTCTGAAGGCGGTGGCACTCCACTGGGGTTCAGTAGGGTGTCTGTCCTGCCTGTACCTCACACTACTGTGACCTGCTGAGTCCTTAGTGACAGGGCCTTCGCTGGGGCTCAACAGTGACTCACAGTACTGTTGAGAGGGGGGAACCTGGGAGTTGTAGGCTGGAGGCTTCCTGGCTGTAGACTCAGGGGACCTGCTGCTGGAAGGGGGGCTGATGTTCACAGTGGGACACTTGGGTCTGGTGGCAACATCTGGGCCGGGCCGGTCAGGGCTCCCCTCTCCTTGCTTCCCCACAGACCTCAGCTGGACTGAGCGCAGCACGGTGGGGGTGATGGTCATGGGAAGACTGCTGGAGGTCTCGGTTGCTGGACTGGCCTCAGCCCTGGCTGATGCTGCTGCCTTCTGCTTGCTTTGCTGCAGGAGGTAGAGCTGGTTCCTGTGGCCTGGGGGCTTGGTAGAGACTGGAGGAGGGTTGGTAGGGTTAGGGTTGGTAGGGGTAGGGTTAGGGTTGGTAGGGGTAGGGTTAGGGTTGGTAGGGGTAGGGTTAGGGTTGGTAGGGGTAGGGTTAGGGTTGGTAGGGGTAGGGTTAGGGTTGGTAGGGTTAGGGTTGGTAGGGGTAGGGTTGGTAGGGTTAGGGTTGGTAGGGTTAGGGTTGGTAGGGTTAGGGTTGGTAGGGTTAGGGTTAGGGTTGGTAGGGGTAGGGTTAGGGTTGGTAGGGTTAGGGTTGGTAGGGGTAGGGTTAGGGTTGGTAGGGGTAGGGTTAGGGTTGGTAGGGTTAGGGATGGTAGGGTTAGGGTTGGTAGGGGTAGGGTTAGGGTTGGTAGGGGTAGGGTTAGGGTTGGTAGGGTTAGGGTTGGTAGGGTTAGGGTTGGTAGGGGTAGGGTTAGGGTTGGTAGGGGTAGGGTTAGGGTTGGTAGGGTTAGGGTTGGTAGGGGTAGGGTTAGGGTTGGTAGGGGTAGGGTTAGGGTTGGTAGGGTTAGGGTTGGTAGGGTTAGGGTTGGTAGGGTTAGGGTTGGTAGGGGTAGGGTTAGGGTTGGTAGGGTTAGGGTTGGTAGGGGTAGGGTTAGGGTTGGTAGGGGTAGGGTTAGGGTTGGTAGGGTTAGGGCTGTGAAGGGCACTGAGGTCCTGGTGGCTGGGGGGGATGACTGGCAGCTCCAGATCTCTGGTGGAGGTGACAGACAGAGATGACTTCCTCTCTGGAATCTTGGGCTTCCTCTTCTGATTGGTGGGTGACAGGGGACTAGGGAAGAAGCCGGAGGGGAAGGAGGAGGTGGGGGTTTCTGATTGGCTGGAGTAGCCACTAGATGGCGACACTAAGCCGGCCAGCCTCTCTGGAGAGGACATCTTGAAGTCACCTTCTACTGAGGGCAAGGAGGACATCTTGAAGTCTTCTACTGATGGCAGTGAGGGGGTGGTGGCTCTGGAGCCTGATTGGGAGGTCTGGGACTCTGAACTCTGAGACTTTATACATTCTATAACAGTAGTACCGGTAGCGGTGGAGGAGTTAGACAGGGAGCGGTAGGGGTCGGTGTTGGACTTCAAGTCATTCACAAGCCAGAGATCTGCATAGTCTGACTGGACAGCGCCCTCATCTTTATAGGAGCCTCTGTCAGAGGAACCAAACAGGCCGGAGCCGGGCATCTCCTCGGTGTCCTCCCTCCGCCAGGTCTCCAGGGCCTCCAGGGGGTCTTGCTCCAACCCTGACCCCCCCTCCCCTCCCAGAACAGGGTCCTCCAGATGGTTCAGAGCAGGGTCAGGGTCGTCAGTGCGGCCCAGGGAGCCCTCCAGGTCCAGCTGTAACCTCCTCTCTCTGGAACACCACTTTCTCTGCTGCCCGCTGGGGGTCTTTGGTTCGCTGTCGTCAGGAGCGTTCCCCCCCCCGCTGATCTTCCTTAGTGAGGAGCTGCGCCTGGGGGCAGAGGGCTTGGCCTTGGGTTTCCTCAACGTCAGACAGCGTCTCCCCAGAGTCATGTGCTCCTGGCCACAGTCAGAGGCAGAGTAGTTATACATGAAGCTCTTGCTCCCTTTCAGACCACAGTCAAAGTGCATGGAGGTGTAGTAACCCTCAGTGTCTATGGAGTAGTATGATACAGTGTCAGCCTTCTCAGAAGGAGGCTTGTCTGTAGTGAAGCTCTCACAGGTAGCCATGCTGGAAAAGCTTGGGCAGCCCAGACTCCCCTCCCCCTCTCTGGAGCGCTCAGGGCTGAGGTCATGGGGCCTGGGGCTGGGGTGGTCAGGGTGTGGGTAACTCCACTCCCCGTCGCTAGCCGTGCTGACCCCTGCATCATCCAGCTGCCGGTCGGTCTGGTAAGGGTCCAGGATGAGGGCGGGGTCATCTGTAGCATGGGGGGCGGTGTTCAGCGACAGCTCCGAGTTACAGTGGGAGGAGCCAGTGAGCTGGGGGGAGGTGGCTGGGGGGAGGGTCTCGGAGGTATGGGAGGGGCATGTTGAGCTGCTGCCACTCCAGTTCCCACTAGAAGACTGGTGGTCGTCTTTATGGTCCATCTGACACCCCAGAACTCCCCTGGTGGAGGTAGAGTGGAGCGGACTGGAGAAGGTGTCTGAGCTGGAGGACATCTCACAGCTCCCCATGTCAACCTTCCGGGGGAGGTGGGAGCGGCCCCTCTCCATCCAGGGGCTGCCAGGGTGCTGCTGGTACTTCAGGCTGGCCAGAGGGTGGTCCGGCTGGGCCTGGTCATCGGTACTCTCCTCCCCCTCCTCCTTCAGCTCCCCCGGCCCAGACAGGAAGTCCTCAGTCTCTGAGGGAGACAGCTCCTCCCCCTTCTCCCTGTGGTGGTGAACCTCATCCATCAGTCTCCTCCCCTCCCTTGGCTGGCTGTGTGACCGCAGGCGTACCCCCAGCGAAGAGGAGAACATGGCGTCGTTGCGCTCCGAGGGGTCTGGTAGAGAGGAGATGTTCCCGGTGGAGAGGGACAGAGGGACGGGGGCGGAGTTGACCCCCTCCTGACCCCACTGGGACTGGACCCTCCGGCGGGACGGAGCGCAGACCAGGAAGTCTTCAGTCTGGCAGCCGGAGTCCTTCTTGGTGTTCAGACGACTGCACAGGTCCTCGCTACAGAGCGCAGCGTTGCATCGGAGAACCACTGTCCGCTCCCTGGAGCTCGGAGACTCATCAGAGTCTGGAGGAGGAGAGGGACAGGGTCAGAGTTAGACACAGGAGGAGAGGGTCAGGGTCAGAGTTCGACACAGGGTCAGAGTTAGACACAGGAAGACAGGGTCAGAGTTAGACACAGGAGGAGAGACACAGGGTCAGAGTTAGACACAGGGGGAGAGACACAGGGTCAGAGTTAGACACAGGGGGAGAGACACAGGGTCAGAGTTAGACACAGGGGGAGAGACACAGGGTCAGAGTTCGACACAGGAGGAGAGGGTCAGGGTCAGAGTTAGACACAGGGGGAGAGACACAGGGTCAGAGTTCGACACAGGAGGAGAGGGTCAGGGTCAGAGTTCGACACAGGAGGAGAGGGTCAGGGTCAGAGTTAGACACAGGGGGATAGGGTTAAGGTTAGAGTTAGACACAGGAGGAGAGGGTCAGGGTCAGAGTTAGACACAGGGGGATAGGGTTAGGGTCAGAGTTAGACACAGGGGGAGAGACACAGGGTCAGAGTTAGACACAGGAGGAGAGGGTCAGTGTCAGAGTTCGACACAGGGTCAGAGTTAGACACAGGAGGAGAGGGTCAGGGTCAGAGTTCGACACAGGGTCAGAGTTAGACACAGGAGGAGAGGGTCAGCGTCAGAGTTCGACACAGGGGGATAGGGTTAAGGTTAGAGTTAGACACAGGGGGAGAGACACAGGGTCAGAGTTAGACACAGGAGGAGAGGGTCAGGGTCAGAGTTCGACACAGGGTCAGAGTTAGACACAGGAGGAGAGGGTCAGGGTCAGAGTTCGACACAGGGTCAGAGTTAGACACAGGAGGAGAGGGTCAGGGTCAGAGTTCGACACAGGGTCAGAGTTAGACACAGGAGGAGAGGGTCAGGGTCAGAGTTCGACACAGGGTCAGAGTTAGACACAGGAGGAGAGGGTCAGGGTCAGAGTTCGACACAGGGTCAGAGTTAGACACAGGAGGAGAGGGTCAGGGTCAGAGTTCGACACAGGGTCAGAGTTAGACACAGGAGGAGAGGGTCAAGGTCAGAGTTCGACACAGGAGGAGAGACACATGGTCAGAGTTAGACACAGGAAGACAGGGTCAGGGTCAGAGTTAGACACAGGAGGAGAGGGTCAGGGTCAGAGTTCGACACAGGGTCAGAGTTAGACACAGGAGGAGAGGGTCAAGGTCAGACACAGGAGGAGAGGGTCAAGATCAGAGTTCGACACAGGGTCAGAGTTAGACACAGGAGGAGAGGGTCAGGGTCAGAGTTCGACACAGGGTCAGAGTTAGACACAGGAGGAGAGGGTCAAGGTCAGAGTCAAACACATGAGGACAAGGTCAGGGTCAGAGTTAGACACAGGGGGATAGGGTTAAGGTCAGAGTTAGACACAGGAGGAGATACACAGGGTCAGAGTTAGACACAGGAGGAGAGACACAGGGTCAGAGTTAGACACAGGAGGAAACACATTGTCATTCTTAAGACAGAGATGAATCATGTTTCACTGTGCACTATTAGAAAAAATGGTTCCAAAAGGTTTTTTTGTGGAGGGATAGAGTTTTACCGACAACTGATTTCATCTTAATAACCCATTTTTGGAAGACGAGGGTTCGTTCTAAGGCAAAGGGTTCTGCCTAGAACCTTTAACATCCTCAGAACCGTTTTTGTAAGAAAGGGTTCTGATGATTATTTGTAAGAAAGGGTTCTGATGATTATTTGTAAGAAAGGGTTCTGATGATTATTTGTAAGAAAGGGTTCTGATGATTATTTGTAAGAAAGGGTTCTGATGATTATTTGGAAGAAAGGGTTCTGATGATTATTTGGAAGAAAGGGTTCTGATGATTATTTGGAAGAAAGGGTTCTGATGATTATTTGGAAGAAAGGGTTCTGATGATTATTTGGAAGAAAGGGTTCTGATGATTATTTGGAAGGCATGAAGGTTCTACATAGACCCCTTCTGAATCGGAATCAGCTTTTTATTTGTATTTTTCTTTCTTTTAAATAGTGCCTGAGAATTAGTGTTTACCTCAATGTTTAAACTTTAATATCAGAAGTTTGAGTAATCTGTTTAAGTTTAAAAAGATAGGTGTGAGAATGTTTTAAACCTATATGGGAATATATGTATCTGGTATTCCCTTAACCATTTGACATATACACTACCTACATACACCACATGTCAACAGGATGTGGACACCTGCTAGTCAAACATCTCATTCCTAAATCATGGGCATTAATATGGAGTTGGTCCCCCCTTTGCTGCTATAACAGCCTCCACTCTTCTGGGAAGGCTTTCCACTAGATGTTGGAACATTGCTGTGGGGACTTGCTTCCATTCAGCCACAAGAGCATTAGTGAGGTCTGGCACTGATGTTGGGTGATTAGGCCTGGCTCGCAGTCGGCGTTCCAATTAATCTTAAAGGTGTTCGATGGGGTTGAGGTCAGGGCTCTGTGCAAGCCAGTCAAGTTCTTCCACACCGATAGACAAACCATTTCTGTATGGACCTCGCTTTGTGCACGGGGGCATGGTCATGCTGAAACAGGAATGGGCCTTACCCAAACTATTGCCACAAAGTTCGTCTAGAATGTCATTGTATGCTGTAGCGTTATGATTTCCCTTCACTAGAACTAAGAAGCCTAGCCCGAACCATGAAAAACAGCCCCAGACCATTATTCCTCCTCCACCAAACTTTTCAGTTGGCACTATGCATTCGGGCAGGTAGCGTTCTCCTGGTATCCGCCAAACCCAGATTCGTCCGTCAGACTGCCAGATACCAGCAGACGACACACAACTAATCTTCTCCTTTCCCCCTTCTGATAACCAGGTGGCGAATCGCATCTCTGGCAGACATATCAGTATGGATGACGGATCACCACCTCAAGCTGAACCTTGGCAAGACGGAGCTGCTCTTCCTCCCGGGGAAGGACTGCCTGTTCCATGATCTCACCATCACGGTTGACAACTCCGTTGTGTCCTCCTCCCAGAGTGCAAAGAGCCTTGGCGTGACCCTGGACAACACCCTGTCGTTCTCCGCTAACATCAAGGCGGTGACCCGATCCTGTAGGTTCATGCTCTACAACATTCGGAGAGTACGACCCTGCCTTACACAGGAAGTGGCACAGGTCCTAATCCAGGCACTTGTCATCTCCCGTCTGGATTACTGCAACTCGCTGTTGGCTGGGCTCCCTGCCTGTGCCATTAAACCCCAACAACTCATCCAGAATGCCGCAGCCCGTCTGGTGTTCAACCTTCCCAAGTTCTCTCACGTCACCCCGCTCCTCCGCACACTCCACTGGCTTCCAGTTGAAGCTCGCATCTGCTACAAGACCATGGTGCTTGCCTACGGAGCTGTGAGGGGAACGGCACCTCCGTACCTTCAGGCTCTGATCAGTCCCTACACCCAAACGAGGGCATTGCGTTCATTCATCTTTGGCCTGCTAGCTCCCCTACCTCTGCGGAAGCATAGTTCCCGCTCAGCCCAGTCAAAACTGTTCGCTGCTCTGGCACCCCAATGGTGGAACAAGCTCCCTCACGACGCCAGGACAGCGGAGTCACTCACCACCTTCCGGAGACATTTGAAACGCCACCTCTTTAAGGAATACCTGGGATAGGATAAAGTAATCCTTCTACCCACCTCCCCAAAAAAAACAAAAAAACATTGTAAAGTGGTTATCCCACTGGCTATAAGGTGAATGCACCAATTTGTAAGTCGTTTTGGATAAGAGCGTCTGCTAAATGACGTAAATGTAAATGTAGTGAAACGTGAATCATCACTCCAGAGAATGAGTTTCCACTGCTCCAGAGTCCAATGGCGGCAAGCTTTACACAACTCCAGCCGACGCTTGGCATTGTGCATGGTGATCTTAGGCTTGTGTGCGGCTGCTCGGCCATGGAAACCCATTTCATGAAGCTCCCGATGAACAGTTATTGTGCTGACGTTGCTTCCAGTGGCAGTTTGGAACTTGGTAGTGAGTGTTGCAACCGAGGACAGAAGATTTGTATGCGCTACGCATCCTATGACAGTACCACATTGAAAGTCACTGAGCTCTTCAGTAAGGCCATTCTACTGCCAATGTTTGTCTATGGAGATTGCATGGCTGTGTGCTCAATTTTATACACCTGTCAACAACGGCTGAAATAGTCAAATCCACTAATTTGAACGGTGTCCACATACTTTTGTATATACAGTGCATTCGGAAAGTATTCATACTGCTTCCCTTTTTCCACATTTTGTTACGTTACAGCCTTATTTAAAATGGATTACATTAAATGTTTTACTCATCAATCTACACACAATACCCCATAATGTGCAAATGTATTACAATTTTTACAAAATAAATACTATATTTACATAAGTACATAAGTATTCAGACCCTTTGCTATAAGACTCGAAATTGATCTAAGTTGCATCCTGTTTCCATTGATCATCCTTGAGATGTTTCTACAATTTGATTGGAGTCCACCTGTGGTAAATTCAATTGATTGGACATGATTTGGAAAGGCACACACCTGTCTATATAAGGTCCAATAGTTGACAGTGCATGTCAGAGCAAAAACCAAGCCATGAGGTCGAAGGAATTGTCCGTAGAGCTTCGAGACAGGATTGTGTCGAGGACAGATCTGGGGAAGGGTACCAAAACATTTCTGCAGCATTGAAGGTCCCCAAAAACACAGTGGCCTCCATTATTCTTAAATGGAAGAAGTTTGGAACCACCAAGACTCTTCCTAGAGCTGGCCGCCCGGCCAAACTAAGCAATCGGGGGAGAAGGGCCTTGGTCAGGGAGGTGACCAAGAACCCAAATGGTCACTCTGACAGAGCTCCAGAGTTCCTCTGCGGAGATGGGAGAACCTTCCAGAAGGACAACCATCACTAAAGCACTCCACCAATCAGGCCTTTACGGAAGAGTGGCCAGACAGAAGCCACTCCTCAGTAAAAGGCACATGACAGCACGCTTGGAGTTTGCCAAAAGGCACCTAAAGACTCTCAGACCATGAGAAACAAGATTTTCTGGTCTGATGAAACCAAGATTGAACTCTTTGGCCTGAATGCCAAGTGTCATATCTGGAAGAAACCTGGCACCATCCCTACGGTGAAGCATGGTGGTGGCAGCATCATGCTGTGGGGATGTTGTTCAGTGGCAGGGACTGGGAGACTAGTCAGGATCGAGGGAAAGATGAACGGAGCAAAGTACAGAGAGATACTTGATGAAAACCTGCTCCAGAGCGCTCAGGACCTCAGACTGGGGCGAAGGTTCACCTTCCAATAGGACAACGACCCTAAGCACACAGCCAAGACAACGCAGGAGTGGCTTCGGGACAAGTCTCTGAATGTCCTGGTGTTTTGTGGGTACTATTTAATGAAGCTGCCAGTTGAGGACCTGTGAGGCGTCTGTTTCTCAAACTAAACACTAATGTATTTGTCCTCTTGCTCAGTTGTGCACCGGGGCCTCCCACTCCTCTTTCTATTCTGGTTAGAGCCAGTTTGCGCTGTTCTGTGAAGGGAGTAGTACACAGCGTTGTACGAGATCTTCAGTTTCTTGGCAATTTCTCGCATGGAATAGCCTTCATTTCTCAGAACAAGAATAGACTGACGAGTTTCAGAAGAAAGTTCTTTGTTTCTGGCCATTTTGAGCCTGTAATCGAACCCACAATTGCTGATGCTCCAGATACTCAACTAGTCTCAAGAAGCCCAGTTTTATTGCTTCTTTAATCAGCACAACTGTTTTCAGCTGTGCTAACATAATTGCAAAATGGTTTTCTAATGATCAATTAGCCTTTTAAAATGATCAACTTTGATTAGCAAACACAACGTGCCATTGGAACACAGGACTGATGGTTGCTGATAATGGGCCTCTGTACGTCTATGTAGATATTCCATTAATAATCAGCCGTTTTAAGCTACAATAGCCATTTACAACATAACAATGTCTACACTGCATTTCTGATCAATTTGATGTTATTTTAATGGACAAAAAAATCGTTTTTCTTTCGAAAACAAGGACATTTCTAAGTGACCCCAAACTTTTGAACGGTAGTGTATACTGAGATCATGTGACAGATCATGTGACACTTAGATTGCACAGAGGTGGACTTTATTTAACTAATTATGTGACTTCTGAAGGTAATTGGTTGCACCAGATCTTATTTAGGGGCTTCATAGCAAAGGGGGTGAATACATATCCTCGCCTGGTTCACCAACTACTTCTCAGATAGAGTTCAATGTGTCAAATCGGAGGGCCTGTTGTCTGGACCTCTGGCAGTCTCTATGGGGGTGCCACAGGGTTCAATTCTTGGGCCGACTCTTTTCTCTGTGTATGTAAATGATGTCGCTCTTGCTGCTGGTGACTCTCAGATCCACCTCTACGCAGACGACACCATTTTGTATACATCTGGCCCTTCATTGGACACTGTGTTAACAAACCTCCAAACGAGCTTCAATGCCATACAACACTCCTTCAGTAGCCTCCAACTGCTCTTAAACACTAGTAAAACTAAATGCATGCTCTTAAATCGAACGCTGCTTGCACCCGCCCACCCGACTAGAATCACTACTCTCGACGGGTCTGACCTAGAGTATGTGGACAACTACAAATATCTAGGTGTCTGGTTAGACTGTAAACTCTCCTTCCAGACTCACATTAAGAATCTCCAATCCAAAGTTAAATCTAGAATCGGTTTCCTATTTCGCAACAAAGCCTCCTTCACTCATGCTGCCAAACATGCCCTCGTAAAACTGACTATCCTACCGATCCTTGACTTCGGCGATGTCATTTACAAAATAGCCTCCAACACTCTACTCAGCAAATTGGATGTAGTCTATCACAGTGCCATCCGTTTTGTCTCCAAAGCCCCATATACTACCCACCACTGTGACCTGTACGCTCTTGTTGGCTGATCCTCACTACATATTCGTCGCCAAACCCACTGGCTCCAGGCCATCTATAAATCACTGCTAGGCAAATCCCCGCCTTATCTTAGCTCATTGGTCACCATAGCAACACCCACCCGTAGTATGCGCTCCAGCAGGTATATCTCACTGGTCATCCCCAAAGCCAACACCTCCTTTGGCCGCCATTCCTTCCAGTTCTCTGCTGCCAATGACTGGAAAAAATTGCAAAAATCTCTGAAGCTGGAGACACTTATCTCCCTCACTAACTTTAAGCATCAGTTGTCAGAGCACCTTACCGATCACTGCACCTGTACACAGCCCATCTGAAATTAGCCCGCCCAACTACCTCATCCCTATATTGTTATTTATTTTGCTCATTTGTACCCCAGTATCTCTATTTGCACATCATCTCTTGCACATCTATCATTCCAGTGTTAATACTAATTGTAATTATTTTGCACTATAGCCTATTTATTGCCTTACCTCTATAACTTGCTACATTTGCACACACTGTATATATATTTATTTCTGTTGCATTTTTGACTTTGTTTTGTTTTACCCCATATGTAACTCTGTGTTGTTGTTTTTATCGCACTGCTTTGCTTTATCTTGGCCAGGTCGCAGTTGTAAATGAGAACTTGTTCTCAACTGGTTTACCTGGTTAAATAAAGGTGAAAAAAATAAATAAAAAAAATACATATGCACGCACCACTTTTACGTTATGTATTATTATTATTTTTTTGAAACAAGTTTTTTTTTTTCATTTCACTTCACCAATTTCGACTATTTTGTGTATGTCCATTACATGAAATCCAAATAGAAATCCATTTAAATTACAGGTTGTAATGCAATAAAATAGGAAAAACACCAAGGGGGATGAATACTTTTGCAAGGCACTGTATTTCTGGCATTAAACATTAATTGTAATGAACTGAATGATGAGGATGAAGAAGATAGTGATTGAATTTAGAACAATAGTGTAAGAATTGATCTTCCTCTGTCCCGCGCGCACTCTGAGAAACGAAAATGTTATGTTATATTCCATTATATTCTTAAAATATAAACTACCAGTCAAAAGTTTGGACACACCTACTCATTCAAGGGTTTTTCTTTATTTTTTATAATTTTTTACATTGTAGAATAATAGTGAAGACATCAAAACTCTGAAATAACACATATGGAATCATGTAGTAACCAAAAAAGTGTTAAACAAATCAAAACATATTTTAGATGATAGATTCTTCAAATAGCCACCCTTTGCCTTGATGACAGCTTTGCACACTCTTGGCATTCTCTCAACCAGCTTCACCTGGAATTCTTTTCCAACAGTCTTGAAGGAGTTCCCACATATGCATGGGCAAGCTCATGGGCAGCGCACAATTGGCCTAGCGTTGTCCAGGGTAGGGGAGGGAATGGCCGGCAGGGATGTAGCTCAGTTGATAGAGCATGGCGTTTGCAACGCCAGGGTTGTGGGTTCAATTCCCACAGGGAATGTGTATGAAAAATGTGTATGAAAAAAAATATATATATGTATTCACTAACTGTAAGTCGCTCTGGATAAGAGCGTCTGCTAAATGACTAAAATGTAAATGTAAAATATGCTGAGCACTTGTTGGCTGCTTTTCCTTCACTCTGCGGTCCAACTCATCCCAAACCATCTCAATTTAGTTGAGGTCGGGGGATTGTGGATTTGCCAGGTCATCTGATGCAGCACTCCATCACTCTCCTTCTTGGTCAAATAGCCCTTACACAGCTTGGAGGTGTGTTGGGTCATTGTCCTGTTGAAAAACAAATGATAGTCCCACTATCCAGATGGGATGGCATATCACTGTGGAATGCTGTGGTAGCCATGCTGGTTAAGTGTGCATTGAATTCTGAATAAATCACAGACAGTGTCACCAGAAAAGCACCCCCACACCATAACACCTCCTCCTCCATGCTTTACGGTGGGAAATACACATGCGGAGATCATCCGTTCACCCACACCGCGTCTCACAAATCACCCACACCGCGTCTCACAAAGACATGCCGGTTGGAACCAAAAATCTCCAATTTGGACTCCAGACCAAAGGACACATTTCCACCGGTCTAATGTCCATTGCTCGTGTTTCTTGGCCCAAGCAGGTCTCTTCTTCTTATTGGTATCCTTTAGCAGCGGTTTCTTTGCAGCAATTCGACCATGAAGGACTGATTCACACAGTCTCCTCTGAACAGTTGATGTTGAGATGTGTCTGTTACTTGAACTCTGTGAAGCATTTATTTGGGCTGCAATTTCTGTGGCTGGTAACTCTAATGAACTTATCCTCTGCAGCAGAGGTAACTCTGGGTCTTCCATTCCTTTGGCGGTCCTCATGAGAGCCAGTTTCATCATAGCGGTTTTTGCGACTGCACTTGAAGAAACTTTAGTTCTTGACAATTTCTGTATTGACTGACCTTCACGTCTTAAAGTAATGATGGACTGTTTATTACATTTACTTGTGGAATGTTAGCGAATAGATGACAACAATAGAGATAATAATCTGGTGGTATTGCTAGAGATTCAGACAGAGAATGGAGTGAAAGGGCCCTGTACTGTTAGTACTCAACAACGCTGTGGGCCAGGTGGAAATGGTTTAACAACGCTGTGGGCCAGGTGGAAATGGTTTAACAACGCTGTGGGCAAGGTGGAAATGGTTTAACAACGCTGTGGGCAAGGTGGAAATGGTTTAACAACGCTGTGGGCAAGGTGGAAATGGTTTAACAACGCTGTGGGCAAGGTGGAAATGGTTTAACAACGCTGTGGGCAAGGTGGAAATGGTTTAACAACGCTGTGGGCAAGGTGGAAATGGTTTAACAACGCTGTGGGCAAGGTGGAAATGGTTTAACAACGCTGTGGGCAAGGTGGAAATGGTTTAACAACGCTGTGGGCAAGGTGGAAATGGTTTAACAACGCTGTGGGCAAGGTGGAAATGGTTTAACAACGCTGTGGGCAAGGTGGAAATGGTTTAGCAACGCTGTGGGCAAGGTGGAAATGGTTTAACAACGCTGTGGGCCAGGTGGAAATGGTTTAACAACGCTGTGGGCAAGGTGGAAATGGTTTAACAACGCTGTGGGCAAGGTGGAAATGGTTTAGCAGCCTTTCCAATACATTGGAATACAAAAGAAGCCATCCACCCTTGGTGGGCTATCAGCAGGACAATAGACTCTGGCTGAGTTTAGGGACTTTAATTGTACTAATGGATGTTTGCGAGGCATGTCTCTTCACCCATCTCTTTGCATAGCCCACCACATGCACTGTTTTATAACCACATCTGGATGGATCCATTATGAATTACTATGGGAATAAATATCACTGAATGACAGACACATTGGCATAAAGAAGGCTAATGCAATTGAAGGCATCAAATTGTTGCTTAATGAAACACCCAAAGTCATCAAATTGTTATACTAGGATTTGAAGCAATGTAGGTCAACTATTTCAGCACCGTTTCGTGCTGCTTTGAGACAAGCATGGGGACTGGTCAGATTTTTATTTTCACTGAATCTCTGTTTGGGTATTAGTTAGTTGGTTAGCCTACAATTAGGGTGTGGAAATATTAGGATTATTTTGCTCTTCACTCAGTCACTTAGTAACCTAGTCCTACTCCCGACTGGTCACTTAGTAACCTAGTCCTACTCCCGACTGGTCACTTAGTAACCTAGTCCTACTCCCGACCGGTCACTTAGTAACCTAGTCCTACTCCTGACCAGTCACTTAGTAACCTAGTCCCGACTGGTCACTTAGTAACCTAGTCCTACTCCTGACCGGTCACTTAGTAACCTAGTCCTACTCCTGACCGGTCACTTAGTAACCTAGTCCTACTCCTGACCGGTCACTTAGTAACCTAGTCCTACTCCTGACCGGTCATTTAGTAACCTAGTCCTACTCCTGACTGGTCACTTAGTAACCTAGTCCTACTCCTGACCGGTCACTTAGTAACCTAGTCCTACTCCCGACTGGTTGCTTAGTAACCTAGTCCTACTCCTGACCGGTCACTTAGTAACCTAGTCCTACTCCTGACCGGTCACTTAGTAACCTAGTCCTACTCCTGACCGGTCACTTAGTAACCTAGTCCTACTCCTGACCAGTCACTTAGTAACCTAGTCCTACTCCTGACTGGTCACTTAGTAACCTAGTCCTACTCCTGACTGGTCACTTAGTAACCTAGTCCTACTCCTGACTGGTCACTTAGTAACCTAGTCCTACTCCTGACCGGTCACTTAGTAACCTAGTCCTACTCCTGACTGGTCACTTAGTAACCTAGTCCTACTCCTGACTGGCCACTTAGTAACCTAGTCCTACTCCTGACTGGTCACTTAGTAACCTAGTCCTACTCCCGACTGGTCACTTAGTAACCTAGTCCTACTCCTGACCGGTCACTTAGTAACCTAGTCCTACTCCTGACCGGTCACTTAGTAACCTACTCCTGACTGGTCACTTAGTAACCTAGTCCTACTCCTGACTGGTCACTTAGTAACCTAGTCCTACTCCTGACCGGTCACTTAGTAACCTACTCCTGACTGGTCACTTAGTAACCTAGTCCTACTCCTGACTGGTCACTTAGTAACCTAGTCCTACTCCTGACCGGTCACTTAGTAACCTAGTCCTACTCCTGACCAGTCACTTAGTAACCTAGTCCTACTCCCGACTGGTCACTTAGTAACCTAGTCCTATTCCCGACTGGTCACTTAGTAACCTAGTCCTACTCCTGACCGGTCACTTAGTAACCTAGTCCTACTCCTGACCGGTCACTTAGTAACCTAGTCCTACTCCCGACTGGTCACCTAGTAACCTAGTCCTACTCCTGACCGGTCACTTAGTAACCTAGTCCTACTCCTGACCGGTCACTTAGTAACCTAGTCCTGACTGGTCACTTAGTAACCTAGTCCTACTCCCGACCGGTCACTTAGTAACCTAGTCCTACTCCCGACTGGTCACTTAGTAACCTAGTCCTACTCCTGACCGGTCACTTAGTAACCTAGTCCTACTCCCGACTGGTCACTTAGTAACCTAGTCCTACTCCCTACCGGTCACTTAGTAACCTAGTCCTACTCCTGACCGGTCACTTAGTAACCTAGTCCTACTCCCGACTGGTCACTTAGTAACCTAGTCCTACTCCTGACCAGTCACTTAGTAACCTAGTCCTACTCCTGACCGGTCACTTAGTAACCTAGTCCTACTCCCGACCGGTCACTTAGTAACCTAGTCCTACTCCTGACCGGTCACTTAGTAACCTAGTCCTACTCCCGACTGGTCACTTAGTAACCTAGTCCTACTCCCGACTGGTCACTTAGTAACCTAGTCCTACTCCTGACTGGTCACTTAGTAACCTAGTCCTACTCCTGACCGGTCACTTAGTAACCTAGTCCTACTCCTGACCGGTCACTTAGTAACCTAGTCCTACTCCTGACTGGTCACTTAGTAACCTAGTCCTACTCCAGACCGGTCACTTAGTAACCTAGTCCTACTCCTGACCGGTCACTTAGTAACCTAGTCCTGACCGGTCACTTAGTAACCTAGTCCTACTCCCGACTGGTCACTTAGTAACCTAGTCCTACTCCCGACTGGTCACTTAGTAACCTAGTCCTACTCCCGACCAGTCACTTAGTAACCTAGTCCTACTCCCGACCAGTCACTTAGTAACCTAGTCCTACTCCTGACTGGTCACTTAGTAACCTAGTCCTGAAAGGTCACTTAGTAACCTAGTCCTACTCCCGACTGGTCACTTAGTAACCTAGTCCTACTCCCGACTGGTCACTTAGTAACCTAGTCCTACTCCCGACCAGTCACTTAGTAACCTAGTCCTACTCCCGACCAGTCACTTAGTAACCTAGTCCTACTCCCGACTGGTCACTTAGTAACCTAGTCCTACTCCCGACCAGTCACTTAGTAACCTAGTCCTACTCCCGACCAGTCACTTAGTAACCTAGTCCTACTCCCGACTGGTCACTTAGTAACCTAGTCCTACTCCCGACCAGTCACTTAGTAACCTAGTCCTACTCCCGACCAGTCACTTAGTAACCTAGTCCTACTCCCGACCAGTCACTTAGTAACCTAGTCCTACTCCCTACCGGTCACTTAGTAACCTAGTCCTACTCCTGACCGGTCACTTAGTAACCTAGTCCTACTCCCGACTGGTCACTTAGTAACCTAGTCCTACTCCTGACCGGTCACTTAGTAACCTAGTCCTACTCCTGACCGGTCACTTAGTAACCTAGTCCTACTCCTGACCGGTCACTTAGTAACCTAGTCCTGACCGGTCACTTAGTAACCTAGTCCTACTCCCGACCGGTCACTTAGTAACCTAGTCCTACTCCTGACTGGTCACTTAGTAACCTAGTCCTACTCCTGACCGGTCACTTAGTAACCTAGTCCTACTCCTGACTGGTCACTTAGTAACCTAGTCCTACTCCTGACCGGTCACTTAGTAACCTAGTCCTACTCCCGACTGGTCACTTAGTAACCTAGTCCTACTCCTGACCAGTCACTAGGTAACCTAGTCCTACTCCTGACCGGTCACTTAGTAACCTAGTCCTACTCCCGACCGGTCACTTAGTAACCTAGTCCTACTCCTGACCGGTCACTTAGTAACCTAGTCCTACTCCCGACTGGTCACTTAGTAACCTAGTCCTACTCCCGACCGGTCACTTAGTAACCTAGTCCTACTCCTGACCAGTCACTTAGTAACCTAGTCCTACTCCCGACTGGTCACTTAGTAACCTAGTCCTACTCCCGACTGGTCACTTAGTAACCTAGTCCTACTCCTGACCGGTCACTTAGTAACCTAGTCCTACTCCTGACCGGTCACTTAGTAACCTAGTCCTACTCCTGACCGGTCACTTAGTAACCTAGTCCTGACCGGTCACTTAGTAACCTAGTCCTACTCCTGACTGGTCACTTAGTAA
Organism: Coregonus lavaretus; assembly: GCF_964263955.1. Taxonomy (NCBI): domain Eukaryota; kingdom Metazoa; phylum Chordata; class Actinopteri; order Salmoniformes; family Salmonidae; genus Coregonus; species Coregonus lavaretus. The sequence goes on along the minus strand of NC_139998.1, from coordinate 60,968,086 downwards.
CCTAGTCCTACTCCCGACCGGTCACTTAGTAACCTAGTCCTACTCCTGACTGGTCACTTAGTAACCTAGTCCTACTCCCGACTGGTCACTTAGTAACCTAGTCCTACTCCCGACCGGTCACTTAGTAACCTAGTCCTACTCCTGACCGGTCACTTAGTAACCTAGTCCTACTCCCGACTGGTCACTTAGTAACCTAGTCCTACTCCCGACTGGTCACTTAGTAACCTAGTCCTACTCCTGACCGGTCACTTAGTAACCTAGTCCTACTCCTGACCGGTCACTTAGTAACCTAGTCCTGACCGGTCACTTAGTAACCTAGTCCTACTCCTGACTGGTCACTTAGTAACCTAGTCCTACTCCTGACCGGTAACTTAGTAACCTAGTCCTACTCCTGACCGGTCACTTAGTAACCTAGTCCTACTCCCGACCAGTCACTTAGTAACCTAGTCCTACTCCTGACCGGTCACTTAGTAACCTAGTCCTACTCCCGACTGGTCACTTAGTAACCTAGTCCTACTCCCGACTGGTCACTTAGTAACCTAGTCCTACTCCTGACTGGTCACTTAGTAACCTAGTCCTACTCCCGACCGGTCACTTAGTAACCTAGTCCTACTCCCGACTGGTCACACTTAGTAACCTAGTCCTACTCCCGACTGGTCACTTAGTAACCTAGTCCTACTCCTGACCGGTCACTTAGTAACCTAGTCCTACTCCCGACCGGTCACTTAGTAACCTAGTCCTACTCCTGACCGGTCACTTAGTAACCTAGTCCTACTCCCGACTGGTCACTTAGTAACCTAGTCCTACTCCCGACTGGTCACTTAGTAACCTAGTCCTACTCCCGACTGGTCACTTAGTAACCTAGTCCTACTCCCGACTGGTCACTTAGTAACCTAGTCCTACTCCCGACTGGTCACTTAGTAACCTAGTCCTACTCCCGACTGGTCACTTAGTAACCTAGTCCTACTCCCGACTGGTCACTTAGTAACCTAGTCCTACTCCTGACCGGTCACTTAGTAACCTAGTCCTACTCCTGACCGGTCACTTAGTAACCTAGTCCTACTCCTGACCGGTCACTTAGTAACCTAGTCCTACTCCTGACCGGTCACTTAGTAACCTAGTCCTACTCCTGACCGGTCACTTAGTAACCTAGTCCTACTCCTGACCGGTCACTTAGTAACCTAGTCCTACTCCTGACTGGTCACTTAGTAACCTAGTCCTACTCCCGACTGGTCACTTAGTAACCTAGTCCTACTCCTGACCGGTCACTTAGTAACCTAGTCCTACTCCTGACTGGTCACTTAGTAACCTAGTCCTACTCCCGACTGGTCACTTAGTAACCTAGTCCTACTCCTGACCGGTCACTTAGTAACCTAGTCCTACTCCTGACCGGTCACTTAGTAACCTAGTCCTATTCCCGACTGGTCACTTAGTAACCTAGTCCTACTCCTGACTGGTCACTTAGTAACCTAGTCCTACTCCTGACCGGTCACTTAGTAACCTAGTCCTGACCGGTCACTTAGTAACCTAGTCCTACTCCTGACCGGTCACTTAGTAACCTAGTCCTACTCCCGACTGGTCACTTAGTAACCTAGTCCTACTCCTGACTGGTCACTTAGTAACCTAGTCCTACTCCTGACTGGTCACTTAGTAACCTAGTCCTACTCCCGACTGGTCACTTAGTAACCTAGTCCTACTCCTGACCGGTCACTTAGTAACCTAGTCCTACTCCTGACCGGTCACTTAGTAACCTAGTCCTATTCCCGACTGGTCACTTAGTAACCTAGTCCTACTCCTGACTGGTCACTTAGTAACCTAGTCCTACTCCTGACCGGTCACTTAGTAACCTAGTCCTGACCGGTCACTTAGTAACCTAGTCCTACTCCTGACCGGTCACTTAGTAACCTAGTCCTACTCCTGACCAGTCACTTAGTAACCTAGTCCTACTCCTGACTGGTCACTTAGTAACCTAGTCCTACTCCTGACCGGTCACTTAGTAACCTAGTCCTGACCGGTCACTTAGTAACCTAGTCCTACTCCTGACTGGTCACTTAGTAACCTAGTCCTACTCCTGACCGGTCACTTAGTAACCTAGTCCTACTCCTGACTGGTCACTTAGTAACCTAGTCCTACTCCTGACTGGTCACTTAGTAACCTAGTCCTACTCCTGACCGGTCACTTAGTAACCTAGTCCTACTCCTGACCGGTCACTTAGTAACCTAGTCCTACTCCTGACCGGTCACTTAGTAACCTAGTCCTACTCCTGACCGGTCACTTAGTAACCTAGTCCTACTCCTGACCGGTCACTTAGTAACCTAGTCCTACTCCTGACCGGTCACTTAGTAACCTAGTCCTACTCCTGACCGGTCACTTAGTAACCTAGTCCTACTCCCGACTGGTCACTTAGTAACCTAGTCCTACTTCCGACTGGTCACTTAGTAACCTAGTCCTACTCCTGACTGGTCACTTAGTAACCTAGTCCTACTCCTGACCGGTCACTTAGTAACCTAGTCCTGACCGGTCACTTAGTAACCTAGTCCTACTCCTGACCGGTCACTTAGTAACCTAGTCCTACTCCTGACTGGTCACTTAGTAACCTAGTCCTACTCCCGACTGGTCACTTAGTAACCTAGTCCTACTCCCGACTGGTCACTTAGTAACCTAGTCCTACTCCTGACCGGTCACTTAGTAACCTAGTCCTACTCCTGACCGGTCACTTAGTAACCTAGTCCTACTCCCGACTGGTCACTTAGTAACCTAGTCCTACTCCTGACCGGTCACTTAGTAACCTAGTCCTACTCCCGACCGGTCACTTAGTAACCTAGTCCTGACCGGTCACTTAGTAACCTAGTCCTACTCCTGACTGGTCACTTAGTAACATAGTACTGACTGGTCACTTAGTAACCTAGTCCTACTCCCGACCAGTCACTTAGTAACCTAGTCCTACTCCTGACCGGTCACTTAGTAACCTAGTCCTACTCCCGACCGGTCACTTAGTAACCTAGTCCTGACCGGTCACTTAGTAACCTAGTCCTACTCCTGACCGGTCACTTAGTAACCTAGTCCTGACCGGTCACTTAGTAACCTAGTCCTACTCCTGACCGGTCACTTAGTAACCTAGTCCTGACTGGTCACTTAGTAACCTAGTCCTACTCCCGACCAGTCACTTAGTAACCTAGTCCTACTCCTGACCGGTCACTTAGTAACCTAGTCCTACTCCCGACTGGTCACTTAGTAACCTAGTCCTACTCCCGACTGGTCACTTAGTAACCTAGTCCTACTCCTGACCGGTCACTTAGTAACCTAGTCCTACTCCCGACCGGTCACTTAGTAACCTAGTCCTACTCCCGACTGGTCACTTAGTAACCTAGTCCTACTCCCTACCGGTCACTTAGTAACCTAGTCCTACTCCCGACTGGTCACTTAGTAACCTAGTCCTACTCCCTACCGGTCACTTAGTAACCTAGTCCTACTCCCGACTGGTCACTTAGTAACCTAGTCCTACTCCTGACCGGTCACTTAGTAACCTAGTCCTACTCCTGACCGGTCACTTAGTAACCTAGTCCTACTCCTGACCGGTCACTTAGTAACCTAGTCCTACTCCTGACTGGTCACTTAGTAACCTAGTCCTACTCCCGACTGGTCACTTAGTAACCTAGTCCTACTCCCGACTGGTCACTTAGTAACCTAGTCCTACTCCCGACCAGTCACTTAGTAACCTAGTCCTACTCCCGACCGGTCACTTAGTAACCTAGTCCTACTCCCGACCAGTCACTTAATAACCTAGTCCTACTCCCGACTGGTCACTTAGTAACCTAGTCCTACTCCTGACCGGTCACTTAGTAACCTAGTCCTACTCCTGACCGGTCACTTAGTAACCTAGTCCTACTCCCGACTAGTCACTTAGTAACCTAGTCCTACTCCCGACTGGTCACTTAGTAACCTAGTCCTACTCCCGACTGGTCACTTAGTAACCTAGTCCTACTCCCGACTGGTCACTTAGTAACCTAGTCCTGACCGGTCACTTAGTAACCTAGTCCTACTCCCGACTGGTCACTTAGTAACCTAGTCCTACTCCCGACTGGTCACTTAGTAACCTAGTCCTACTCCTGACCGGTCACTTAGTAACCTAGTCCTACTCCCGACTGGTCACTTAGTAACCTAGTCCTACTCCTGACCGGTCACTTAGTAACCTAGTCCTACTCCTGACCGGTCACTTAGTAACCTAGTCCTGACCGGTCACTTAGTAACCTAGTCCTACTCCTGACCGGTCACTTAGTAACCTAGTCCTGACCGGTCACTTAGTAACCTAGTCCTACTCCCGACTGGTCACTTAGTAACCTAGTCCTACTCCCAACTGGTCACTTAGTAACCTAGTCCTACTCCTGACCGGTCACTTAGTAACCTAGTCCTACTCCTGACCGGTCACTTAGTAACTTAGTCTTACTCCCGACTGGTCACTTAGTAACCTAGTCCTACTCCTGACCGGTCACTTAGTAACCTAGTCCTACTCCTGACCGGTCACTTAGTAACCTAGTCCTACTCCTGACCGGTCACTTAGTAACCTAGTCCTACTCCCGACTGGTCACTTAGTAACCTAGTCCTACTCCTGACCGGTCACTTAGTAACCTAGTCCTACTCCCGACTGGTCACTTAGTAACCTAGTCCTACTCCTGACCGGTCACTTAGTAACCTAGTCCTACTCCCGACCGGTCACTTAGTAACCTAGTCCTACTCCCGACCGGTCACTTAGTAACCTAGTCCTACTCCTGACCGGTCACTTAGTAACCTAGTCCTACTCCTGACCGGTCACTTAGTAACCTAGTCCTACTCTCGACCGGTCACTTAGTAACCTAGTCCTACTCCCGACTGGTCACTTAGTAACCTAGTCCTACTCCTGACTGGTCACTTAGTAACCTAGTCCTACTCCTGACTGGTCACTTAGTAACCTAGTCCTACTCCCGACTGGTCACTTAGTAACCTAGTCCTACTCCTGACCGGTCACTTAGTAACCTAGTCCTACTCCCGACTGGTCACTTAGTAACCTAGTCCTACTCCTGACTGGTCACTTAGTAACCTAGTCCTACTCCTGACTGGTCACTTAGTAACCTAGTCCTACTCCCGACTGGTCACTTAGTAACCTAGTCCTACTCCCGACCGGTCACTTAGTAACCTAGTCCTACTCCTGACTGGTCACTTAGTAACCTAGTCCTACTCCTGACTGGTCACTTAGTAACCTAGTCCTACTCCTGACCGGTCACTTAGTAACCTAGTCCTACTCCTGACCGGTCACTTAGTAACCTAGTCCTACTCCTGACCGGTCACTTAGTAACCTAGTCCTACTCCTGACCGGTCACTTAGTAACCTAGTCCTACTCCCGACCGGTCACTTAGTAACCTAGTCCTACTCCCGACCGGTCACTTAGTAACCTAGTCCTACTCCTGACCGGTCACTTAGTAACCTAGTCCCACTCCTGACCGGTCACTTAGTAACCTAGTCCTACTCCTGACTGGTCACTTAGTAACCTAGTCCTACTCCCGACCGGTCACTTAGTAACCTAGTCCTACTCCCGACCGGTCACTTAGTAACCTAGTCCTACTCCTGACCGGTCACTTAGTAACCTAGTCCTACTCCTGACCGGTCACTTAGTAACCTAGTCCTACTCCCGACCGGTCACTTAGTAACCTAGTCCTACTCCCGACTGGTCACTTAGTAACCTAGTCCTACTCCCGACTGGTCACTTAGTAACCTAGTCCTACTCCTGACCGGTCACTTAGTAACCTAGTCCTACTCCTGACCGGTCACTTAGTAACCTAGTCCTACTCCTGACCGGTCACTTTTTAACCTAGTCCTACTCCTGACCGGTCACTTAGTAACCTAGTCCTACTCCCGACCGGTCACTTAGTAACCTAGTCCTACTCCCGACTGGTCACTTAGTAACCTAGTCCTACTCCCGACTGGTCACTTAGTAACCTAGTCCTACTCCCGACTGGTCACTTAGTAACCTAGTCCTACTCCCGACTGGTCACTTAGTAACCTAGTCCTGACCAGTCACTTAGTAACCTAGTCCTACTCCTGACCGGTCACTTAGTAACCTAGTCCTACTCCCGACCGGTCACTTAGTAACCTAGTCCTACTCCTGACCGGTCACTTAGTAACCTAGTCCTACTCCCGACCGGTCACTTAGTAACCTAGTCCTACTCCTGACCGGTCACTTAGTAACCTAGTCCTACTCCTGACCGGTCACTTAGTAACCTAGTCCTACTCCTGACTGGTCACTTAGTAACCTAGTCCTACTCCTGACCGGTCACTTAGTAACCTAGTCCTACTCCCGACTGGTCACTTAGTAACCTAGTCCTACTCCTGGTCACTTAGTAACCTAGTCCTACTCCCGACCGGTCACTTAGTAACCTAGTCCTACTCCTGACAGGTCACTTAGTAACCTAGTCCTACTCCTGACCGGTCACTTAGTAACCTAGTCCTACTCCTGACTGGTCACTTAGTAACCTAGTCCTACTCCTGACTGGTCACTTAGTAACCTAGTCCTACTCCCGACCGGTCACTTAGTAACCTAGTCCTACTCCCAACTGGTCACTTAGTAACCTAGTCCTGACCGGTCACTTAGTAACCTAGTCCTACTCCTGACCAGTCACTTAGTAACCTAGTCCTACTCCTGATTGGTCACTTAGTAACCTAGTCCTACTCCCGACCGGTCACTTAGTAACCTAGTCCTACTCCTGACTGGTCACTTAGTAACCTAGTCCTACTCCTGACTGGTCACTTAGTAACCTAGTCCTACTCCTGACCGGTCACTTAGTAACCTAGTCCTACTCCTGACCGGTCACTTAGTAACCTAGTCCTACTCCCGACCGGTCACTTAGTAACCTAGTCCTACTCCTGACCGGTCACTTAGTAACCTAGTCCTACTCCGGACCGGTCACTTAGTAACCTAGTCCTACTCCTGACCGGTCACTTAGTAACCTAGTCCTACTCCTGACCGGTCACTTAGTAACCTAGTCCTGACCGGTCACTTAGTAACCTAGTCCTAATCCTGACCGGTCACTTAGTAACCTAGTCTTGACCGGTCACTTAGTAACCTAGTCCTACTCCCGACTGGTCACTTAGTAACCTAGTCCTACTCCCGACTGGTCACTTAGTAACCTAGTCCTACTCCTGACCGGTCACTTAGTAACCTAGTCCTACTCCTGACCGGTCACTTAGTAACCTAGTCCTGACCGGTCACTTAGTAACCTAGTCCTACTCCCGACTGGTCACTTAGTAACCTAGTCCTACTCCCGACTGGTCACTTAGTAACCTAGTCCTACTCCTGACCGGTCACTTAGTAACCTAGTCCTGACCGGTCACTTAGTAACCTAGTCCTACTCCCGACTGGTCACTTAGTAACCTAGTCCTACTCCCGACTGGTCACTTAGTAACCTAGTCCTACTCCCGACTGGTCACTTAGTAACCTAGTCCTACTCCCGACTGGTCACTTAGTAACCTAGTCCTACTCCCGACTGGTCACTTAGTAACCTAGTCCTGACCGGTCACTTAGTAACCTAGTCCTACTCCCGACTGGTCACTTAGTAACCTAGTCCTACTCCCGACTGGTCACTTAGTAACCTAGTCCTGACCGGTCACTTAGTAACCTAGTCCTACTCCTGACCGGTCACTTAGTAACCTAGTCCTACTCCTGACCGGTCACTTAGTAACCTAGTCCTACTCCCGACTGGTCACTTAGTAACCTAGTCCTACTCCTGACCGGTCACTTAGTAACCTAGTCCTACTCCCGACTGGTCACTTAGTAACCTAGTCCTACTCCTGACCGGTCACTTAGTAACGTAGTCCTACTCCTGACCGGTCACTTAGTAACCTAGTCCTGACCGGTCACTTAGTAACCTAGTCCTACTCCCGACTGGTCACTTAGTAACCTAGTCCTACTCCTGACCGGTCACTTAGTAACCTAGTCCTGACCGGTCACTTAGTAACCTAGTCCTGACCGGTCACTTAGTAACCTAGTCCTACTCCTGACTGGTCACTTAGTAACCTAGTCCTGACCGGTCACTTAGTAACCTAGTCCTACTCCTGACCGGTCACTTAGTAACCTAGTCCTACTCCTGACCGGTCACTTAGTAACCTAGTCCTACTCCTGACCGGTCACTTAGTAACCTAGTCCTACTCCTGACTGGTCACTTAGTAACCTAGTCCTATTCCTGACCGGTCACTTAGTAACCTAGTCCTACTCCCGACTGGTCACTTAGTAACCTAGTCCTACTCCCGACCGGTCACTTAGTAACCTAGTCCTACTCCTGACTGGTCACTTAGTAACCTAGTCCTACTCCCGACTGGTCACTTAGTAACCTAGTCCTACTCCCGACTGGTCACTTAGTAACCTAGTCCTACTCCTGACCGGTCACTTAGTAACCTAGTCCTACTCCTGACCGGTCACTTAGTAACCTAGTCCTACTCCCGACCGGTCACTTAGTAACCTAGTCCTACTCCCTACTGGTCACTTAGTAACCTAGTCCTACTCCTGACCGGTCACTTAGTAACCTAGTCCTACTCCCGACCGGTCACTTAGTAACCTAGTCCTACTCCCGACCGGTCACTTAGTAACCTAGTCCTACTCCCTACTGGTCACTTAGTAACCTAGTCCTACTCCTGACCGGTCACTTAGTAACCTAGTCCTACTCCCGACCGGTCACTTAGTAACCTAGTCCTACTCCTGACCGGTCACTTAGTAACCTAGTCCTACTCCCGACCGGTCACTTAGTAACCTAGTCCTACTCCTGACCAGTCACTTAGTAACCTAGTCCTACTCCCGACCGGTCACTTAGTAACCTAGTCCTACTCCTGACTGGTCACTTAGTAACCTAGTCCTACTCCCGACTGGTCACTTAGTAACCTAGTCCTACTCCCGACTGGTCACTTAGTAACCTAGTCCTACTCCTGACCGGTCACTTAGTAACCTAGTCCTACTCCTGACCGGTCACTTAGTAACCTAGTCCTACTCCCGACCGGTCACTTAGTAACCTAGTCCTACTCCTGACCAGTCACTTAGTAACCTAGTCCTACTCCCGACCGGTCACTTAGTAACCTAGTCCTACTCCTGACCGGTCACTTAGTAACCTAGTCCTACTCCCGACTGGTCACTTAGTAACCTAGTCCTACTCCTGACCGGTCACTTAGTAACCTAGTCCTACTCCTGACTGGTCACTTAGTAACCTAGTCCTACTCCCGACCGGTCACTTAGTAACCTAGTCCTGACCGGTCACTTAGTAACCTAGTCCTACTCCCGACTGATCACTTAGTAACCTAGTCCTACTCCCGACTGGTCACTTAGTAACCTAGTCCTACTCCTGACCGGTCACTTAGTAACCTAGTCCTACTCCTGACCGGTCACTTAGTAACCTAGTCCTGACCGGTCACTTAGTAACCTAGTCCTACTCCCGACTGGTCACTTAGTAACCTAGTCCTACTCCCGACTGGTCACTTAGTAACCTAGTCCTACTCCTGACCGGTCACTTAGTAACCTAGTCCTGACCGGTCACTTAGTAACCTAGTCCTACTCCCGACTGGTCACTTAGTAACCTAGTCCTACTCCCGACTGGTCACTTAGTAACCTAGTCCTACTCCCGACTGGTCACTTAGTAACCTAGTCCTACTCCCGACTGGTCACTTAGTAACCTAGTCCTACTCCCGACTGGTCACTTAGTAACCTAGTCCTGACCGGTCACTTAGTAACCTAGTCCTACTCCCGACTGGTCACTTAGTAACCTAGTCCTACTCCCGACTGGTCACTTAGTAACCTAGTCCTGACCGGTCACTTAGTAACCTAGTCCTACTCCTGACCGGTCACTTAGTAACCTAGTCCTACTCCTGACCGGTCACTTAGTAACCTAGTCCTACTCCCGACTGGTCACTTAGTAACCTAGTCCTACTCCTGACCGGTCACTTAGTAACCTAGTCCTACTCCCGACTGGTCACTTAGTAACCTAGTCCTACTCCTGACCGGTCACTTAGTAACCTAGTCCTACTCCTGACCGGTCACTTAGTAACCTAGTCCTGACCGGTCACTTAGTAACCTAGTCCTACTCCCGACTGGTCACTTAGTAACCTAGTCCTACTCCTGACCGGTCACTTAGTAACCTAGTCCTGACCGGTCACTTAGTAACCTAGTCCTGACCGGTCACTTAGTAACCTAGTCCTACTCCTGACTGGTCACTTAGTAACCTAGTCCTGACCGGTCACTTAGTAACCTAGTCCTACTCCTGACCGGTCACTTAGTAACCTAGTCCTACTCCTGACCGGTCACTTAGTAACCTAGTCCTACTCCTGACCGGTCACTTAGTAACCTAGTCCTACTCCTGACTGGTCACTTAGTAACCTAGTCCTATTCCTGACCGGTCACTTAGTAACCTAGTCCTACTCCCGACTGGTCACTTAGTAACCTAGTCCTACTCCCGACCGGTCACTTAGTAACCTAGTCCTACTCCTGACTGGTCACTTAGTAACCTAGTCCTACTCCCGACTGGTCACTTAGTAACCTAGTCCTACTCCCGACTGGTCACTTAGTAACCTAGTCCTACTCCTGACCGGTCACTTAGTAACCTAGTCCTACTCCTGACCGGTCACTTAGTAACCTAGTCCTACTCCCGACCGGTCACTTAGTAACCTAGTCCTACTCCCGACCGGTCACTTAGTAACCTAGTCCTACTCCTGACCGGTCACTTAGTAACCTAGTCCTACTCCCGACCGGTCACTTAGTAACCTAGTCCTACTCCCGACCGGTCACTTAGTAACCTAGTCCTACTCCCTACTGGTCACTTAGTAACCTAGTCCTACTCCTGACCGGTCACTTAGTAACCTAGTCCTACTCCCGACCGGTCACTTAGTAACCTAGTCCTACTCCCTACTGGTCACTTAGTAACCTAGTCCTACTCCTGACCGGTCACTTAGTAACCTAGTCCTACTCCCGACCGGTCACTTAGTAACCTAGTCCTACTCCTGACCGGTCACTTAGTAACCTAGTCCTACTCCCGACCGGTCACTTAGTAACCTAGTCCTACTCCTGACCAGTCACTTAGTAACCTAGTCCTACTCCCGACCGGTCACTTAGTAACCTAGTCCTACTCCTGACTGGTCACTTAGTAACCTAGTCCTACTCCCGACTGGTCACTTAGTAACCTAGTCCTACTCCCGACTGGTCACTTAGTAACCTAGTCCTACTCCTGACCGGTCACTTAGTAACCTAGTCCTACTCCTGACCGGTCACTTAGTAACCTAGTCCTACTCCCGACCGGTCACTTAGTAACCTAGTCCTACTCCTGACCAGTCACTTAGTAACCTAGTCCTACTCCCGACCGGTCACTTAGTAACCTAGTCCTACTCCTGACCGGTCACTTAGTAACCTAGTCCTACTCCCGACTGGTCACTTAGTAACCTAGTCCTACTCCTGACCGGTCACTTAGTAACCTAGTCCTACTCCTGACTGGTCACTTAGTAACCTAGTCCTACTCCCGACTGGTCACTTAGTAACCTAGTCCTACTCCTGACCGGTCACTTAGTAACCTAGTCCTACTCCTGACCGGTCACTTAGTAACCTAGTCCTGACCGGTCACTTAGTAACCTAGTCCTACTCCTGACCGGTCACTTAGTAACCTAGTCCTGACCGGTCACTTAGTAACCTAGTCCTACTCCCGACTGGTCACTTAGTAACCTAGTCCTACTCCCGACTGGTCACTTAGTAACCTAGTCCTACTCCTGACCGGTCACTTAGTAACCTAGTCCTACTCCTGACCGGTCACTTAGTAACCTAGTCCTGACCGGTCACTTAGTAACCTAGTCCTACTCCCGACTGGTCACTTAGTAACCTAGTCCTACTCCCGACTGGTCACTTAGTAACCTAGTCCTACTCCTGACCGGTCACTTAGTAACCTAGTCCTGACCGGTCACTTAGTAACCTAGTCCTACTCCCGACTGGTCACTTAGTAACCTAGTCCTACTCCCGACTGGTCACTTAGTAACCTAGTCCTACTCCTGACCGGTCACTTAGTAACCTAGTCCTACTCCTGACCGGTCACTTAGTAACCTAGTCCTACTCCTGACCGGTCACTTAGTAACCTAGTCCTGACCGGTCACTTAGTAACCTAGTCCTACTCCTGACCGGTCACTTAGTAACCTAGTCCTGACCGGTCACTTAGTAACCTAGTCCTACTCCCGACTGGTCACTTAGTAACCTAGTCCTACTCCCGACTGGTCACTTAGTAACCTAGTCCTACTCCTGACCGGTCACTTAGTAACCTAGTCCTACTCCTGACCGGTCACTTAGTAACCTAGTCCTGACCGGTCACTTAGTAACCTAGTCCTACTCCCGACTGGTCACTTAGTAACCTAGTCCTACTCCCGACTGGTCACTTAGTAACCTAGTCCTACTCCTGACCGGTCACTTAGTAACCTAGTCCTGACCGGTCACTTAGTAACCTAGTCCTACTCCCGACTGGTCACTTAGTAACCTAGTCCTACTCCCGACTGGTCACTTAGTAACCTAGTCCTACTCCTGACCGGTCACTTAGTAACCTAGTCCTACTCCTGACCGGTCACTTAGTAACCTAGTCCTACTCCTGACTGGTCACTTAGTAACCTAGTCCTACTCCCTACCGGTCACTTAGTAACCTAGTCCTACTCCCGACTGGTCACTTAGTAACCTAGTCCTACTCCCGACCGGTCACTTAGTAACCTAGTCCTACTCCCGACCAGTCACTTAGTAACCTAGTCCTACTCCCGACCGGTCACTTAGTAACCTAGTCCTAGTCCTGACCGGTCACTTAGTAACCTAGTCCTACTCCTGACCGGTCACTTAGTAACCTAGTCCTACTCCCGACCGGTCACTTAGTAACCTAGTCCTACTCCTGACCGGTCACTTAGTAACCTAGTCCTACTCCTGACCGGTCACTTAGTAACCTAGTCCTGACCGGTCACTTAGTAACCTAGTCCTACTCCTGACCGGTCACTTAGTAACCTAGTCCTACTCCCGACTGGTCACGTTGTACAGCGCCATATGTTCCTAACGGAAACCCTGAGGCCTACATGGGCTACTGTAAAATACATTTTCGTTTGTCTTGCAATAGAAACCCCATAATATTAATCTATTTAATCAAGCTAAACTTCTAACAGTATAAACAGCACATCAAATACTATAATAATTTACAAACAAATTATAATCAATCCCATATAGTCTGTTCTAACAAAAAAGGTTTTAAAGTCTCTAGTACAGTCAATATTACAAACAGTCAAATGCATTTGTGAATTCAATCGCTTTAGCTGATATGTTGCGGTTTATTCATTGTTTAAAATACTTGGTCTTTTACCAAATAGGGCTATCTTCTGTATACTCCCCCTACCTTGTCACAACACAACTGATTGGCTCAAACACATTCCACAAATTAACTTTTAAGAAGGCACACCTGTTAATTGAAATGCATTCCAGGTGACTACCTCATGAAGCTGGTTGAGAGAATGCCAAGGGTGTGCAAAGCTGTCATCAAGGCAAAGGGTGGATATTTGAAGAATCTCAAATATAAAATATATTTTGATTTGATAAACACTTTTTTGGTTACTACATGATTCCATATGTGTTATGTCATAGTTTTGAAGTCTTCACTATTATTCTACAATGTAGAAAATAGTAAAAATTAAGAAAAACCCTTGAATGAGTAGGTGTTCTAAAACGTTTGACCGGTAGTGTACCTAGGTCTATAAACAGGGTTAGGGTTAAACATACTGCACCTAGGTCTATAAACAGGGTTAGGGTTAAACATACTGCACCTAGGTCTATAAACAGGGTTAGGGTTAAACATACTGCACCTAGGTCTATAAACAGGGTTAGGGTTAAACATACTGCACCTAGGTCTATAAACAGGGTTAGGGTTAAACATACTGCACCTAGGTCTATAAACAGGGTTAGGGTTAAACATACTGCACCTAGGTCTATAAACAGAAGAGGTGTTATTTTCTTTCCAAATCACTTGAGTGTGCTGTCTCTGATCAACTTTCTTGTTATTCCTCTTAGAATGATCTTAATAATATAATAATATGCCATTTAGCAGACGCTTTTACCCAAAGCGACTTACAGTCATGCGTGCATACATTTTTGTGTATGGGTGGTCCCGGGGATCGAACCCACTACCTTGGCGTTACAAGCGCCGTGCTCTACCAGTTGAGCTACAGAGGACCATCTTCTTGACCCTAACCAGTCAGGGTTCAAGACGAGTCACTCAACCGAGACTGCTCTTCTCTGTGTCACGGAGGTTCTCCGCACTGCCAAAGCTGACTCTCTCTCCTCTGTTCTCATCCTCCTACATCTATCCGCTGCCTTCTACACCCTGAACCATCAGATCCTCCTCTCCACCCTCTCAGGGCTGATCCTCCTCTCCACCCTCTCAGGGCTGATCCTCCTCTCCATCCTCTCAGGGCTGATCCTCCTCTCCACCCTCTCAGGGCTGATCCTCCTCTCCACCCTCTCATGGCTGATCCTCCTCTCCACCCTCTCAGGGCTGATCCTCCTCTCCACCCTCTCAGGGCTGATCCTCCTCTCCACCCTCTCAGGGCTGATCCTCCTCTCCACCCTCTCAGGGCTGATCCTCCTCTCCACCCTCTCAGGGCTGATCCTCCTCTCCACCCTCTCAGGGCTGATCCTCCTCTCCACCCTCTCAGGGCTGATCCTCCTCTCCACCCTCTCAGGGCTGATCCTCCTCTCCATCCTCTCATGGCTGATCCTCCTCTCCACCCTCTCAGGGCTGATCCTCCTCTCCACCCTCTCAGGGCTGATCCTCCTCTCCACCCTCTCAGGGCTGATCCTCCTCTCCACCCTCTCAGGGCTGATCCTCCTCTCCACCCTCTCAGGGCTGATCCTCCTCTCCACCCTCTCATGGCTGATCCTCCTCTCCACCCTCTCAGGGCTGGGTGTCTCAGGCTCTGCACACTCTTGGATTGCATCCTATCCTGGCAGGCCGCTCCTACCAGGTGACGTGGAGAGGATCTGTGTCTGCACCACGTACTCTCACTACTGGTGTCCCCCAGGGCTCGGTTCTAGGCCCTCTCCTCTTCTCTCTATACACCAAGTCACTCGGCTCTGTCATATCCTCACCTGGTCTCTCCTATCATCGCTATGCGGATGACACTCAACTACTTTTCTCCTTCCCCCCTTCTGACACCCAGGTGGCGACACGCATCTCTGCGTGCCTGGTAGATATCTCAACTTGGATGTCGGCCCACCACCTCAACCTCATCAAGACGGAACTGCTCTTCCTCCCCGGGAAGGCCTGCCCACTTAAAGACCTCTTCATCACGGTTGACAACTCCACAGTGTCGCCCTCCCAGGGTTCAAAGAACCTTGGCGTGACCCTGGACAACACCCTGTCGATCTCTGCAAACATCAAAGCAGTGACTCTCTCCTGCAGGTTCATGATCTACAACATCTGTAGAGTACGACCCTACCTCACACAGGATGCGGCACAGGTCCTAATCCAAGCACTTGTCCTCTCCCATCTTGACTGCTGCAACTCTCTGTTGGCTGGGCTCCCCGCTTGTGCCATCAAACCCCTGTAACTTATCCAGAACGCTGCAGCCTGCCTGGTGTTCAACCTTCCCAAGTTCTCTCATGTCACCCCGCTCCTCCGCCCACTCCACTGGCTTCCAGTTGAAGCTCTCATCCACTATTAGACCATGGTGCTTACCTATGGAGCAGCAAGAGGAACTGCCCCTCCCTACCTTCAGGCTATGCTCCAACCCTACACCCCAACCAGAGCCCCTATCTTCAGGCTATGCTCAAACCCTACACCCCAACCAGAGCCCCTATCTTCAGGCTATGCTCAAACCCTACACCCCAACCAGAGCCCCTATCTTCAGGCTATGCTCAAACCCTACACTCCAACCAGAGCCCCTATCTTCAGGCTATGCTCAAACCCTACACCCCAACCAGAGCCCCTATCTTCAGGCTATGCTCAAACCCTACACTCCAACCAGAGCACTCCGTTCTGCCACCTCTGGTCTCTCAGCCCTCCAACCCTCCACCCCAACCCGAGCCCCTATCTCCAGGCTATGCTCCAACCCTACACCCCAACCAGAGCACTCCGTTCTGCCACCTCTGGTCTCTCAGCCCTCCAACCCTCCACCCCAACCCGAGCCCCTATCTCCAGGCTATGCTCCAACCCTACACCCCAACCAGAGCACTCCGTTCTGCCACCTCTGGTCTTTCGGCCCTCCCACCCCTATGAGAGGGCAGCTCCCACTCAGCCCAGTCCAAGCTCTTCTCTGTCCTGGCACCCCAATGGTGGAACCAGCTTCCCCCTGACGCTAGGACAGCAGAGTCCCTGGCCATCTTCATAAAGCACCTGAAACCCCGCCTCTTCAAATAGTATCTCAAATAATTCCCCTCCTCACCCGAAAATAAATAAATAATTATAATGATCCTGAACCAACACTTGTACTTGACACAGCAGCCCCTCCCTCCCCACCCCCGACTTTGCTGATAACTATTTAGAGGAAACATGTACTTACTATCTGACTGTGATATGTGGTTGATATGTGGTTGATATGTGGTTGATATGTGGTTGATATGTGGTTGATATGTAGCTATTTTAAGACGAATGCACTAACTGTAAGTCGCTCTGGAAAACAGCATCTGCTAATGACTGAAATGTAAATGTAAAATGTTAGGGTTCAAGGTTAGGGCTGAAATGAGTCATACCTAGGTCTATAAACAGGAGAGGTGGTAGGGTTCAAGGTTAGGGCTGAAATTAGTCATACCTAGGTCTATAAACAGGAGAGGTGGTAGGGTTCAAGGTTAGGGCTGAAATTAGTCATACCTAGGTCTATAAACAGGAGAGGTGGTAGGGTTCAAGGTTGGGGCTGAAATTAGTCATACCTAGGTCTATAAACAGGAGAGGTGGTAGGGTTCAAGGTTAGGGCTGAAATGAGTCATACCTAGGTCCTGCTGAACTCTTCTAGGAATCCCGATGACAGTCTTCCGTCTCCTCAGCTTCCTCCTCCTCTGAAGTACGGACTGAGAGTGGACTGGCGAGCAGCGCACACTAGCGTCTCTGTGGAACTGAACCCCTGCAGAAAAGAGCAGAGACACAAGACGTGAGAAACCTTTATATATTAGTGACGGCAGCAAAGCAGCAAAGCCCTCTCCTCTTTTTCTCACACTGAAGCAAGCAGAGATGTATCGATTTATCTATCAACAGGAAAATATAGATTCATGTTACTGCAATCTATCTATCAACAGGAAAATATAGATTCATGTTACTGCAATCTATCTATCAACAGGAAAATATAGATTCATGTTACTGCAATCTATATATTCATGTTACTGTCTTCTATAGATTCATGTTACTGTCATCTATATATTCATGTTACTGTCATCTATATATTCATGTTACTGTCATCTATAGATTCATGTTACTGTCATCTATAGATTCATGTTACTGTCATCTATAGATTCATGTTACTGTCATCTATAGATTCATGTTACTGTCATCTATATATTCATGTTACTGTCATCTATATATTCATGTTACTGTCATCTATAGATTAATGTTACTGTCATCTATATATTCATGTTACTGTCATCTATAGATTAATGTTACTGTCATCTATAGATTAACGTTACTGTCATCTATATATTAATGTTACTGTCATCTATAGATTAATGTTACTGTCATCTATAGATTCATGTTACTGTCATCTATAGATTAACGTTACTGTCATCTATAGATTAATGTTACTGTCATCTATAGATTAATGTTACTGTCATCCATAGATTCACATTACTGTCATCTATAGATTAATGTCACTGTCATCTATAGATTAATGTTACTGTCATCCATAGATTCATGTTACTGTCATCTATAGATTCATGTTACTGTCATCTATAGATTAACGTTACTGTCATCTATAGATTAATGTTACTGTCATCTATAGATTAATGTTACTGTCATCTATAGATTCATGTTACTGTCATCCATAGATTCACGTTACTGTCATCTATAGATTCACGTTACTGTCATCTATATATTAATGTTACTGTCATCTATATATTCATGTTACTGTCATCTATATATTCATGTTACTGTCATCTATAGATTCATGTTACTGTCATCTATAGATTCATGTTACTGTCATCTATAGATTCATGTTACTGTCATCTATAGAATATAATTATGTTTCTGCCACCAATAGATTAACACTACTGTCATCCATAGATTAATGCAACTGTCATCTATAGATTCATGTTACTGTCATCTATAGATTCATGTTACTGTCATCTATAGATTAATGTTACTGTCATCTATAGAATATAATTATGTTACTGCCACCAATAGATTAACACTACTGTCATCCATAGATTAATGCAACTGTCATCTATAGATTCATGTTACTGTCATCTATAGATTAATGTTACTGTCATCTATAGAATATAATTATGTTACTGCCACCAATAGATTAACACTACTGTCATCCATAGATTAATGCAACTGTCATCTATAGATTCATGTTACTGTCATCTATAGATTCATGTTACTGTCATCTATAGATTCATGTTACTGTCATCTATAGATTAATGTTACTGTCATCTATAGATTCATGTTACTGTCATCTATAGATTCATGTTACTGTCATCCATAGATTAATGCAACTGTCATCTATAGATTCATGTTACTGTCATCTATAGATTAATGTTACTGTCATCTATAGAATATAATTATGTTACTGCCACCAATAGATTAACACTACTGTCATCCATAGATTAATGCAACTGTCATCTATAGATTCATGTTACTGTCATCTATAGATTCATGTTACTGTCATCTATAGATTCATGTTACTGTCATCTATAGATTAATGTTACTGTCATCTATAGATTCATGTTACTGTCATCTATAGATTCACGTTACTGTCATCCATAGATTCACGTTACTGTCATCTATAGATTCACGTTACTGTCATCTATATATTAATGTTACTGTCATCTATATATTCATGTTACTGTCATCTATATATTCATGTTACTGTCATCTATAGATTCATGTTACTGTCATCTATAGATTCATGTTACTGTCATCTATAGATTAACGTTACTGTCATCTATAGATTAATGTTACTGTCATCTATAGATTCATGTTACTGCCATCTATAGATTCATGTTACTGCAATCTATAGAATATAATTGTTACTGCCATTTATAGATGAATGTTACTGCAATCTCAAATCAAATCAAATCAAATGTTATTTGTCAAATACACGTGTTTAGCAGATGTTATTGCAGGTGTAGTGAAATGCTTGTGCTTCTAGCTCCGACAGTGCAGTAATATCTAACAATTTCACAACACATACCCAATACAGTAATCCCTCGTTTATCGCGGGGGTTACGTTCCGAAAATGACCCGCGATAAGTGAAATCCGCGAAATAGAAAACTTTTTTTTTTTACAATTAGCAACTATTACATGTATACAAATACAGTGACTCACGTGTAGGCCGTTTCACTGCTCTTCAGACTGGGCCGCTGCATCCTGACTGCGCTCTGCAGTGTTCTCTTCTTCTGAAGCCCGCGGTGCAGGTGTGTTTGTTCGGGAGAAGAACATAGTGATAGGCAGCTGTTGTCGCTCTTTTTTCTTCTTTGCAAAAAGATCCTTGTACACCGACATGCCACCATCGATTACGTTGGAGAACTGTAATGAACGGCTCATCAAAGGGTCCCATTCCTCAGCTACTCGCTTAAGTTCAGTGGCCATTCGCACCATGGTTGCTAAGCGACCAAGCGTTAGTCCTTCCTCCTCATCTCTCGTGTCCTCTTCTCCCTCTTCTCTTTCATCGTCGCTTTGTGGCTTTGTCATTTACCTTCCCTTAGCATGTCCAGAAGTTTAACTTTATCTGAGATAGGTAGCATCTTCCGCCGTTTGGGCCCATCCGCAGGTGCTTTTGTCGGTCCAGGCCGTTTCGTCGACATTATGGGTTTAGGAGATGTTCGAAATTACAAGATAATTTGGCCAACTTAATGTAAATTTGCCAAGCTGTTTTATGTACGTACACATAACTGCACGAGACGACAAAATGATAGCACAATTCGTAGCATGTTTTGATACAAGAAGCGGGAGTGAGTTTTTAGCGAATCAGAATGCAGAGCACAATGCACCAAAAAAAAAAAAATGCATTATGAAAATCCGCGAAATAGCGAATCCGCGATAAGTGAACCGCGAAGTGGCGAGGGATCACTGTACACACAAAAAAGTAAGGAATGGGATTTAAGAATATATACATATATGGACGAGCGATGTCAGAGCGGTATGGACTAAGATACAGTAGAATATTATAAAATAGAATGCAGTATATACATATGAGATGAGTAGTCCAAGATATGGAAACATTATTAAAGTGACTAGTGTTCCATTTCTTAAAGTGGCCAGTGAGTTCAATAGGCAGCAGCAGCCTCTAATGTGCTAGTGATGGCTATTTAACAGTCTGATGGCCTTGAGATAGAAGCTGTTTTTCAGTCTCTCGGTCCCAGCTTTGATGCACCTGTACTGACCTCGCCTTCTGGACGATAGCGGGGTGAACAGGCAGTGGCTCGGGTGGTTGATGTCCTTGATGATCTTTTTGGCCTTCCTGTGACATCGGGTGCTGTATGTGTCTTGGAGGGCGGGTAGTTTGCCCCCGGTGATGCGTTCGGCAGACCGCACCACCCTCTGGTGAGCCCTGCGGTTGCAGGCGGTGCAGTTGCCGTACCAGGCGGTGATACAGCCCGACAGGATGCTCTCAATTGTGCATCTGTAAAAGTTTGTGAGGGTTTTAGGTGATAAGCCACATTTCTTCAGCCTCCTGAGGTTGAAGAAGCTCAGTTGCGCCTTCTTCACCACACTGTCTGCGTGGCTGAACCATTTCAGTTTGTCGGTGATGTGTACGCCAAGGAACTTCAAGCTTTCCACCTTCTCCACTGCGGTCCCGTCGATGTGGATAGGGGGGTGCACCCTCTGCTGTTTCCTGAAGTCCACGATCATCTCCTTTGTTTTGTTGACGTTGAGTGAGAGGTTATTTTCCTGGCACCACACTCCCAGAGCCCTCACCTCCTCCCTGTAGGCGGTCTCGTCATTGTTGGTAATCAAGCCTACTACTGTTGTGTCGTCTGCAAACTTGATAATTGAGTTGGAGGCGTGCTTGGCCACGCAGTCATGGGTGAACAGGGAGTACAGGAGGGGGCTGAGCACACACCCTTGTGGGGCCCCAGTGTTGAGGATCAGCGAAGTGGAGATGTTGTTTCCTACATTCACCACCTGGGGGGCGGGGTTCAGACCCAGGGCCTCGAGCTTAATGATGAGCTTGGAGGTTACCATGGTGTTGAATGCTGAGCTGTAGTCAATGAATAGCATTCTCACGTAGGTGTACCTCTTGTCCAGGTGGGAAAGGGCAGTGTGGAGTGCAATAGAGATTGCATCATCTGTGGATCTGTTGGGGCGGTATTGTGAATGTTGACCTGCTTAAAAGTCTTACTCACATCGGCTACGGAGAGCGTGATCACATAGTCATCCGGAACAGCTGGTGCTCTCATGCATGCTTCAGTGTTGCTTGCCTCAAAGCGAGCATAGAAGTGATTTAGCTCGTCTGGTAGGCTTGTGTCACTGGGCAGCTCGCGGCTGTGCTTCCCTTTGTAGTCTGTAATAGTTTTCAAGCCCTGCCACATCCGACGAGCGTCAGAGCAGGTGTAGTACGATTCAATCTTAGTCCTGTATTGACTCTTTGCCTGTTTGATGGTTCGTCGGAGGGCATAGCGGGATTTCTTATAAGCGTCCGGGTTAGAGTCCCGCTCCTTGAAAGAGGCAGCTCTACCCTTTAGCTCAGTGTGGATGTTTCCTGTAATCCATGGCTTCTGGTTGGGGTATGTACGTACGGTCACTGTGGGGACGACATCATCGATGCACTTATTGATGAAGCCAGTGACTGATGTGGTGTACTCCTCAATGCCATCGGAAGAATCCCGGAACATATTCCAGTCTGTGCTAGCAAAACAGTCTTGTAGCTTAGCATCTGCGTCATCTGACCACTTTTTTTATTAACCGAGTCAATGGTGCTTCCTGCTTTAGTTTTTGCTTATAAGCAGGAATCAGGAGGATAGAGTTATGGTCAGATTTGCCAAATGGAGGGCGAGGGAGAGCCTCTGTGTGTGGAGTAAAGGTGGTCTAGAGTTTTCTTTCCCTCTGGTTGCACATTTAATATGCTGGTAGAAATGAGGTAGAATGGATTTAAGTTTCCCTGCATTAAAGTCCCCGGCCACTAGGAGCGCTGCCTCTGGATGAGCGTCTTCCTGTTGACTTATGGCCTTATACAGTTCATTCAGTGCAATCTTAATGCCAGCATTGGTTTGTTGTGGTAAATAGACAGCTATGAAAAATATAGATGAAAACTC
Source organism: Coregonus lavaretus (assembly GCF_964263955.1). NCBI lineage: Eukaryota > Metazoa > Chordata > Actinopteri > Salmoniformes > Salmonidae > Coregonus > Coregonus lavaretus. The sequence continues at coordinate 60,945,623 of NC_139998.1, read as the reverse complement.
TCTTGGTAAATAGTGTGGTCTACAGCTTATCATGAGATACTCTACCTCAGGCGAGCAAAACTTAGAGACTTCCTTAGTATTTGATTTTGTGCACCAGCTGTTGTTTACAAATATACACAGACCACCACCCCTTGTCTTACCGGAGTCAGCCGTTCTATCCTGCCGATGTAGCGTATAGCCCGCTAGCTATATGTTGTCCATGTCTTCGTTCAGCCACGACTCGGTGAAACATAAGATATTACAGTTTTTAATTTCCCGTTGGTAGGATAACCGTAATCTTAGGTCAGCCAATTTATTCTCAAATGATTGAAGATTGGCTAATAGGATTGATGGAAGAGGCAGTTTACTTGCTCGCCGTCGGATCCTTACAAGGCACCCCGATCTACGTCCACGATATCTCCGTCTCTTCCTCATGCGAATGACAGGGATTTGGGCCTTGTCTGGTGTCCGTAGGATATCCTTTGCAGCCGCCTCGTTGAAGAAAAAAATATTCGTCCAATACGAGGTGAGTAATCGCTGTCCTGATATCCAGAAGCTCTTTTTGGTTATAAGAGACGATGGCAGAAACATTATGTACAAAATAAATTACAAATAACGCGGAAAAACACACATTATAGTACAATTGGTTAGAGGGCTGTAAAACGGCAGCCATCTTCTCCGGCGCCATTATCATCAAGGCAAAGATCTGGAGAAGGGTACCAAAACATTTCTGCAGCATTGAAGGTCCCCAAGAACACAGTGGCCTCCATCATTCTTAAATGGAAGAAGTTTGGAACTACCAAGACTCTTCCTAGAGTTGGCCACCCAGCCAAACTGAGCTATCGGGGGAGAAGGGCCTTGGTCAGGGAGGTGACCAAGAACCCGATGGTCACTCTAACAGAGCTCTAGAGTTCCTCTGTGGAGATGGGAGAACCTTCCAGAAGGACAACCATCTCTACAGCACTCCACCAATCAGGCCTTTATGGTAGAGTGGCCATGACAGCCCACTTGGAGTTTGCCAAAAGGCACCTAATGACTCTCAGACCATGAGAAACAAGATTATCTGGTCTGATGACACCAAGATTGAACAAAAACCTGCTCCAGAGCGCTCAGGACCTCAGACTGGGACGAAGGTTCATCTTCCAAAAGGACAAAAACCCTAAGCACACAGCCAAGACAATGCAGAAGTGGCTTCAGAACAAATCTCAATGTCCTTGAGTAGCCCAGCCAGAGCCCGGACTTGAACCCGATCGAACATCTCTGGAGAAAATAGCTGTGCAGCGATGCTCCCCATCCAACCTGACAGAGCTTGAGAGGATCAGCAGAGAAGAATGGGAGAAACTCCCCAAATACAGGTGGGCCAAGCTTGTAGCGTCATACCCAAGAAGACTCGGGGCTGTAATCGCTGCCAAAGGTGCTTCAACAAAGTACTGAGTAAAGGGTCTAAATACTTATGTAAATGTTATAATTGGAATACATTTGCAAAAAGTTATAAAACCTATTTTCGCTTTCTTATTATGGGGTATTGTGTGTAGATTGATGAGGGGGAAAAAACAATTTAATCAATTTGAGAATAAGCCTGTAACGTAACAAAATGTGGAAAAGGTCAAGGGGTCTGAATACTGTAGATCTTCAATATAAGAATCACTACAAAACTTATTGTATGACCTCTTATACGCTATATTAGGCCCAGCCTTTGGAACTTTGGTTTTCCTAGATATGGCTACTATATTGTGATCACTACATCTGATGGATCTGGATACTGCTTTAGAGCAGATTTCTGCAGCATTAGTAAAGATATGATCAATACATGTGGATGATTTCATTCCTGTGCTGTTTATAAATACCCTGGTAGGCTGACTGATAACCTGAACCAGGTTGCAGGCACTAGTTACAGTTTGAATATTTTTCTTGAGTGGGCAGCTTGATGAAAGCCAGTCAATATTTAGGTCACCCAGAAAATAGATTCAATAGATTCATGTTACTGCCATCTATAGTGAAGCTGCCATCTATAGTGAAGCTGCCATCTATAGTGAAGCTGCCATCTATAGTGAAGCTGCCATCTATAGTGAAGCTGCCATCTATAGTGAAGCTGCCATCTATAGTGAAGCTGCCATCTATAGTGAAGCTGCCATCTATAGTGAAGCTGCCATCTATAGTGAAGCTGCCATCTATAGTGAAGCTGCCATCTACAGCGAAGCTGCCATCTATAGTGAAGCTGCCATCTACAGTGAAGCTGCCATCTACAGTGAAGCTGCCATCTACAGCGAAGCTGCACTTCTCAAATAGTGGAAGTACAGGTAAGATACTTGACCACTCACAAGCTTTGATGTTTATAACTACTTATCACAGGGAATATATAGTTTACAAATAGAACAGAAAACATAGGATGGTAAATTATAACCAGGTTAAAGTAAGATGATATTGCAACAACTAAAAACACTGACCACATTTTACAGTATACAGTATCATGTGTCTCTGTCTCTCTCTGTGTATCCATGTCTCTCTCTGTGTCTCTGTGCACTCTCTGTGCACTCTCTGTCTCCGTGTCTCCCTGTCTCCCTGTCTCCCTGTCTCCCTGTCTCCGTGTCTCCCTGTCTCCGTGTCTCCCTGTCTCCCTGTCTCCGTGTCTCCCTGTCTCCGTGTCTCCCTGTCTCCCTGTCTCCGTGTCTCCCTGTCTCCGTGTCTCCCTGTCTCCGTGTCTCCCTGTCTCCGTGTCTCCCTGTCTCCCTGTCTCCGTGTCTCCCTGTCTCCGTGTCTCCCTGTCTCCCTGTCTCCGTGTCTCCCTGTCTCCGTGTCTCCCTGTCTCCGTGTCTCCCTGTCTCCGTGTCTCCCTGTCTCCCTGTCTCCCTGTCTCCCTGTCTCCGTGTCTCCCTGTCTCCCTGTCTCCGTGTCTCCCTGTCTCCGTGTCTCCCTGTCTCCGTGTCTCCGTGTCTCCGTGTCTCCCTGTCTCCGTGTCTCCCTGTCTCCCTGTCTCCCTGTGTCTCCCTGTGTCTCCCTGTGTCTAGTTGTGCTGTTTCTCTCTCTCTCTCTCTCTCTCTACTTCATGACTATCATGTGACTAGAGACTGCTCTTTCAGCTCCACATTATTACAGCTCTTTGCTGTTCAGTTTCTGCCTCAACACTCTGCCTCAGCCCTGTTGGCTCCAGATCTCTGAGACGCTACGCAACTCGCAGTAAATAAATCTCAACAGGCCTTTTAACCATTCTAATGGGACTAATTGGCATTCATGAAGCAGTATCTTGCCTCTACCCTCACTGGCACAAACAGACCAATTCAGACAGCCAGAAGGCCCTGGCTGCTGTTAACCATAACTTGCCCATTGTAACATCATTCTGAGGGACAACGTCTATCATTGTGTTATGCTGTGCATGTACAGTTGAAGTCGTAAGTTTACATACACCTGAGCCAAATTCATTTAAACTCAGTTTTTCACAATTCCTGACATTTAATCCTAATAACAATTCTCTGTCTTAGGTCAGTTAGGATCATCACTTTATTTTAAGAATGTGAAATGTCAGAATAATAGTAGAGAGAATGATTTATTTCAGCTTTTATTTCTTTCATCACATTCCCAGTAGGTCAGAAGTTTACATACACTCAATTAGTATTTGGTAGCATTGCCTTTAAATTGTTTAACTTGGGTCAAACGTTTCGGGTAGCCTTCCACAAGCTTCCCGCAATAAGTTGGGTGAATTTTGGCCCATTCCTCCTGACAGAGCTGGTGTAACTGAGTCAGGTTTGTAGGCCTCCTTGCTCGCACATGCTTTTTCAGTTCTGCCCACAAATGTTCTATAGGATTGAGGTCAGGGCTTTGTGATGGCCACTCCAATACCTTGACTTTGTTGCCCTTAAACCATTTTGCCACAACTTTGGAAGTATGCTTGGGGTCATTGTCCATTTGGAAGATCCATTTGCGACCAAGCTTTAACTTCCTGACTGATGTCTTGAGATGTTGCTTCAATATATCCACGTAATTTTCCTTCCTCATGATGCCATCTATTTTGTGAAGTGCACCAGTCACTCCTGCAGCAAAGCAGCCCCACAGCATGATGCTGCCACCCCCGTGCTTCACGGTTGGGATGGTGTTCTTCGGCTTGCAAGCAACCCCCTTTTTCCTCCAAACATAACGATGGTCATTGTGGCCAAACAGTTCTATTTTTGTTTCATCAGACCAGAGGACATTTCTCCAAAAAGTACGATATTTGTCCCCATGTGCAGTTGCAAACCGTAGTCTGGCTTTTTTATGGCGGTTTTGGAGCAGTGGCTTCTTCCTTGCTGAGTGGCCTTTCAGGTTATGTCGATATAGGACTCATTTTACTATGGATATAGATACTTTTGTACCCGTTTCCTCCAGCATCTTCACAAGGTCCTTTGCTGTTGTTCTGGGATTGATTTGCACTTTTCGCACCAAAGTACGTTCATCTCTAGGAGACAGAACGCGTGTCCTTCCTGAGCGGTATGACGGCTGCGTGGTCCCATGGTGTTTATACTTGCGTACTATTCTTTGTACAGATGAACGTGGTACCTTCAGGCGTTTGGAAATTCCTCCCAAGGATGAACCAAACTTGTGGAGGTTTCTGTTTTTTTTCCTGAAGTCTTGGCTGATTTCTTTTGATTTTCCCATGATGTCAAGCAAAGAGGCACTGAGTTTGAAGGTAGGCCTTGAAATACATCCACAGGTACACCTCCAATTGACTCAGATGATGTCAATTAGCCTATCAGAAGCTTCTAAAGCCATGACATCATTTTCTGGTATTTTCCAAGCTGTTTAAAGGCACAGTCAACTTAGTGTATGTAAACTTCTGACCCACTGGAATTGTGATACAGTGAATTATAATTGAAATAATCTGTCTGTAAACAATTATTGGAAAAATTACTTGCACAAAGTAGATGTCCTAACCGACTTGCCAAAACTATAGTTTGTTAAAAATAAATGTGTGAAGTGGTTGAAAAACAAGTTTTAATGACTCCAACCTAAGTGTTTGTAAACTTCCCACTTCAACTGTATTTCCTGCTTTGTTGCTCAGAAGCTGCATGGATATAAATCATTGAAGTTAAATATAAAGAAACAAGTCAAAGCCTGTTAGATAACTATTGTTAAAGGATAAATATCAGCTCTGTGTTTTACTAGGATTTGGATTTGTATTTATTAGGGATCCCCATTAGCTGCTGCCAAATGTTTAATACCACCATACAACAATATCACAATGTGTGCGTATGCATGTATCTATACCCTTGTGTGTGTCTCTTCACAGTCCCTGTTGTTCCATAAGATGTATTTTTTACCTGTTTTTTTTTATCTTGCATCAGTTACCTGATGTGGAATAGAGTTCCATGTAGTCATGGCTCTATGTAGTACTGTGCGCCTCCCATAGTCTATTCTGGACTTGGGGACTGTGAAGAGACCTCTGGTGGCATGTCTTGTGGGGTATGCATGGGTGTCTGAGCTGTTTGATAGTAGTTTAAACAGACAGCTCGGTACATTCAGCTTGTCAACACCTCTTACAAAAACAAGTAGTGATGAAGTAAATCTCTCTTCCAGGAGAGATTGACATGCATATTATTAATGTTAGTGCTCTGTGTACATCTAAAGGCCAGCCGTGCTGCCATGTTCTAAGCCAATTGCAATTTTCCCAAGTCCCTCTTTGTGGCACCTGACCACACTACTGAACAGTAGTCCAGGTGCAACAAAACTACGGCCTGTAGGACCTGCCTTGTTGATAGTGTTGTTAAGGCAGAGCAGAGCTTTATTATGGACAGACTTCTCCCCATCTTAGCTACTGTTGTATCAATATGCTTTGACCATGACAGTCTACAATCCAGGGTTACTCCAAGCAGTTTAGTCTCCTCAATTTCCACATTATTCATTACGACATGTAGTTGAGGTTTAGGGTTTAGTGAATGATTTGACCCAAATACAATGCTTTTAGTTTTAGAAATATTCAGGACTAACTTATTCCTTGAAATACTTTATATAAATATTCAGACCCTTTCCTCAGTACTTTGTTGAAGCACCTTTGGCAGCGATTACAGCCTCGAGTCTTCTTGGGTATGACGCTACAAGCTTGGCACACCTGTATTTGGGGAGTTTCTCCCATTCTTCTCTGCAGATCCTCTCAAGCTCTGTCAGGTTGGATGGGGAGCGTCGCTGCACAGTTATTTTCAGGTTTCTCCAGAGATTGTCGATCGGGTTCAAGTCTGGGCTCTGGCTGGGCCACTCAAGGACATTCAGAGACTTGTCCCGAAGCCACTCCTGCATTGTCATGGCTGTGTGCTTAGGGTTGTTGTCCTGTTGGAAGGTGAACCTTTGCCCCAGTTGGAGGTCCTGAGCAGTCTGGAGCAGGTTTTCATCAAGGATCTCTCTGTACTTTGTTCCGTTCAACTTTGCCTCGATCCTGACTAGTCTCCCAGTCCCTGCTGCTGAAAAACATCCCCACAATTTGATGCTACCACCACCATGCTTCACCGTAGGGATGGTGCCAGGTTTCCTCCAGACGTGACACTTGGCATTCAGGCCAAAAAGTTCAATCTTGGTTTCATTAGACCAGAGAATCTTGTTTCTCATGGTCTGAGAATCTTTAGGAGCGGCTTCCGTCTTGCCACTCTACCATAAAGGTCTGATTGGTGGAGTGCTGCAGATAGTGATGCTATAATACAGTATGGTGACAGGTGGAGACAGTATAACCAGGGGTAGTGATGCTATAATACAGTATGGTGACAGGTGGAGACAGTATAACCAGGGGTAGTGATGCTATAATACAGTATGGTGACAGGTGGAGACAGTATAACCAGGGGTAGTGATGCTATAATACAGTATGGTGACAGGTGGAGACAGTATAACCAGGGGTAGTGATGCTATAATACAGTATGGTGACAGGTGGAGACAGTATAACCAGGGGTAGTGGTGCTATAATACAGTATGGTGACAGGTGGAGACAGTAACAGACAGTATAACCAGGGGTAGTGATGCTATAATACAGTATGGTGACAGGTGGAGACAGTATAACCAGGGGTAGTTATGTTATAATACAGTATGGTGACAGGTGGAGACAGGTGGAGACAGTATAACCAGGGGTAGTTATGCTATAATACAGTATGGTGACAGGTGGAGACAGTATAACCAGGGGTAGTGATGCTATAATACAGTATGGTGACAGGTGGAGACAGTATAACCAGGGGTAGTGATGCTATAATACAGTATGGTGACAGGTGGAGACAGTATAACCAGGGGTAATGATGCTATAATACAGTATGGTGACAGGTGGAGACAGTATAACCAGGGGTAGTGATGCTATAATACAGTATGGTGACAGGTGGAGACAGTATAACCAGGGGTGGTGGTGCTATAATACAGTATGGTGACAGGTGGAGACAGTATAACCAGGGGTAGTGATGCTATAATACAGTATGGTGACAGGTGGAGACAGTATAACCAGGGGTAGTGATGCTATAATACAGTATGGTGACAGGTGGAGACAGTATAACCAGGGGTAGTGGTGCTATAATACAGTATGGTGACAGGTGGAGACAGTAACAGACAGTATAACCAGGGGTAGTGATGCTATAATACAGTATGGTGACAGGTGGAGACAGTATAACCAGGGGTAGTGGTGCTATAATACAGTATGGTGACAGGTGGAGACAGTAACAGACAGTATAAACAGGGGTAGTGATGCTATAATACAGTATGGTGACAGGTGGAGACAGTATAACCAGGGGTAGTGATGCTATAATACAGTATGGTGACAGGTGGAGACAGTATAACCAGGGGTAGTGATGCTATAATACAGTATGGTGACAGGTAGAGACAGTATAACCAGGGGTAGTGGTGCTATAATACAGTATGGTGACAGGTGGAGACAGTAACAGACAGTATAACCAGGGGTAGTGGTGCTATAATACAGTATGGTGACAGGTGGAGACAGTATAACCAGGGGTAGTGATGCTATAATACAGTATGGTGACAGGTGGAGACAGTATAACCAGGGGTAGTGATGCTATAATACAGTATGTTGACAGGTGGAGACAGTATAACCAGGGGTAGTGGTGCTATAATACAGTATGGTGACAGGTGGAGACAGTATAACCAGGGGTAGTGATGCTATAATACAGTATGGTGACAGGTGGAGACAGTATAACCAGGGGTAGTGATGCTATAATACAGTATGGTGACAGGTGGAGACAGTATAACCAGGGGTAGTGATGCTATAATACAGTATGGTGACAGGTGGAGACAGTATAACCAGGGGTAGTGGTGCTATAATACAGTATGGTGACAGGTGGAGACAGTATAACCAGGGGTAGTGATGCTATAATACAGTATGGTGACAGGTGGAGACAGTATAACCAGGGGTAGTGATGCTATAATACAGTATGGTGACATGTGGAGACAGTATAACCAGGGGTAGTGGTGCTATAATACAGTATGGTGACAGGTGGAGACAGTAACAGACAGTATAACCAGGGGTAGTGGTGCTATAATACAGTATGGTGACAGGTGGAGACAGTATAACCAGGGGTAGTGATGCTATAATACAGTATGGTGACAGGTGGAGACAGTATAACCAGGGGTAGTGGTGCTATAATACAGTATGGTGACAGGTGGAGACAGTATAACCAGGGGTAGTGGTGCTATAATACAGTATGGTGACAGGTGGAGACAGTATAACCAGGGGTAGTGATGCTATAATACAGTATGGTGACAGGTGGAGACAGTATAACCAGGGGTAGTGGTGCTATAATACAGTATGGTGACAGGTGGAGACAGTAACAGACAGTATAACCAGGGGTAGTGGTGCTATAATACAGTATGGTGACAGGTGGAGACAGTAACAGACAGTATAACCAGGGGTAGTGGTGCTATAATACAGTATGGTGACAGGTGGAGACAGTATAACCAGGGGTAGTGATGCTATAACACAGTATGGTGACAGGTGGAGACAGTATAACCAGGGGTAGTGATGCTATAATACAGTATGGTGACAGGTGGAGACAGTATAACCAGGGGTAGTGGTGCTATAATACAGTATGGTGACAGGTGGAGACAGGTGGAGACAGTATAACCAGGGGTAGTGGTGCTATAATACAGTATGGTGACAGGTGGAGACAGGTGGAGACAGTATAACCAGGGGTAGTGGTGCTATAATACAGTATGGTGACAGGTGGAGACAGTATAACCAGGGGTAGTGATGCTATAATACAGTATGGTGACAGGTGGAGACAGGTGGAGACAGTATACCCAGGGGTAGTGATGCTATAATACAGTATGGTGACAGGTGGAGACAGTATAACCAGGGGTAGTGATGCTATAATACAGTATGGTGACAGGTGGAGACAGTATAACCAGGGGTAGTGGTGCTATAATACAGTACGGTGACAGGTGGAGACAGTATAACCAGGGGTAGTGGTGCTATAATACAGTATGGTGACAGGTGGAGACAGTAACAGACAGTATAACCAGGGGTAGTGGTGCTATAATACAGTATGGTGACAGGTGGAGACAGTATAACCAGGGGTAGTGGTGCTATAATACAGTATGGTGACAGGTGGAGACAGTAACAGACAGTATAACCAGGGGTAGTGATGCTATAATACAGTATGGTGACAGGTGGAGACAGTAACAGACAGTATAACCAGGGGTAGTGATGCTATAATACAGTATGGTGACAGGTGGAGACAGTAACAGACAGTATAACCAGGGGTAGTGATGCTATAATACAGTATGGTGACAGGTGGAGACAGTATAACCAGGGGTAGTGATGCTATAATACAGTATGGTGACAGGTGGAGACAGTATAACCAGGGGTAGTGATGCTATAATACAGTATGGTGACAGGTGGAGACAGTATAACCAGGGGTAGTGGTGCTATAATACAGTATGGTGACAGGTGGAGACAGTAACAGACAGTATAACCAGGGGTAGTGGTGCTATAATACAGTATGGTGACAGGTGGAGACAGTAACAGACAGTATAACCAGGGGTAGTGATGCTATAATACAGTATGGTGACAGGTGGAGACAGTATAACCAGGGGTAGTGGTGCTATAATACAGTATGGTGACAGGTGGAGACATGTGGAGACAGTATAACCAGGGGTAGTGATGCTATAATACAGTATGGTGACAGGTGGAGACAGTATAACCAGGGGTGAAAGTAGAATTCACTTCCTTCCACTACGGACCTCCTATATGCTGCACGTGCACCAAATCCTTTTATGGGCCTAATCATATAATTCCATATAGAATCCCCATTAATTCAACAGGATCTCTGTGGGCCTAGTCGTAAAGATTTGTCATTTAACTGTACAAAATGTGTTACCTTTTATTGTGGCATGAACACAACAAGTCATGATGTTTTCATCTGATTGTCAAACAATCACTTCACAGGTCTCCTTTACTAGACTACTCACTCACCTTCATCCACTCAACAGGCAACATGGCAGTGTTCTCATCGAACCACTTCATCCACTCAGCCTCCAAACAGTGGAGGCAACATGGCAGTGTTCTCATCGAACCACTTCATCCACTCAGCCTCCAAACAGTGGAGGCAACATGGCAGTGTTCTCATCGAACCACTTCATCCACTCAGCCTCCAAACAGTGGAGGCAACATGGCAGTGTTCTCATCGAACCACATCGCATTTTAGAGTGGAGGCTATGCCACCTGTTTCATGCCTCTGACATGCGGTAATGACTCTGACATGCGGTAATGACTCTGACATGCGGTAATGACTCTGACATGCGGTAATGACTCTGACAAGACCTCTGAAAACAACACACAGGTCAAGTGGGCCCTGGTCAAAGGTAGAGTACCATGTTGGATGCATTCACAGGGTTAAGAAGCTGCATGGTATTTACCTGTGACGTTAATTGGGATGACGCAGGATGTGATGACTTGTGAGTCTCTCTTCATCCTCTCCTGAGGTGTGGGCAGTGGGAGAACTCTGGACCAGTTAGTCTGCTTGTCCAGCGTGGAGGGAACGTTAGGGACAGGGTGCCGGGGTCGTTGGCCAAGACGCTCAGGGTCAGAGGGAGTACCAGCCTGGAACAGAGAGACAGTAAGTGGTGGTTACGGTTAGGGTCAGGGGTTGAAGGTTAGGGTCAGGGGTTGAAGGTTAGGGTCAGGGGTTGACGGTTAGGGTCAGGGGTTGACGGTTAGGGTCAGGGGTTGACGGTTAGGGTCAGGGGTTAAAGGTTAGGGTCAGGGGTTGAAGGTTGAAGGTTAGGGTCAGGGGTTGAAGGTTAGGGTCAGGGGTTGAAGGTTAGGGTCAGGGGTTGATTAGGGTCAGGGGTTGATTAGGGTCAGGGGTTGAAGGTTAGGGTCAGTGGTTGAAGGTTAGGGTCAGTGGTTGAAGGTTAGGGTCAGGGGTTGAAGGTTAGGGTCAGGTGTTGATTAGGGTCAGGGGTTGACGGTTAGGGTCAGGGGTTGAAGGTTAGGGTCAGTGGTTGAAGGTTAGGGTCAGTGGTTGAAGGTTAGGGTCAGGGGTTGACGTTAGGGTCAGGGGTTGAAGGTTAGGGTCAGGGGTTGAAGGTTAGGGTCAGGGGTTGAAGGTTAGGGTCAGTGGTTGAAGGTTAGGGTCAGTGGTTGAAGGTTAGGGTCAGGGGTTGACGGTTAGGGTCAGGGGTTGACGGTTAGGGTCAGGGGTTGAAGGTTAGGGTCAGGGGTTGGTTAGGGTCAGGGGTTGAAGGTTAGGGTCAGGGGTTGAAGGTTAGGGTCAGGGGTTGAAGTTTAGGGTCAGGGGTTGAAAATTAGGGTCAGGGGTTGACGGTTAGGGTCAGGGGTTGACGGTTAGGGTCAGTGGTTGACGGTTAGGGTCAGGGGTTGAAGGTTAGGGTCAGGGGTTGAAGGTTAGGGTCAGGGGTTGAAGGTTAGGGTCAGGGGTTGATTAGGGTTATGTTAAGGTTACTATAGCTGGGTTACAGCAGAGTTACATGCAGAGGGTTAGGGTTATTTTCATTGGTCCATATAGTGATTGAATAAAAACATTATCACAGTTAGTAGTATCCTACAACATGCACAAAGACAACATTTCAACTATCTATAAAACATTTTTACTTCATGCAGGGCCAAAACCTGAGACAGAGAACCATAACACACAAACACATTAATTGAGCTTCATGTGATGCACAACACATTTAGGTCTGGCATTGGAAGACAGTTCCTCCACAGTCAGAGGATCATCAGACAGACAGAACACTACAGGAAAAGGTATCAAGAGGGATAGATGTACTGTATGTAACTGATATACAGGGAGGGAAAAAAGTATTTGATCCCCTGCTGATTTTGTACGTTTGCCCACTGACAAAGAAATGATCAGTCTATAATTTTAATGGTAGGTTTATTTGAACAGTGAGAGACAGAATAACAAAAAAATCCAGAAAAACTCATGTCAAAAATGTTATAAATTGATTTGCATTTTAATGAGGGAAATAAGTATTTGACCCCCTCTAAAACAGAAAGATTTCTGGCTCCCAGGTGTCTTTTATACAGGTAACGAACTGAGATTAGGAGCACACTCTTAAAGGGAGTGCTCCTAATCTCAGTTTGTTACCTGTATAAAAGACATCTGTCCACAGAAGCAATCAATCAGATTCCAAACTCTCCACCATGGCCAAGACCAAAGAGCTCTCCAAGGATGTCAGGGACAAGATTGTAGACCTACACAAGGCTGGAATGGGCTACAAGACCATCGCCAAGCAGCTTGGTGAGAAGGTGACAACAGTTGGTGCGATTATTCGCAAATGGAAGAAACACAAAAGAACTGTCAATCTCCCTCGGCCTGGGGCTCCATGCAAGATCTCACCTCGTGGAGTTGCAATGATCATGAGAACAGTGAGGAATCAGCCCAGAACTACACGGGAGGATCTTGTCAATTATTTCAAAGCAGCTGGGACAATTGTCACCAAGAAAACAATTGGTAACACACTACGCCGTGAAGGACTGAAATCCTGCAGCGCACGCAAGGTCCCCCTGCTCAAGAAAGCACATATACAGGCCCGTCTGAAGTTTGCCAATGAACATCTGAATGATTCAGAGAACTGGGTGAAAGTGTTGTGGTCAGATGAGACCAAAATGGAGCTCTTTGGCATCAACTCAACTCACCGTGTTTGGAGGAGGAGGAATGCTGCCTATGACCCCAAGAACACCATCCCCACCGTCAAACATGGAGGTGGAAACATTATGCTTTGGGGGTGTTTTTCTGCTAAGGGGACAGGACAACTTCACCGCATCAAAGGGATGATGGACGGGGCCATGTACAGTCAAATCTTGGGTGAGAACCTCCTTCCCTAAGCCAGGGCATTGAAAACGGGTCGTGGATGGGTATTCCAGCATGACAATGACCCAAAACACACGGCCAAGGCAACAAAGGAGTGGCTCAAGAAGAAGCACATTAAGGTCCTGGAGTGGCCTAGCCAGTCTCCAGACCTTAATCCCATAGAAAATCTGTGCAGGGAGCTGAAGGTTCGAGTTGCCAAACGTCAGCCTCGAAACCTTAATGACTTGGAGAAGATCTACAAAGAGGAGTGGAACAAAATCCCTCCTGAGATGTGTGCAAACCTGGTGGCCAACTACAAGAAACGTCTGACCTCTGTGATTGCCAACAAGGGTTTTGCCACCAAGTACTAAGTCATGTTTTGCAGAGGGGTCAAATACTTATTTCCCTCATCAATTTATAACATTTTTGACATGCGTTTTTCTGCATTTTGTTGTTGTTATTCTGTCACTCACTGTTCAAATAAACATACCATTAAAATTATAGACTGATCATGTCTTTTTTTTTTTTTTTTTTTTACCAAGATGGCGAAGTAGTGCAGTCCTGTTTCTGTCGTGTGTCTGTAAATAGCCTGTAAATACCCTGTTTTTTTTGTATTTTTCGTACATATTTCCCTATCAGACTTTTCATCCTTCTACAAAATATACTTTCCTGCAACCCGCCTCACTCAATGTGGAACGGATTCTATTTTTGACTTACCTTTATCTAGAATCTAGAATCTCCAGTTGAAACTAGCTAGCCAGCTAACTAGCTACTTGCTATTAGCCACAGCTAGCGGTGTTTCACCCAAAACATTGGATTTTTTTCCGCGGGATTAATTTTAATCATTGGACATTGATCACCGGATATTCGGCCAGTCTGCACAGCGCGTTATCGACCCAGATCATATCAGTTTTTCTGCCGGAATCACTGAATCACTGGACCTTTAACTCCGGATTCATCGCTACCAGCTGGCTACAACAAAACGGACGCTGTGGTCTGGCTAATCATCCTGAGCTAGGCCCATCTCCCGGCTATCTACCTCTCTGTCAACCGGACGGGACCACCTAGTGTTGACACGAAGCCCCGCCGATCCTACACGACTGGTCTGCCGACGAAATCGTCTGATGTGGTTACGACGTTAACCACGAAGATTCCATCCATCGGCTAGCCCTGGCCCGCTAGCACACGCTATCCGTGGCCTCTTACTCACTAAACTGAACTAGCTACTGAACTAGCTACTTGCTATTAGCCACAGCTAGCGGTGTTTCACCCAAAACATTGGATTTTTTTCCGCGGGATTAATTTTAATCATTGGACATTGATCACCGGATATTCGGCCAGTCTGCACAGCGCGTTATCGACCCAGATCATATCAGATTTTCCGCCGGAATCACTGAATCACTGGACCTTTAACTCCGGATTCATCGCTACCAGCTGGCTACAACAAAACGGACGCTGTGGTCTGGCTAATCATCCTGAGCTAGGCCCATCTCCCGGCTATCTACCTCTCTGTCAACCGGACGGGACCACCTAGTGTTGACACGAAGCCCCGCCGATCCTACACGACTGGTCTGCCGACGAAATCGTCTGATGTGGTTACGACGTTAACCACGAAGATTCCATCCATCTGCTAGCCCTGGCCCGCTAGCACACGCTATCCGTGGCCTCTTACTCACAAGTGCTTCACCACCGGACCTTATGATAACTCAGCTATACAGCTGATATCTGCTGGACTGTTCCTTTTTACGGTACTACATCCTGTTTATGTTTAGCCTCAGCCCAAACATGGTTAGTTTATTGTTGTTTCGGTTATTTCTAATTGTACTATATCACTGTAGACCCCCCAGCCTAGCTAAACCTGCCTTAGATAGCTCCTTTGTCCCTCCCCCCATACACTCAGAGACCGACTCAATTGATGCCTCTAGAGATACTATCTCTTTCATTGTTACCCAACGCTTAGGTTTACCTCCACTTTACTCATATCCTTCCATATCCTTGTCTGTACATAATGCCCTGAATCTTTTCTATAACACCCGGAAATCTGCCCCCTTTATTCTATGTACCCAACGCACTAGAATACCAGTTCTTAAAGCCTTTAGCCGTATCCTTATTCTAGTCCTCCTCTGTTCCTCTGGTGATGTAGAGGCTAACCCAGGCCCTGCAGCCCTCAGTATCACTCCTACTCCCCAGGCGCTATCATTTGATGACTTCTGTAATCGCAAAAGTCTTGGTTTCTTGCACATAAATATCAGAAGTCTACTTCCTAAGTTTGAGTTATTCACTGCGTTAGCACACTCTGCCAACCCTGATGTTCTAGCAGTGTCTGAATCCTGGCTCAGGAAGGCCACCAAAAATTCTGAAATTTCCATCCCCAACTATAACATTTTCCGTCTAGATAGAACTGCCAAAGGGGGTGGAGTTGCAATCTACTGTAGAGATAGCCTGCAGAGCTCCATCATACTATCCAGGTCTGTGCCCAAACAGTTTGAGCTTCTACTTCTAAAAATCCACCTTTCCAGAAATAAGTCTCTCACTGTTGCCGCTTGCTACAGACCCCCCTCAGCCCCCAGCTGTGCCCTGGACACCATATGTGAATTGATTGCCCCCCATTTATCCTCAGAGTTTGTACTGCTTGGTGACCTAAATTGGGATATGCTTAATACCCCAGCCATCCTACAATCCAAGCTAGATGCCCTCAACCTCACGCAAATTATCAACGAACCTACCAGGTACAACCCTAAATCCGTAAACATGGGTACCCTCATAGATATCATCCTGACTAACATACCCTCTAAATACACCTCAGCTGTCTTCAACCAGGATCTCAGCGATCACTGCCTTATTGCCTGCGTCCGTAACGGGTCCGCGGTCAAACGACCACCCCTCATCACTGTCAAACGCTCCCTAAAACACTTTAGCGAGGAGGCCTTCCTAATTGACCTGGCCCAGGTATCCTGGATGGATATAGATCTCATTCCGTCAGTAGAGGATGCCTGGTTGTTCCTTAAAAGTAATTTCCTCTCAATCTTAAATAAACATGCCCCATTCAAAAAATACAGAACTAAGAACCGATATAGCCCCTGGTTCTCCTCAGACTTGACTGCCCTTGACCAGCACAAAAACATCCTGTGGCGTACAGCATTAGCATCAAATAGCCCCCGCGATATGCAACTTTTCAGGGAAGTTAGGAACCAATATACACAAGCAGTCAGGAAAGCAAAGGCTAACTTTTTCAAAAAGAAATTTGCATCCTGTAGCACTAACTCCAAAAAGTTTTGGGACACTGTAAAGTCCATGGAGAATAAGAGCACTTCCTCCCAGCTGCCCACTGCACTGAGGCTAGGAAACACTATCACCACCGATAAATCTACAATAATCGAGAATTTCAACAAGCATTTTGCTACAGCTGGCCATGCTTTCCATCTGGCTACCACTAACCCGGCCACCAACTCTGCACCCTCTGCTGCAACTTGCCCATGCCCCCCCCGCTTCTCCTTCACACAAATTCAGACAGCTGATGTTTTGAAAGCGCTGCAAAATCTGGACCCCTACAAATCAGCTGGGCTAGACAATCTGGACCCCTTCTTTCTAAAACTAGCCGCCGAAATTGTCGCAACCCCTATTACTAGTCTGTTCAACCTCTCTTTCATAACGTCTGAGATCCCCAGAGATTGGAAAGCTGCCGCGGTCATCCCCCTCTTCAAAGGGGGTGACACTCTAGATCCAAACTGCTACAGACCTATATCCATCCTGCCCTGCCTTTCGAAAGTATTCGAAAGCCAAGTTAACAAACAGATCATCGACCATTTCGAATACCACCGTACCTTCTCCGCTATGCAATCCGGTTTCCGAGCTGGTCACGGGTGCACTTCAGCCACGCTCAAGGTCCTAAACGATATTATAACCGCGATTGATAATAGACAGTACTGTGCAGCCGTCTTCATCGACCTGGCCAAGGCTTTCGACTCTGTCAACCACCGCATTCTTATTGGCAGACTAAATAGCCTTGGTTTCTCAAATGACTGCCTCGCCTGGTTCACCAACTACTTCTCAGATAGAGTTCAGTGTGTCAAATCGGAGGGCCTGTTGTCTGGACCTATGGCAGTCTCTATGGGGGTGCCACAGGGTTCAATTCTTGGGCCGACACTTTTCTCCGTGTATATCAATGATGTCGCTCTTGCTGCTGGTGACTCTCAGATCCACCTCTACGCAGACGACACCATTTTGTATACATCTGGCCCTTCATTGGACACTGTGTTAACAAACCTCCAAACGAGCTTCAATGCCATACAACAATCCTTCAGTAGCCTTCAACTGCTCTTAAACACTAGTAAAACTAAATGCATGCTTTTCAATCGAACGCTGCTAGCACCCGCCCACCCGACTAGAATCACCACTCTCGACGGGTCTGACCTAGAGTATGTGGACAACTACAAATATCTAGGTGTCTGGTTAGACTGTAAACTCAACTTCCAGACTCACATAAAGAATCTCCAATCCAAAGTTAAATCTAGAATCGGCTTCCTATTTCGCAACAAAGCCTCCTTCACTCATGCTGCCAAACATGCCCTCGTAAAACTGACTATCCTCCGATCCTTGACTTCGGCGATGTCATTTACAAAATAGCCTCCAACACTCTACTCAGCAAATTGGATGTAGTCTATCACAGTGCCATCCGTTTTGTCTCCAAAGCCCCATACACTACCCACCACTGTGACCTGTACGCTCTTGTTGGCTGGTCCTCACTACATGTTCGTCGTCAAACCCACTGGCTCCAGGCCATCTATAAATCACTGCTAGGCAAATCCCCGCCTTATCTTAGCTCATTGGTCACCATAGCAGCACCCACCCGTAGTCTGCGCTCCAGCAGGTATATCTCTCTGGTCATTCCCAAAGCCAACACCTCCTTTGGCCGCCATTCCTTCCAGTTCTCTGCTGCCAATGACTGGAACGAATTGCAAAAATCTCTGAAGCTGGAGACTCTTATCTCCCTCAATAACTTTAAGCATCAGTTGTCAGAGCACCTTACCGATCACTGCACCTGTACACAGCCCATCTGAAATTAGCCCACCCAACTACCTCATCCCTATATTGTTATTTATTTTGCTCTTTTGCACCCCAGTATCTCTATTTGCACATAATCTCTTGCACATCTAGCATTCCAGTGTTAATACTATTGTAATTATTCTGCACTATAGCCTATTTATTGCCTTACCTCCATAACTTGCTACATTTGCACACACTGTATATATATTTTCTGTTGTATTTCTGACTTTATGTTTTTTTTTTTACCCCATATGTAACTCTGTTGTTTTTATTGCACTACTTTGCTTTATCTTGGCCAGGTCGCAGTTGTAAATGAGAACCTGTTCTCAACTGGCTTACCTGGTTAAATAAAGGTGAAATAAAAAATAAAAATAAATTTGTCAGTGGGCAAACGTACAAAATCAGCAGGGGATCAAATACTTTTTGAAGGACACAATTATTATTTCAATTAAAAATCATTATTTCTAACCTTGTCAATGACTACATTTCCTATGCATTTTGCTATATTTCCTATTCAAACTCATTTCATGTATGTTTTCATGGAAAACAAGGACATTTCTAAGTGAGCCCAAAACTTTGAATGGGAGTGTATGATGTGTTACGAACTCAATTTGTTGTCGCTAACGTTAGCTAGGTGGCTAACACTAACGTTAGCTAGGTGGCTAACACTAACGTTAGCTAGGTGGCTAACACTAACGTTAGCTAGGTGGCTAACACTAACGTCAGCTAGGTGGCTAACACTAACGTCAGCTAGGTGGCTAACACTAACGTTAGCTAGGTGGCTAACAACAGCTAGGCTAGGGGTTAGGGTTAAGGTTACTATAGCAGTCTAGTCCCTCCACCCTTTCCTCTTGTAACCTGAAGGTTTGGATTCTAATCAACCCATCCAATGGGAGGTCAGAACGCTTGGATCAACCCTACTTTTACTACTATAGCAGTCTAGTCCCTCCACCCTTTCCTCTTGTAACCTGAAGGTTTGGATCCTAATCAACCCATCCAATGTGAGGTCAGAACGCTTGGATCAACCCTACTTTTCGGCCAGAGCGTCAAGTGTGCGCTCTGAACGTTCCGAGAGCGAAACGCTCTGAGTTTACGAACGCCCAGAGCGCACTCCTGATTAAATCTGGCACTCCAGATTAAATTTACAAACACACCCGTAGTATAAACCAGCCTTTAGTCTTGAAATCTTTTGTTGTTTAGTACATGGCCTCACTCTGTTTAGCACATGGCCTCACATGTGAATCCTTAAAGAGATGGGTGGGGCTAAAGCTTTTAAGAGGGTGTGAACGAAGCTGAATGGGTGTAGACCAGGGTTCTTCAATTCCGGTCCTGGAGGGCCGAAACACCTCTGTTTTTCATCCTCTCCTTCTAATCAGGGGCTAATTCAGAACTGGGACACCAGGTGAGTGCAATTAACTACCAGGTAGAAATAAAAAACAGAAGTGTTTCGGCCCTCCAGGACCGGAATTGAAGAACCCTGGTGTAGACAAAGAAGAGCTCTCATGTAGGTACCAAAACATTCAAGGGCTATTTTCTCAAAAGTGAGGTTACAAGTTTATCAACTTTCAAAGCAGAATTACTTTCCCATTGTTACTCAACTGTAGTGTATGATATACGATTTTCTAGCTCTGAGTCTCTACTTTTATCCAATGTATAAAAAAATGTTTTTGCTACGTAAGACCGAATCGAGCCAGTCGGTCACATTTTGTTACATTACATCATTTTTCTAAAATGGATTAAATATAATGTTTTCCTCAATCTACACACCATACCCCATAATGACAAAGAGAAACAGTAAAAAAATAAATAATGTTAGCTGTTACTGCACTGTTGGAGCATTTCGCTGCACCTGTGATAACATCTGCTAAATATGTGTATGCGACCAATAACATTTTATTTTGATTTGAAGACTGAGGAGTACAGGTACAGTACCTTGGTCTAAGAGAGAGAGGAGTTGTGCCGAGGGCAGGTGGGTCACCGGAGGATTCACAGACATACATGTTTATATGTGATCATGTTTTAGTGTAACAGAGTTCAGAACATGCTCACTCCACAGCTAGCTCGAAATGTCGCAGATGAAGCCATCCAATTGGAGCCAGATGGAGCCATCCAATTGGAGCCAGATGGAGCCATCCAATTGGAGCCTGATGGAGCCATCCAATTGGAGCCATCCAATTGGAGCCAGATGGAGCCATCCAATTGGAGCCAGATGGAGCCATCCAATTGGTTCCTTTTGGGTGGCTCAAACAGTTGGTAAGTTGTCAAGGAGGACAGTCGTGTGTTTGCGAGCAGGGGATCACTGGTTGGAGCCCAGTGTGGGACAGGGAGCAGAGGATCACTGGTTGGAGTCCAGTGTGGGACAGGGAGCAGAGGATCACTGGTTGGAGTCCAGTGTGGGACAGGGAGCAGAGGATCACTGGTTGGAGTCCAGTGTGGGACAGGGAGCAGGGGATCACTGGTTGGAGCCCAGTGTGGGACAGGGACAATGGAGGAAGATATACTGTTTTTGCATTAGCACTACACACCTGATTCAAATCATCAACACTTGATGATAAGTTGATCATTTTAATCGGCTGTGTAGTGCTAGGGCAAAGACAAACATGTTCTCCCCTTTGGGTCCCCAGGACCACTGTTCTATCCAGACTAATTCCATTCCCCACCTCACCTCTCCCTGGCTACTGTATGTAGACATGATCCAACTCTGTGAACACAGTGACTATCCTTCAATGGATGTTTGTTACGTGTACCTGTTTGCTTTATTTGCCGACCACAAGCATGTAAGTAAGATATGAGAGCATTGCTAGTTTTTTTTTAAGTTTCAGTGTTGCTACAGTTTGCAAACAAAGTAATTGTGACACTATTTCTGTTTTTCAGGTGATCATGGTGACAGTCTGTCATGGAGATGGGAAACTCTAGTTCTCAGTGTTAGCTGGGGCTGGTGGAGAAGTGTGACACCAATCAGGCCCCAGAGGACTGGAGTACCACGATGAGGATGACCCAATCAGGCCCCAGAGGGCTGGAGTACCACGATGAGGATGACCCAATCAGGCCCCAGAGGGCTGGAGTACCACGATGAGGATGACCCAATCAGGCCCCAGAGGACTGGAGTACCACGATGAGGATGACCCAATCAGGCCCCAGAGGACTGGAGTACCACGATGAGGATGACCCAATCAGGCCCCAGAGGGCTGGAGTACCACGATGAGGATGACCCAATCAGGCCCCAGAGGGCTGGAGTACCACGATGAGGATGACCCAATCAGGCCCCAGAGGACTGGAGTACCACGATGAGGATGACCCAATCAGGCCCCAGAGGACTGGAGTACCACGATGAGGATGACCCAATCAGGCCCCAGAGGGCTGGAGTACCACGATGAGGATGACCCAATCAGGCCCCAGAGGGCTGGAGTACCACGATGAGGATGACCCAATCAGGCCCCAGAGGGCTGGAGTACCACGATGAGGATGACCCAATCAGGCCCCAGAGGACTGGAGTACCACGATGAGGATGACCCAATCAGGCCCCAGAGGGCTGGAGTACCACGATGAGGATGACCCAATCAGGCCCCAGAGGACTGGAGTACCACGATGAGGATGACCAGAAGAAGATGGAATCAACAGACTTGACACTAGATCCAGCATGATCTGATACAGGTCTCTCCTGGAGAGTTCCCGTCTTGTAGGTTTTCTCCAACCCTAATCTAGTGCACCTGGTTCTAATAACTAGCTGGTTGATAAGCTGCAGGAGGGTAACTCTCCAGGAGATCTGGACCTCCACCTAGTCCCTCCACCCTTTCCTCTTGTAACCTCTCTCCCTCTACTATAGCAGTCTAGTCCCTCCACCCTTTCCTCTTGTAACCTCTCTCCCTCTACTATAGCAGTCTAGTCCCTCCACCCTTTCCTCTTGTAACCTCTCTCCCTCTACTATAGCAGTCTAGTCCCTCCACCCTTTCCTCTTGTAACCTCTCTCCCTCTACTATAGCAGTCTAGTCCCTCCACCCTTTCCTCTTGTAACCTCTCTCCCTCTACCATAGCAGTCCCTCCACCCTTTCCTCTTGTAACCTCTCTCCCTCTACTATAGCAGTCTAGTCCCTCCACCCTTTCCTCTTGTAACCTCTCTCCCTCTACCATAGCAGTCTAGTCCCTCCACCCTTTCCTCTTGTAACCTCTCTCCCTCTACTATAGCAGTCTAGTCCCTCCACCCTTTCCTCTTGTAACCTCTCTCCCTCTACTATAGCAGTCTAGTCCCTCCACCCTTTCCTCTTGTAACCTCTCTCCCTCTACTATAGCAGTCTAGTCCCTCCACCGTTTCCTCTTGTAACCTCTCTCCCTCTACTATAGCAGTCTAGTCCCTCCACCCTTTCCTCTTGTAACCTCTCTCCCTCTACTATAGCAGTCTAGTCCCTCCACCCTTTCCTCTTGTAACCTCTCTCCCTCTACCATAGCAGTCTCTCCACCCTTTCCTCTTGTAACCTCTCTCCCTCTACTATAGCAGTCTAGTCCCTCCACCCTTTCCCCTTGTAACCTCTCTCCCTCTACTATAGCAGTCTAGTCCCTCCACCCTTTCCTCTTGTAACCTCTCTCCCTCTACTATAGCAGTCTAGTCCCTCCACCCTTTCCTCTTGTAACCTCTCTCCCTCTACTATAGCAGTCTAGTCCCTCCACCCTTTCCCCTTGTAACCTCTCTCCCTCTACTATAGCAGTCTAGTCCCTCCACCCTTTCCTCTTGTAACCTCTCTCCCTCTACTATAGCAGTCTAGTCCCTCCACCCTTTCCTCTTGTAACCTCTCTCCCTCTACTATAGCAGTCTAGTCCCTCCACCCTTTCCTCTTGTAACCTCTCTCCCTCTACTATAGCAGTCTAGTCCCTCCACCCTTTCCCCTTGTAACCTCTCTCCCTCTACTATAGCAGTCTAGTCCCTCCACCCTTTCCTCTTGTAACCTCTCTCCCTCTACTATAGCAGTCTAGTCCCTCCACCCTTTCCTCTTGTAATCTCTCTCCCTCTACTATAGCAGTCTAGTCCCTCCACCCTTTCCTCTTGTAACCTCTCTCCCTCTACTATAGCAGTCTAGTCCCTCCACCGTTTCCTCTTGTAACCTCTCTCCCTCTACAATAGCAGTCTAGTCCCTCCACCCTTTCCTCTTGTAACCTCTCTCCCTCTACTATAGCAGTCTAGTCCCTCCACCCTTTCCTCTTGTAACCTCTCTCCCTCTACTATAGCAGTCTAGTCCCTCCACCCTTTCCTCTTGTAACCTCTCTCTCTCTACCATAGCAGTCTCTCCACCCTTTCCTCTTGTAACCTCTCTCCCTCTGCTATAGCAGTCTAGTCCCTCCACCCTTTCCTCTTGTAACCTCTCTCCCTCTACTATAGCAGTCTAGTCCCTCCACCCTTTCCTCTTGTAACCTCTCTCCCTCTACCATAGCAGTCTCTCCACCCTTTCCTCTTGTAACCTCTCTCCCTCTACCATAGCAGTCTCTCCACCCTTTCCTCTTGTAACCTCTCCCTCTACTATAGCAGTCTAGTCCCTCCACCCTTTCCCCCTGTAACCTCTCTCCCTCTACTATAGCAGTCTAGTCCCTCCACCCTTTCCTCTTGTAACCTCTCTCCCTCTACTATAGCAGTCTAGTCCCTCCACCCTTTCCCCTTGTAACCTCTCTCCCTCTACTATAGCAGTCTAGTCCCTCCACCCTTTCCCCTTGTAACCTCTCTCCCTCTACTATAGCAGTCTAGTCCCTCCACCCTTTCCTCTTGTAACCTCTCTCCCTCTACCATAGCAGTCTAGTCCCTCCACCCTTTCCTCTTGTAACCTCTCTCCCTCTACTATAGCAGTCTAGTCCCTCCACCCTTTCCTCTTGTAACCTCTCTCCCTCTACTATAGCAGTCTAGTCCCTCCACCCTTTCCTCTTGTAACCTCTCTCCCTCTACTATAGCAGTCTAGTCCCTCCACCCTTTCCTCTTGTAACCTCTCTCCCTCTACTATAGCAGTCTAGTCCCTCCACCCTTTCCTCTTGTAACCTCTCTCCCTCTACTATAGCAGTCTAGTCCCTCCACCCTTTCCTCTTGTAACCTCTCTCCCTCTACCATAGCAGTCTAGTCCCCCCACCCTTTCCTCTTGTAACCTCTCTCCCTCTACCATAGCAGTCTAGTCCCTCCACCCTTTCCTCTTGTAACCTCTCTCCCTCTACTATAGCAGTCCCTCCACCCTTTCCTCTTGTAACCTCTCTCCCTCTACTATAGCAGTCTAGTCCCTCCACCCTTTCCTCTTGTAACCTCTCTCCCTCTACTATAGCAGTCTAGTCCCTCCACCCTTTCCCCTTGTAACCTCTCTCCCTCTACTATAGCAGTCTAGTCCCTCCACCCTTTCCTCTTGTAACCTCTCTCCCTCTACCATAGCAGTCTAGTCCCTCCACCCTTTCCTCTTGTAACCTCTCTCCCTCTACTATAGCAGTCTAGTCCCTCCACCCTTTCCTCTTGTAACCTCTCTCCCTCTACCATAGCAGTCTAGTCCCTCCACCCTTTCCTCTTGTAACCTCTCTCCCTCTACCATAGCAGTCTAGTCCCTCCACCCTTTCCTCTTGTAACCTCTCTCCCTCTACTATAGCAGTCTAGTCCCTCCACCCTTTCCTCTTGTAACCTCTCTCTCTCTACCATAGCAGTCTCTCCACCCTTTCCTCTTGTAACCTCTCTCTCTCTACCATAGCAGTCTCTCCACCCTTTCCTATTGTAACCTCTCTCCCTCTACTATAGCAGTCTCTCCACCCTTTCCTCTTGTAACCTCTCTCCCTCTACCATAGCAGTCTAGTCCCTCCACCCTTTCCTCTTGTAACCTATCTCCCTCTACCATAGCAGTCTAGTCCCTCCACCCTTTCCTATTGTAACCTCTCTCCCTCTACTATAGCAGTCTCTCCACCCTTTCCTCTTGTAACCTCTCTCCCTCTACTATAGCAGTCTAGTCCCTCCACCGTTTCCTCTTGTAACCTCTCTCCCTCTACTATAGCAGTCTAGTCCCTCCACCCTTTCCTCTTGTAACCTCTCTCCCTCTACTATAGCAGTCTAGTCCCTCCACCCTTTCCTCTTGTAACCTCTCTCCCTCTACCATAGCAGTCTAGTCCCTCCACCCTTTCCTCTTGTAACCTCTCTCTCTCTACCATAGCAGTCTCTCCACCCTTTCCTCTTGTAACCTCTCTCTCTCTACCATAGCAGTCTCTCCACCCTTTCCTATTGTAACCTCTCTCCCTCTGCTATAGCAGTCTAGTCCCTCCACCCTTTCCTCTTGTAACCTCTCTCCCTCTACCATAGCAGTCTAGTCCCTCCACCCTTTCCTCTTGTAACCTCTCTCCCTCTACTATAGCAGTCTAGTCCCTCCACCCTTTCCTCTTGTAACCTCTCTCCCTCTACCATAGCAGTCTAGTCCCTCCACCCTTTCCTCTTGTAACCTCTCTCCCTCTACCATAGCAGTCTAGTCCCTCCACCCTTTCCTCTTGTAACCTCTCTCCCTCTACTATAGCAGTCTAGTCCCTCCACCCTTTCCTCTTGTAACCTCTCTCTCTCTACCATAGCAGTCTCTCCACCCTTTCCTATTGTAACCTCTCTCCCTCTACTATAGCAGTCTCTCCACCCTTTCCTCTTGTAACCTCTCTCCCTCTACCATAGCAGTCTAGTCCCTCCACCCTTTCCTCTTGTAACCTATCTCCCTCTACCATAGCAGTCTAGTCCCTCCACCCTTTCCTATTGTAACCTCTCTCCCTCTACTATAGCAGTCTCTCCACCCTTTCCTCTTGTAACCTCTCTCCCTCTACTATAGCAGTCTAGTCCCTCCACCGTTTCCTCTTGTAACCTCTCTCCCTCTACTATAGCAGTCTAGTCCCTCCACCCTTTCCTCTTGTAACCTCTCTCCCTCTACTATAGCAGTCTAGTCCCTCCACCCTTTCCTCTTGTAACCTCTCTCCCTCTACCATAGCAGTCTAGTCCCTCCACCCTTTCCTCTTGTAACCTCTCTCTCTCTACCATAGCAGTCTCTCCACCCTTTCCTCTTGTAACCTCTCTCTCTCTACCATAGCAGTCTCTCCACCCTTTCCTATTGTAACCTCTCTCCCTCTGCTATAGCAGTCTAGTCCCTCCACCCTTTCCTCTTGTATCCTCTCTCCCTCTACCATAGCAGTCTAGTCCCTCCACCCTTTCCTCTTGTAACCTCTCTCCCTCTACTATAGCAGTCTAGTCCCTCCACCCTTTCCTCTTGTAACCTCTCTCCCTCTACTATAGCAGTCTAGTCCCTCCACCCTTTCCCCTTGTAACCTCTCTCCCTCTACTATAGCAGTCTAGTCCCTCCACCCTTTCCTCTTGTAACCTCTCTCCCTCTACTATAGCAGTCTAGTCCCTCCACCCTTTCCTCTTGTAACCTCTCTCCCTCTACTATAGCAGTCTAGTCCCTCCACCCTTTCCTCTTGTAACCTCTCTCCCTCTACTATAGCAGTCTCTCCACCCTTTCCTCTTGTAACCTCTCTCCCTCTACTATAGCAGTCTAGTCCCTCCACCGTTTCCTCTTGTAACCTCTCTCCCTCTACTATAGCAGTCTAGTCCCTCCACCCTTTCCTCTTGTAACCTCTCTCCCTCTACTATAGCAGTCTAGTCCCTCCACCCTTTCCTCTTGTAACCTCTCTCCCTCTACCATAGCAGTCTAGTCCCTCCACCCTTTCCTCTTGTAACCTCTCTCTCTCTACCATAGCAGTCTCTCCACCCTTTCCTCTTGTAACCTCTCTCTCTCTACCATAGCAGTCTCTCCACCCTTTCCTATTGTAACCTCTCTCCCTCTGCTATAGCAGTCTAGTCCCTCCACCCTTTCCTCTTGTATCCTCTCTCCCTCTACCATAGCAGTCTAGTCCCTCCACCCTTTCCTCTTGTAACCTCTCTCCCTCTACTATAGCAGTCTAGTCCCTCCACCCTTTCCCCTTGTAACCTCTCTCCCTCTACTATAGCAGTCTAGTCCCTCCACCCTTTCCTCTTGTAACCTCTCTCCCTCTACTATAGCAGTCTAGTCCCTCCACCCTTTCCTCTTGTAACCTCTCTCCCTCTACTATAGCAGTCTAGTCCCTCCACCCTTTCCTCTTGTAACCTCTCTCCCTCTACTATAGCAGTCTAGTCCCTCCACCCTTTCCTCTTGTAACCTCTCTCTCTCTACCATAGCAGTCTTTCCACCCTTTCCTCTTGTAACCTCTCTCCCTCTGCTATAGCAGTCTAGTCCCTCCACCCTTTCCTCTTGTAACCTCTCTCCCTCTACTATAGCAGTCTAGTCCCTCCACCCTTTCCTCTTGTAACCTCTCTCCCTCTACTATAGCAGTCTAGTCCCTCCACCCTTTCCTCTTGTAACCTCTCTCCCTCTACCATAGCAGTCTAGTCCCTCCACCCTTTCCTCTTGTAACCTCTCTCCCTCTACCATAGCAGTCTAGTCCCTCCACCCTTTCCTCTTGTAACCTCTCTCCCTCTACTATAGCAGTCTAGTCCCTCCACCCTTTCCTCTTGTAACCTCTCTCCCTCTACTATAGCAGTCTAGTCCCTCCACCCTTTCCTCTTGTAACCTCTCTCCCTCTACTATAGCAGTCTAGTCCCTCCACCCTTTCCTCTTGTAACCTCTCTCCCTCTACCATAGCAGTCTAGTCCCTCCACCCTTTCCTCTTGTAACCTCTCTCTCTCTACCATAGCAGTCTCTCCACCCTTTCCTCTTGTAACCTCTCTCTCTCTACCATAGCAGTCTCTCCACCCTTTCCTATTGTAACCTCTCTCCCTCTGCTATAGCAGTCTAGTCCCTCCACCCTTTCCTCTTGTATCCTCTCTCCCTCTACCATAGCAGTCTAGTCCCTCCACCCTTTCCTCTTGTAACCTCTCTCCCTCTACTATAGCAGTCTAGTCCCTCCACCCTTTCCTCTTGTAACCTCTCTCCCTCTACTATAGCAGTCTAGTCCCTCCACCCTTTCCCCTTGTAACCTCTCTCCCTCTACTATAGCAGTCTAGTCCCTCCACCCTTTCCTCTTGTAACCTCTCTCCCTCTACTATAGCAGTCTAGTCCCTCCACCCTTTCCTCTTGTAACCTCTCTCCCTCTACTATAGCAGTCTAGTCCCTCCACCCTTTCCTCTTGTAACCTCTCTCCCTCTACTATAGCAGTCTCTCCACCCTTTCCTCTTGTAACCTCTCTCCCTCTACTATAGCAGTCTAGTCCCTCCACCGTTTCCTCTTGTAACCTCTCTCCCTCTACTATAGCAGTCTAGTCCCTCCACCCTTTCCTCTTGTAACCTCTCTCCCTCTACTATAGCAGTCTAGTCCCTCCACCCTTTCCTCTTGTAACCTCTCTCCCTCTACCATAGCAGTCTAGTCCCTCCACCCTTTCCTCTTGTAACCTCTCTCTCTCTACCATAGCAGTCTCTCCACCCTTTCCTCTTGTAACCTCTCTCTCTCTACCATAGCAGTCTCTCCACCCTTTCCTATTGTAACCTCTCTCCCTCTGCTATAGCAGTCTAGTCCCTCCACCCTTTCCTCTTGTATCCTCTCTCCCTCTACCATAGCAGTCTAGTCCCTCCACCCTTTCCTCTTGTAACCTCTCTCCCTCTACTATAGCAGTCTAGTCCCTCCACCCTTTCCTCTTGTAACCTCTCTCCCTCTACTATAGCAGTCTAGTCCCTCCACCCTTTCCCCTTGTAACCTCTCTCCCTCTACTATAGCAGTCTAGTCCCTCCACCCTTTCCTCTTGTAACCTCTCTCCCTCTACTATAGCAGTCTAGTCCCTCCACCCTTTCCTCTTGTAACCTCTCTCCCTCTACTATAGCAGTCTAGTCCCTCCACCCTTTCCTCTTGTAACCTCTCTCCCTCTACTATAGCAGTCTAGTCCCTCCACCCTTTCCTCTTGTAACCTCTCTCTCTCTACCATAGCAGTCTTTCCACCCTTTCCTCTTGTAACCTCTCTCCCTCTGCTATAGCAGTCTAGTCCCTCCACCCTTTCCTCTTGTAACCTCTCTCCCTCTACTATAGCAGTCTAGTCCCTCCACCCTTTCCTCTTGTAACCTCTCTCCCTCTACTATAGCAGTCTAGTCCCTCCACCCTTTCCTCTTGTAACCTCTCTCCCTCTACCATAGCAGTCTAGTCCCTCCACCCTTTCCTCTTGTAACCTCTCTCCCTCTACCATAGCAGTCTAGTCCCTCCACCCTTTCCTCTTGTAACCTCTCTCCCTCTACTATAGCAGTCTAGTCCCTCCACCCTTTCCTCTTGTAACCTCTCTCCCTCTACTATAGCATTCTAGTCCCTCCACCCTTTCCTCTTGTAACCTCTCTCCCTCTACTATAGCAGTCTAGTCCCTCCACCCTTTCCTCTTGTAACCTCTCTCTCTCTACCATAGCAGTCTCTCCACCCTTTCCTCTTGTAACCTCTCTCCCTCTGCTATAGCAGTCTAGTCCCTCCACCCTTTCCACCCTTTCCTCTTGTAACCTCTCTCCCTCTACTATAGCAGTCTCTCCACCCTTTCCTATTGTAACCTCTCTCCCTCTACTATAGCAGTCTAGTCCCTCCACCCTTTCCTCTTGTAACCTCTCTCCCTCTACTATAGCAGTCTAGTCCCTCCACCCTTTCCTCTTGTAACCTCTCTCCCTCTACTATAGCAGTCTAGTCCCTCCACCCTTTCCTCTTGTAACCTCTCTCCCTCTACTATAGCAGTCTAGTCCCTCCACCCTTTCCTCTTGTAACCTCTCTTCCTCTACCATAGCAGTCTAGTCCCTCCACCCTTTCCTCTTGTAACCTCTCTCCCTCTACCATAGCAGTCTAGTCCCTCCACCCTTTCCTCTTGTAACCTCTCTCCCTCTACTATAGCAGTCTAGTCCCTCCACCCTTTCCTCTTGTAACCTCTCTCCCTCTACTATAGCAGTCTAGTCCCTCCACCCTTTCCTCTTGTAACCTCTCTCCCTCTACTATAGCAGTCTAGTCCCTCCACCCTTTCCTCTTGTAACCTCTCTTCCTCTACTATAGCAGTCTAGTCCCTCCACCCTTTCCTCTTGTAACCTCTCTCCCTCTACCATAGCAGTCTAGTCCCTCCACCCTTTCCTCTTGTAACCTCTCTCCCTCTACTATAGCAGTCTAGTCCCTCCACCCTTTCCTCTTGTAACCTCTCTCCCTCTACTATAGCAGTCTAGTCCCTCCACCCTTTCCTCTTGTAACCTCTCTCCCTCTACCATAGCAGTCTAGTCCCTCCACCCTTTCCTCTTGTAACCTCTCTCCCTCTACTATAGCAGTCTAGTCCCTCCACCCTTTCCTCTTGTAACCTCTTTCCCTCTACTATAGCAGTCTAGTCCCTCCACCCTTTCCTCTTGTAACCTCTCTCCCTCTACTATAGCAGTCTAGTCCCTCCACCCTTTCCTCTTGTAACCTCTCTCCCTCTACTATAGCAGTCTAGTCCCTCCACCCTTTCCTCTTGTAACCTCTCTCCCTCTACTATAGCAGTCTAGTCCCTCCACCCTTTCCTCTTGTAACCTCTCTCCCTCTACTATAGCAGTCTAGTCCCTCCACCCTTTCCTCTTGTAACCTCTCTCCCTCTACTATAGCAGTCTAGTCCCTCCACCCTTTCCTCTTGTAACCTCTCTCCCTCTACTATAGCAGTCTTTGGTGATTGGACAGAGGGAGGTAAACAGACATCTTGCTGCTACCACATTTAACAATGTGTGATTCCTCCACCATTATGTCGTCATTTAAAATAAAGTGAATCATCTTTGTTTCATATTCTTGTTTGTGCTAAGGAGGTCCAGTAGGTGAATATGGCCAAAGAGTAGCTAATACCGACGATCAAAGTAATAATAGACATATACAGTGGGGGAAAAAAGTATTTAGTCAGCCACCAATTGTGCAAGTTCTCCCACTTAAAAAGATGAGAGAGGCCTGTAATTTTCATCATAGGTATACGTCAACTATGACAGACAAATTGAGAAAAAGAAATCCAGAAAATCACATTGTAGGATTTTTAATGAATTTATTTGCAAATTATGGTGGAAAATAAGTATGTGCTTTGGGGACCTTTAACAGAATGTGACTGGCTGAACGGGTGTTGTATGTGGAGGATGAGGGCTGCAGTAGGTATCTCAGATAGGGGGGAGTGAGGCCTAAGAGGGTTTTATAAATAAGCATCAACCAGTGGATCTTGCGACAGATATACAGAGACCACCCTCTGGTGAGCCCTGCGGTTGCGGGCGGTGCAGTTGCCGTACCAGGCGGTGATACAGCCCGACAGGATGCTCTCAATTTAGGCTTGGCACCTAAAACCCTCACAAACTTTTACAGATGCACAATTGAGAGCATCCTGTCGGGCTGTATCACCACCTGGTACGGCAACTGCACCGCCCGCAACCGCAGGGCTCTCCAGAGGGTGGTGCGGTCTGCCGAACGCATTACCGGGGGAAACTAACTACCTGCCCTCCAAGACACCTACAGCACCCGATGTCACAGGAAAGCCAAAAAGATCATCAACGACGTCAACCATCCGAGCCACTGCCTGTTCACCCTGCTATCATCCAGAAGGCGAGGTCAGTACAGGTGCATCAAAGCTGGGACCAAGAGACTGAAAAACAGCTTCTATCTCAAGGCCATCAGACTGTTAAATAGCCATCACTAGCACATTAGAGGCTGCTGCTGCCTATTGAAATCACTGGCTACTTTAAGAAATGGAACACTAGTCACTTTAATAATGTTTCCATATCTTGCACTACTCATCTCATATATACTCATATACTGCATTCTATTCTATAATATTCTACTGTATCTTAGTCCATGCCGCTCTGTCATTACTTGTCCATATATGTATATATTCTTAAATTCCATTCCTTACTAGATTTGTGTGTATTGGGAATATGTTGTGAAATTGTTAGATATTACTTGTTAGATATTACTGCACGTCGGAACTAGAAGCATAAGCATTTCGCTATAACATCTGCTAAACGTGTGCATGTGACAAATACAATTTGATTTTACCAGTTTACAGAGGAGTATAGAGTGCAGTGATGTGTCCTGTAAAGAGCATTGGTGGCAAATCTGATGGCCGAATGGTAAAGAACATCTAGCCGCTTGAGAGCACCCTTACCTGCTGATCTATAAATTACGTCTCCGTAGTCTAGCATGGGTAGGATGGTCATCTAAATCAGGGTTAGTTTGGCAGCTGGGGTGAAAGAGGAGCGATTACGATAGAGGAAACCAAGTCTAGATTTAACCTTAGCCTGCAGCTTTGATATGTGCTGAGAGAAGGATACCGTCTAGCCGTACTCCCAAGGACTTGTATGAGGTGACTACCTCAAGCTCTAAACCCTCAGAGGTAGTAATCACACCGGTGGGGAGAGGGAGGGGAATTCTTCTTACCAAACCACATGACCTTTGTTTTGGAGGTGTTCAGAACAAGGTTAAGGGCAGAGAAAGCTTGTTGGACACTAAGAAAGGTTTGTTGTAGAGCGTTTAACACAAAATCGGGAGAGGGGCCAGCTGAGTATAAGCCTGTATCATCTGCATATAAATGGATGAGAGAGCTTCCTACTGCCTGAGCTGTGTTGTTGATGTAAGTTGAGAAGAGCGTGGGGCCTAGGATGGAGCCTTGGGGTTCTCCCTTGGTGACAGGCAGTGGCTGAGACAGCAGATGTTCTGACTTTATACACTGCACTCTTTGAGAGAGGTAGTTAGCAAACCAGGCCAAAGACCCCTGAGACACCAATACTCCTTAGCCGACCCACAAGGATGGTAAAGCATCCTGAGACCATTCATGTGTGGGGTTGCTTCTCAGCCAAGGGAGTGGGCTCACTCACAATTTTGCCTAAGAACACAGCCATGAATAAAGAATGGTACCAACACATCCTCCGATAGCAACTTCTCCCAACCATCCAAGAACAGTTTGGTGATGAACAATGCCTTTTCCAGCATGATGGAGCACCTTGCCATAAGGCAAAAGTGATAACTAAGTGGCTCGGGGAACAAAACATCGACATTTTGGGTCCATGGCCAGGAAACTCCCCAGACCTTAATCCCATTGAGAACTTGTGGTCGATCCTCAAGAAGCGGGAGGACAAACAAAACCCCAAAAATTCTAACAAACTCCAAGCATTGATTATGCCAGAATGGGCTGCCATCAGTCAGGATGTGGCCCAGAAGTTAATTGACAGCATGCCAGGGCGGATTGCAGAGGACTTGAAAAAGAAGGGTCAACACTGCAAATATTGACTCTTTGCATAAACGTAATGTAATTGTCAATAAAAGCATTTGACACTTATGGAATGTTTGTAATTATACTTCAGTATACCATAGTAACATCTGACAAATATCTCATAACACTGAAGCAGCGAACTTTGTAAAGACCAATACTTGTCATTCTCAAAACCTTTGACCACGACTGTACACACCACAGACACACACACACATACAGACACACCACAGACACACACACACACACCACAGACACACACCACAGACACACGCACATACAGACACACACACACACACACACACACACACACACACACAACAGACACATCAAACATTTGACCTCGACTGTAAATCAAATTAGCTTTTGAATTTCCTGTCTTTTTCGGCTTCAATTCTTCTCAAAACGTTTTACTCCCTTATATCCAACCTTCATTTACATCACGACCACTAGTCTTAAAAAACTCTGTTTTGGACTAGACTGACTATGACCAAAATTATCCTTTTTACACTTTGTAGTCAATTTTGACAGCAGAATAAATGTTTGACTTATATAAATGCCACATAGGCTGTTTTCTAAATGAGAAGTTGTTTTTTAGGGGCAGTTGCTCTTTAAGGTTAGTGTATACTGACACAACCAGGGCAACTCAACTGTAAACAGCGTTCAACACCATAGTGCCCTCAAAGCTCATCACTAAGCTAAGGACCCTGGGACTAAACACCTCCCTCTGCAACTGGATCCTGGACTTCCTGACGGGCCGCCCCCAGGTGGTAAGGGTAGGTAACAACACATCTGCCACGCTGATCCTCAACACGGGGGCCCCTCAGGGGTGCGTGCTCAGTCCCCTCCTGTACTCCCTGTTCACCCATGACTGCATGACCAAGCACGACTCCAACACCATCATTAAGTTTGCCGACGGCACAACAGTGGTAGGCCCGATCACCGACAATGATGAGACAACCTATAGGGAGGAGGTTGGAGACCTGGCCGTGTGGTGCCAGGATAACAACCTCTCCCTCCACATGATCAAGACAAAGGAGATGATTGTGGACTACAGAGAAAAAAAGAGGACTGAGCACGCCCCCGTTCTCATCGACGGGGCTGTAGTGGAACAGGTTGAGAGCTTCAAGTTCCTTGGTGTCCACATCACCAACAAACTATCATGGTCCAAACATACCAAGACAGTCGTGAAGAGGGCACGACAAAGCCTATTCCCTCAGGAGACTGAAAAGATTTGGCATGGGCTCTCAGATCCTACAGAGTTCAACTGCTGCACCATCGAGAGCATCCTGACTGGTTGCATCAGTGCCTGGTATGGCAACTGCTCGGCCTCAGACCGCAAGGCACTACAGAGGGTAGTGCGTACGGCCCAGTACATCACTGGGGCCAAGCTTCCTGCCATCCAGGATCTCTATACCAGGCGGTGTCAGAGGAAGGCCCTAAAAATTGTCAAAGACTCCTGCTACCCTTGTCATAGACAGTTCTCTCTGCTACGGCAAGCGGTACCGGAGTGCCAAGTCTAGGTCCAAAAAGCTTCTTAACAGCTTCTACCCCCAAGCCATAAGACTCCTGAACAGCTAATCATGGCTACCCAGACTATTTGCATTGCCCCCCCCCTCTTTTACGCTGCTGCTACTCTCTGTTTATTATCTATGCATAGTCACTTTAACTCTAACCACATATTACCTCAATTACCTTGACTAACCTGTGCCCCCGCACATTGACTCTGTACCGGTACCCCCTGTATATAACCTCCCTACTGTTATTTCCCATTGACTCTGTACCGGTACCCCCCCTGTATATAGCCTCCCTACTGTTATTTCCCATTGACTCTGTACCGGTACCCCCCTGTATATAACCTCCCTACTGTTATTTCCCATTGACTCTGTACCGGTACCCCCTGTATATAGCCTCCCTACTGTTATATCCCATTGACTCTGTACCGGTACCCCCTGTATATAGCCTCCCTACTGTTATTTCCCATTGACTCTGTACCGGTACCCCCTGTATATAACCTCCCTACTGTTATTTCCCATTGACTCTGTACCGGTACCCCCCCTGTATATAGCCTCCCTACTGTTATTTCCCATTGACTCTGTACCGGTACCCCCCTGTATATAACCTCCCTACTGTTATTTCCCATTGACTCTGTACCGGTACCCCCTGTATATAGCCTCCCTACTGTTATATCCCATTGACTCTGTACCGGTACCCCCTGTATATAGCCTCCCTACTGTTATATCCCATTGACTCTGTACCGGTACCCCCCTGTATATAACCTCCCTACTGTTATTTCCCATTGACTCTGTACCGGTACCCCCTGTATATAACCTCCCTACTGTTATATCCCATTGACTCTGTACCGGTACCCCCTGTATATAGCCTCCCTACTGTTATTTTATTTTATTGCTGCTCTTTAATCATTTGTTATTTTTTACTCATCCATTTTTTACTTAAACACTTATTTTTCTTTAAACTGCATTGTTGGTTAAGGGCTTGTAAGTAAGCATTTCATTGTAAGCTCTAAACCTGTTGTATTCGGCGCAGGTGGCAAATACAATTTGATTTGAATCGTCTCTGCCTGCCTCTCTGCCTCTGCGCCCCTCTCTGCCCCTGTCTGCCCCTGCGCCCCTGTCTGCCCCTGCGCCCCTGTCTGCCCCTGTCTGCCCCTGTCTGCCCCTGCGCCCCTGTCTGCCCCTGCGCCCCTGTCTGCCCCTGTCTGCCCCTGCGCCCCTGTCTGCCTCTCTGCCTGTCTGCCCCTGCGCCCCTGTCTGCCCCTGCGTCCCTGTCTGCCCCTGCGCCCCTGTCTGCCTCTCTGCCTGTCTGCCCCTGTCTGCCCCTGCGCCCCTGTCTGCCCCTGCGTCCCTGTCTGCCCCTGCGCCCCTGTCTGCCCCTGCCTGCCTCTCTGCCTGTCTGCCCCTGCGTCCCTGTCTGCCCCTGCGCCCCTGTCTGCCCCTGCGCCCCTGTCTGCCCCTGCGCCCCTGTCTGCCCCTGTCTGCCCCTGCGCCCCTGTCTGCCCCTGCGCCCCTGTCTGCCCCTGTCTGCCCCTGTCTGCCCCTGCGCCCCTGTCTGCCCCTGTCTGCCCCTGCGCCCCTCTCTGCCCCTGCGCCCCTGTCTGCCCCTGCGCCCGTCTGCCCCTGTCTGCCCCTGTCTGCCCCTGTCTGCCCCTGTCTGCCCCTGTCTGCCCCTGCGCCCCTGTCTGCCCCTGCGCCCCTGTCTGCCCCTGTCTGCCTCTCTGCCCCTGCGGCCCTGTCTGCCCCTGCGCCCCTGTCTGCCCCTGCGCCCCTGTCTGCCCCTGCGCCCCTGTCTGCCCCTGTCTGCCCCTGCGCCCCTGTCTGCCCCTGCGCCCCTGTCTGCCCCTGTCTGCCCCTGTCTGCCCCTGTCTGCCCCTGCCTGCCCCTGCCTGCCCCTGCCTGCCTCTGCGCCCCTGTCTGCCCCTCAGTCTCTGCCTCTCTGTCTCTCAATTCAATTCAATTTGCTTTATTGGCAAGACGTAACAATGTACATATTGACAAAGCTTACTTTGGAGATTTACAATTGTCAACGGGACAACAGTAACAACAATAATCAAGGGTCAAAATAACCATACATTGAACAATAACAATATAGAGGACATGTGCAGGTTGGTTGGTCTGTCAGACACTGTCCCTCATCTTATGGCAGGCACCAATGTAGTGCGCTGCCAACCCACAGCTCTCTGCGTCCTCCCCCAACAGGACGGGTAGCCTATCCTGCCAACCCACAGCTCTCTGAGTCCTCCCCCAACAGGACGGGGAGCCTGCGTCCTCCCCCAACAGGACGGGTAGCCTGAGTCCTCCCCCAACAGGACGGGTAGCCTGTGTCCTCCCCCAACAGGACGGGTAGCCTATCCTGCCAACCCACAGCTCTCTGAGTCCTCCCCCAACAGGACGGGGAGCCTGCGTCCTCCCCCAACAGGACGGGTAGCCTGTGTCCTCCCCCAACAGGACGGGTAGCCTGAGTCCTCCCC